>NC_044312.2:90819433-91419433 GCF_007474595.2 Lynx canadensis | reverse complement strand
TGAAAAGATGTTCAGCGTCGCTCCTTATCAGGGAAATACAAATCAAAACCACACTCAGGTATCACCTCACGCCAGTCAGAGTGGCCAAAATGAACAAATCAGGAGACTATAGATGCTGAAGAGGATGTGGAGAAACGGGAACCCTCTTGCACTGTTGGTGGGAATGCAAATTGGTGCAGCCGCTCTGGAAAGCAGTGTGGAGGTTCCTCAGAAAATTAAAAATAGACCTACCCTATGACCCAGCAATAGCACTGCTAGGAATTTACCCAAGGGATACAGGAGTACTGATGCATAGGGGCACTTGTACCCCGATGTTCATAGCAGCACTGTCAACAATAGCCAAATTATGGAAAGAGCCTAAATGTCCATCAACTGATGAATGGATAAAGAAATTGTGGTATATATACACAATGGAATACTACGTGGCAATGAGAAAAAATGAAATATGGCCTTTTGTAGCAACGTGGATGGAACTGGAGAGTGTGATGCTAAGTGAAATAAGCCATACAGAGAAAGACAGATACCATATGGTTTCACTCTTATGTGGATCCTGAGAAACTTAACAGGAACCCATGGGGGGAGGGGAAGGAAAAAAAAAAAAAAGAGGTTAGAGTGGGAGAGAGCCAAAGCATAAGAGACTGTTAAAAACTGACAACAAACTGAGGGTTGATGGGGGGTGGGAGGGAGGGGAGGGTGGGTGATGGGTATTGAGGAGGGCACCTTTTGGGATGAGCACTGGGTGTTGTATGGAAACCAATTTGTCAATAAATTTCATATATATATAAAAAATAAAAAAAAATAAAAAAAAGAAATAAAATAAAATAAAATAAAATAAAAAACTAAAATATACCATTCTCTAATATAAAATAAGAAGACCTAGATGAGAAAATGCCTAATATGCCTTCCTCGGTGGTTAACGGAGGGAACAACAGAGTGGTGAGTTCAGCTAATCTCTTCTGAGAGATCCAGATTAAATGCAGGAGCATTAATTCAGATGACTTTTCGTGCATCTAATCCAACTGTCCTTCATTGTGGTTTCTGTGCTTTCTCTGACACCTTCATTTGAATGTGCTCCTTGATTCTTTGTTGCTCATCTGTCTGGCCCTCAATCTTGGATATGCAGTGAAATCCTGATGCCTGAGTCTCACCCCTGAACTTCTGATTTACTTATTGCAGGGTTGACCTGGGTGTGGAAATTTTTAAAAGCTCCTCAGGTGTATCTAATAAGCAGCACATAGTAAGTAACACTAATTTAGACCATCTTCACTGACAACTTGTGTTGGATTCCATGTATGGGCTTTGACTCTAACAACCGCTATAGGATTTGAACTTTAGTGTAATCTATTTGCAATCCTACTCATTATCATTCAGTTACATATTCATTCATTCATCAAATACGCATGAGCATTGTATATAGGAGATGGTAAGTACAGAGCAAATGTTGTTATTCCTTCAGAGATCTTATAGGCTAACCTCAGTGATACACATTACAAAGGACATACATTATTTTTGAAATCATGATAATCTGCTCTTGCACCAGGTCCTTAACCTACCTATTCTTTGATCTCATCATTGGTGTACTTTTTCCTCATGATAGAGCCCCAAGCCACACCAATCCTGAAGTTCTACTAAAAAAAATCGGCTGTTTCTGTATCAAGTCAGGACTTGCACAAATTCCATTTTCTCCACATAGGATGCTTTTTTGACCCACCTCTACAAACTGTGAAGCTCTTGCCCATGCTACTGCAATTAATGTAGCTATCATTCACTTACAAGAGTCTCCAATAACTTCTCTTAGCTCTCACTGCCACCCAATAATACACAGTCATACACTACTCTGCAATTGACTATTAAGCCTGAATACCCACATAGAGTCCAATACAGGAAAAAATACTTTCTATCAATTATCCATAATAATCAAATCTCCAATATGTTCCATAAATAGGATGGGTATTTTATAGAATCTCTCTTTTCAAAGCTCTGGAGATGGAAAGGCACAGCATAATGTATATTCATTCATAAGATAAATTATACAATAAATGTATTTATAAATGTCATGTGTCTTAGTTAACTCAGGCTGACAAAATACCATAGACTAGGTCATTTAAACAACAGAGACTTCATTTCTCACAGATACAGAAGCTGAAAGTCCAAAACCAGGCTGTCAGCATGGTGGGGCTCTGGTGCAGACACTCAGGTTTGCAGATGGCCATTTTCTCACTGTGTCCTAATGGGAGACAGGGAGAGAAAGAGAGTGAAAGAGAGAGTGCACTCTGGTCTCTTCCTCTTCTTATAAGAACACTAAGAGTATGATGAGAACTCCACCCTCATGACCTTATCCAAAGCTACTGACCTCCAAAAGGTCTAGCTCTAAATTCTATCACATTGGGGTTTCAAGATATGATTTGGGGCGGGGGGGACACAAATATTCAATCTATAACATCGTGTATGTGGAGCAGTGATATAGGAGTATCTAGATAGGGGCGCCTGGGTGGCGCAGTCGGTTAAGCGTCCGACTTCAGCCAGGTCACGATCTCGTGGTCCGTGAGTTCGAGCCCCGCGTCGGGCTCTGGGCTGATGGCTCAGAGCCTGGAGCCTGTTTCCGATTCTGTGTCTCCCTCTCTCTCTGCCCCTCCCCCGTTCATGCTCTGTCTCTCTCTGTCCCAAAAATAAATAAACATTGAAAAAAAATTAAAAAAAAAAAGGAGTATCTAGATATAGGTATAACTACAAGAGATCATAAGTTAAAATCTATGTGTACCAAGACATCAAGAAAGAAGACATCATACTGATACTATGTTGTAAGAAAACACTGGAAGGCCAGATAGCTGTTTCCCCAATGTCTCTCTTTGTAAACTGTGCTAAGGTTTTCCTTCATATAAGATTGTTTTTCACCAATTTTATTATTTTGTCTAAGTTTCTGAAGTCAGAGTCTGTATCTTATTAACCTAATAGTTGGAAACACATGGGTAGGAGATATACAATACTACAATCAAAAGATGATATTTGGTTTAGGGGGATAAAAGCAAGAATGAAGGGGCAAAGCTGACATTAAGCAACATTTTAGGAATAGAATTAACAAAGCCTAATAACCAATTAAGTATGGGAATAAGAAATATAAAAACATAAAGGGACTGTGAAATGCTCACAAATGGCAACTTGCCTGTTTATGATGAAAAGACATCAGAACTATAGCTGCTTCGTGTGAACAATATAGTGCAGCATTTTTTAGTGTCCCGAAACTATAGTTTTAAAGGTACAATGAGCAGAAAACATAAAATAATAATTTCAGTCAATCACCCATTCCTGAGTTTCTCATACTTCCTCAAAGATTGCCTTTAGAGTCATTTACTTATGAGGCTTCCAGGTAATTGTAGAAATTAAGTGGGCCAGTCTTGCCACACTGGATAGATCCAGTGTGAAACTGCTGAGGAAACCCTTTATGTTTCACTTACAGGGTTGTAGGAGGAAGTGACTGTGGTACTAGGCAGCCTGATGAAATATTTTGTCTTCTAAAGCCTGTCTTCATTTAATTAACCGCTTTATAACTTGTAAGTTTGTTACCTAAAGACAAATGGGTCACAAATTGTGATGTCGACTGTATTATTTGATAGGAAGCATAACAGAATGACTCAGATCAGCCTCCACTTTGTGGAAGTCACCACAGCTTAGGTCCTTGTTCAGCATGGGAACACCGATATCCGGAGCTCCTGCAAGAGGACAAATGTTACAGAAGTACAACAAGCCTTCTCTCTTAGGCCATCCTTTCCCAGCACTGAGGGACACTCCCTAGAATTATCTGCATCTATGTCTAAATCTGTACTTATTTATACCTGTAGGTGATAACCCACTGGTATAAGGAACCAAGTTGATTTACTCTTCTGAGTTTAAGAGAAACAATGTTTACAGCATTCTGCTGTAAAAAGCAAGCGTGGTTCCTACCCTACGGCATCACTTGCAGAGGAAGGCATGGTCCATCTGTTTACCTGCAATGCAGATTTCCCTTTTCTTTAATCGGATCATTTTTTTCAAAGATAAATTAGGTTTTTCATAGAATGGCTTTTTCAGGTGTTTGAGGTGTAACAATAACTCAGAACTCCATGTGGAGAACATGTCTTTGTTCTGTACTTTCTCTTTATGTATTTATCATCAGAAGCAACTCAACAATGCCCCAGGAATTGATTGTAAAAGAGTTGGGAGATGATTTGCATTAATTGGCCCATTCTTCCTAACTATAAACAACTCTACTGCTTTAACACTTAAAAAGTAATACTAGAGGCTTCACAATAGTTAAATTTCAAGATATTTTATTATTATTTAACCCCATAGCATTTTTCCAAATGCTTTTAATAGCTTCTGCTGTAATTAAATTTTACCACATTGCCATGCAAAGTGACTCTGGAACTATCAGTTGTACAGCTAATTGATAAATCAAACCCTAATTGAGATAATGAAGCTGGTCTTGGACATCAGTGAGATGGCTACCTAATTAGCATCTTAATATCTGTTTACTAGATGAGTGGACAGTAGACCCAGGGTAATGATGGTACACTAAAGTTAATATGAGAGGAAATAATGTGGATGAAATGGATCAGAGCATGGATAAAGCTTCCTACTAACAAGCCTTTGTAGCTCTTGAGAGCTTGGAAAGAAATATACCACATCTCTCCTCTTTCTCTGCAAAGTAGTGTGAGAGGCCTACCCACAGTAAATGACCCATAAATGCTGGCTGACCTGAATTAGAGGTTATAGAGTGAAAGGAACTGCAATTACTAAGTTTTATGTGGTGGGGGTGGGGATTTATAATTTAAGTTTATCCCAGCAACCTTATACCATATTAATACATAGTGTTGCCACTTTGGGCTTTGCATGTGTGAAAAAAAAATGGCTGTTCTTCCTGCCTTCATTGATGATGATGATAATAATTACCCTATGGTAATAACGATAGCAGCTAACTCTTAGTAAGCATCCTCTATGTGTCAAACACTGAGCTAAGTGCTCATTCCTATTAAATTCTCACAACCAAGTTAGGTTGCACTGTTAATGTCTAAATGAGGTTTACAGAGAGGTTAAAAAACTTGTCTAGGTTCATTGAGCTAGAAAGTGAAAGAGCGTGCGTGGAAACCACAATCTTTAAGCTAAACACGATGCATCCAACACAACGCTATGCTGCCTGCGTTTACTGAGATGGACCATGAGCAAAGCACTGATTTAACTAGTTTATTCCCTGAAAAACATTTAGTACAATTAAATACACTGTCCCAACTTGATGCAGCTTGTATTTGTCACAGTTTTATTTGAACCCAGGTCTGGCAAACCACAAAGCCATGTTCTGTCTTCTATACCACATTTCTGTGTAAAACACATCTTTTTATGACACAGGACAAATAATAATAAGAGGTCATTTCTATTTTAGTCATTTCTCATTTTGCCTCCCCAAGCCCTTGAGCTCCACTAAAACTCAGAGCATCTGGGGATTTCAAAATATCTGTTCATCTCCAGGATGATGACCCAGAGTTCGGAGATCCAAATTCCTTTTAATTTTTTTTTATGTTTATTTATTTTTGAAGGAGAGAGAAGGAGATATAGACTCAGAAGCAGGCTCCAGGCTCTGAGCTGTCAGCATAGACCCTGATGCTAAGCTCAAACTCACAAACCCTGAGATCATGACCTGAGCCGAAGTCTGATGCTTAACCGACTGAGCAACCCAGGTGCCCCTCCAAGTCCCTTTTAATAATGCATTTAATTCCACTACTCAAAATATTGAAAAGTTAAATTATATAATATCCTTCTGAGTTAGGTAGGACTTTGTTGGGTATCTTTGTTTTAGAAGATGGAAGATCAGAGATCAGAAAGTTAAGTAGCTCTGCCCCCACTCCACCCTACCCCCAAAACAAAACATAAGTAGAGGAGGTAGGGAGTGGAATCTGGGTTTTAAGGCAGGGTTTGCTAAGGTGCCACCAGCATTTCAGTAGGGCTAATCCAAATCAGAAAGCACCAGAATCTTCCTTTTGGAGAATAAATAATAGTTACGGTTCTAATTTCATAGAGGTATTTCGTGCCAACTGAAAGCTTTTTATCTATTCTTGGCCAAACAGTTCATTCATTTACCTCAGTGACTCTTGGAAATTTTCCTCATTTCCTTGAGCCTTCCCTCCAAACAACGTTCTAGTCTGCATTTTCAATCTTGAAATCTTTCAGGCTCTTCTCATCTTGCCAGTATATATTTACATTGCACTCATCCCTACACTTACTTCCTGGGGGTTGCAGAGGATGATATTTGGCTCTTTTCACCATGAAACTAATAAATGTTATCTTGACACCATCTCCTGTCCTCCTTCTAGGCCATTGTTCCATCAATTGTTTATTTTCTCTCCCTCTCTCTCTCTCTGTCTCTCTTACTCTTTCTTTTTTTAATCCTGAAAGGAGTAGCTTATACTTTTTTTTTTTTTCAAAAATTTCAATCCAACCCCTCCTCAAGCCACTGCATTATGCCCTCTGCTTTCACTACTGGGTCATAACCATCCTCATCAAGCTCAGTAATGGTGTCCTTGGAAGGACACCATATTGGAAGCCAATATCCTTCTGAATCTCTCCGGTGTATTTACAAGTCACTCTTCAGGAAGCTCTCATCTCTGTGCTTGTCAAGGTATGCTCTCTCTTGGTTACCTATTTGTCTAGGACTGCCTCTTTGTGAGCCCACTTACTCTTCCTTTCCTCAGCCCTCACAGCCCTTGGCTCTCACTCTACACAACCTCCATCAACAGGGCTATATTCTTGCAGTACTTCATTCCCTCAGTCAATCATTTATTCAACAAATATTTATGGAGTTCTCATTATGTACTTGGCAGTACTCCAGATTCTGGGTATAGAATGGAGAACTGAACAAAATTTCTGCCTCCATTGTGCTAAGGTCCTAGTCAGTACATACAGACAATGTACAAATAGTTAAAAATACTTTGCCAGGTGTGATTTTTTTTTTAATGTTTATTTATTTTGAGGGAGAGGAGAGAGCACAAGCAGGGGAGGGGCAGAGAAAGAGGGAGAGAGAGAGAGAATCCCAAGCAGGATCTGTGCTCTCTGCACAGAAACTGACACAGGATTCAATCTCATGAACCAAGATCAGAACCTGAGCCAAAATCAACAGTTGGTCGCCCAACTGGCTGAGCCACTCAGGTGTCCTGCTAATTATATTTAAATCGAAGAAAAAAGCAGTGCAGGGGGATTAAGACTGATAGAGCACACCATCTGATATGGTGACATTCCGACAATAACATAAGTAAAATAAAGAAAGTGACCAGCTATTTTCTAAGGAAAGAACATTTTAGATGAAGGGAACAGCAACTTAAAAAGCTCGAGTTGAAAGTATGCTTGATGTATCCTAGAAATAGCAAGGAGACCAGTGTGGCTGAGGTGGAGTGAGGTGGAGTGAGCAAGGAGGAGAACAGGATGAGCTCAGTTCAGAGCTGTGGAGACATAAAGATCATGTCAGCTTTGCAGGATATAAAGTTAGGATGGAAATTCCACCTGCTATAATAAGGACCAGATTCTAACAGTTGCTTGAGTGAAATAGAAGTGTACTTGTCTCTCTTTTGAAAGTCTAAGTTTAAGCCCTGGAGAAACAGCATGCTAGTTCCATGCTGCAGGGTTACTAGACCATTTGTTCTCACTGTTTTATATTCCTAAACATAGGGCTTTCAACAATGTACCGAAGATGACTATTGTGTCATCCTGCGGCACATCCCTACTTCAGCTGGTGGTAAGACAGAAAGTAGAAGGTGAAAGCAAACGTCTTTTATTTTTAAGGTGCTATGAAGAAGTTAAATGCAGCACTTTCCTTACTGTTGTTTTCACCAGGACCCAATCACATAACCAAAATTACACCTAGGAGAGCTGGGAAATGTAATTTAAAAAAAATTTTTTTTAACACTTATTTATTTTTGAGAGAGGGAGACAGAGTGTAAGTGGGGGGTGGGGCAGAGAGAGAGAGAGAGAGAGAGAGACAGAATCCGAAGCAGGCTCCAGGCTCTGAGCTGTCAGCACAGAGCCTGAGGTGGGGCTTGAACTCACGAGCTGTGAGATCATGACCTGAGCCGAAGTCAGATGCTCAACCGACTGAGCCACCCAGGCGCCCCATGGGAAATATAATTTTAATTGCATGTCCATATCACCAAGCTCAAAGTTCTCTTATTATAGAAGAAGTAGGGAATGAACTATCCTTTTCCCACTGAATTATTTTTGTTCCTTTGTGAAAGATTAGTTGACTGCATTTGGATGGGTCTACTTTGGGGCTATATTCTGTTCCACTGAACTATGTGTAAATTCTTTCACCACCACTACCTTGATTCAATGGCTTTAACGTTATGTTCAGTCTTAAAGTCAGGCAGTGCCAGTCTTTCAGCTTTGTTCTTCTTCAGTATTTTGCTGGCTATTCTGGGTCTTTAGCCTCTCCACTCTAAACATCAGAATTGGTGTGTAGGGGCGCCTGGGTGGCGCAGTCGGTTAAGCGTCCGACTTCAGCCAGGTCACGATCTCACGGTCCGTGAGTTCGAGCCCCGCGTCGGGCTCTGTGCTGACTGCTCAGAGCCTGGAGCCTATTTCCGATTCTGTGTCTCCCTCTCTCTCTGCCCCTCCCCCGTTCATGCTCTGTCTCTCTCTGTCCCAAAAATAAATAAACGTTGAAAAAAAAAATTAAAAAAAAAAAAAAAAAGAATTGGTGTGTCAACATCCATAAAACAGTTTGCTGGGATTTTGGCTTGGATTACGTTAATTCTATCATACACGTTTTATTTAATTTAAATATAATCAACATACAATGCTATATTAGTTTTAAGTGTACAACATATTGATATGACAAGTCTATGCATTACTCAATATTCACAATGATAAGTGTCATCACCATGCAACCTTAATATATTATCATTGACTATATCTCCTAGGCTGTACTTTTCACCTTCATGACTTATTTATTTTATAACTGGAAGTCTGTAACTTGTAATCACATTTATTAATTTCACTGGCCCCCACTCACCTCTTGTCTGGCATTTTATCTCTTAAATAACTTCTAATCTGACTTCCCTCAATATTTACTACCGTTACTGCTTGCTGCCATAATTCAGACCTTTATTATGTCTTTCTTGGAATAACAGTAGTTTCCTGACAAATCTGTCTTTAGTCCTGCCATCTTCAAATACAGTCTTCCTAAAGGGTTCTAGTTAAAATAAACTTGAATCCACTTAAATCCCTGTTAGGACTTCACACATACAGGATAGATTCTACATCCTGTAACATGTCCTACAGTGCCCCCTATGGGTATGTTTCTCTCTCTCGGTTAACATTTCACAGGCTCCACCTCATTCCAGGTTCTAAAACCACAAATTTTGTGCAGTTCTCCACAATCCGTGTGGTTATACCCTTATGTGTGTAATTACTGCTGTTTTCTTATGAAATGTGCTTCTGTTCTCTCTTAGCTCAGAGAAATTCAGGTCTCACTTCTTCCAGGATTATTTTCTTCCAACACATAGACACTCACCTCATAAATTAACTGCTTTCTTAATTATCTGCACATTTTTGTATCTCCACATCTAACCAATGCATCATACTTTTCTGTTTATGCATCTGTATTCTCCTTGAGGATAAAGACGGGTTCTCATTCAACTTTGTCTCTGGCATGCTGAGAGCAGTGAGTGGCACATTTTACATACTCAGTATATATTCATAAAGTGTGTAACAGAACAAATGAATGAGTAAAGGTATGATCTCTCACATTCAAGGGCGGGTAGAATTTCTGCTACATATTATTTTTCTCGAATAAAACCGTTACTTTTTAAAGAGACCAATTCAAATGATAACAAAGTCATCTGTTCTGTAAACAGCTGTTCACCTACTTTCAATTCACAGGTTTGTTGCCATTCATTTTTCTCCTTCTATATTAACCATGAAAATGTGTTTCTCTCCTTAAGCCAGTTGTCTCTGCCACATATCGGCAATCCCTCTCTACTCAAACACTGTCCCAAATTCATTTTACCTCTGTGAGAATCTTTCCAGATATACCTTCAGACATTTTGGTTAACAAGTTATAGATTTTTAACTTTGATATGAC
The DNA here is from genome assembly GCF_007474595.2 of Lynx canadensis. Classification (NCBI taxonomy): domain Eukaryota; kingdom Metazoa; phylum Chordata; class Mammalia; order Carnivora; family Felidae; genus Lynx; species Lynx canadensis. The sequence continues at coordinate 91,409,331 of NC_044312.2, read as the reverse complement.
TCCTGTCTGTAAAACCGTGCTGTCCTCTTTTTTCTGGCTTTTATCTTGCCTTTCTGATGAGGGGTGTGCACAGGTAACATTTGTTTCAGTGTAGTAAATAAAATGACTTAGAGTAGATGTGAAACACCCATTATTTCACACCCAAACAAATCCAACTTCTTTTCTCTTAAAATTGTGGGCTCATTTGGGAATTTAGTTGAAGGGGAATTTGTATGAAATTTAGAATGCACTGGAAAGAGACTAAAATACATGTTGAAAATAGTTTATTTCAGCATTTCCAAAACTCCTCGTCTCAAACTATTCCTGTGAGATGCCTATTTCTATTCTGAGTCAGCTGTGTGGAGGAGGATTATAAACCTCAACATATTCCTCTTTGCTTTTATTTTCAGAACAAAATTTTATTTTCTATCAATAATGTAATTGATAAAGACAGAAATATGAATATCAATCATATCATAGTATTTACTTTATTGAGATGGAAAAGAAATGCCACAGCTTTTTGCTCCTTAAATATAAACATCATAAAAACCTTACTTAAAAAACCGGCTAACTTTTGTTTAAATGTCAGAATTATTGAGATGGGAGGATCATCTGGTTTATTTATCAATGTAGATTTCTGGTTCTTAGACTCAAAGAGCCTAATTCAGAAAGATCATATCCTAAGAAATAGTGATAATACTCTCTAGTCAGTAAAAGTTACAGGTCTGAATCACACTTAAAGCTTCTGTCAGAAATGAGCCAGAGAGAAAAACCTCAAGATGGTCTGTATTCAGCGACATTATGGCAGGTGTATAGGTACTCTATTAATACACTAAGAATTTGTGAATGCTCAGGTAGATCATTTTGGTATATATACACATTTGCTTATATGTGTGTGCATATGTATACATACCGATATTTATAAGTTTGTAATTAAATTGCTCTAATGTTAATTAAATTTTTGCTTATCTTGATATTTTACATAAAGAGGCACTTTAACACCATAATTCATTTAGAAACCAATTAGTTTCTGTAGCATTCAATATGATGGGTTTTATTCCAAGAGAAATAATGTTCCAATTGGAGTTCTGAGATATGAAAATTTACACAGTGGTAAAACACAGACATATCATTATTGCATTTCATGGGCAAAATACTTGAGGGAAAGCATTTCAGACACATAACAATTTAAAATCAATAAAATGGTTTTTACATAGAAGACTTCAGAAGGCAAATGTTCTCAAAATTGCTCAAAAATATTGCATTGGAAGTAGATTCATATAACAGTGTAATAAAATATTTCAAAATATCTGTTCATAAACATCAAGTATTTTGGGTATTTTTGAAAATGAATTATTTAATAACATTCTGGGAAAAGCACTATAGATCCTTCAGGTGTGAGGATAGATGATATTCAGAAGTAGTTTACATTCTTATGTCCCAAAAGAGCAAAATCTCTTATAAAAGAAACTGTTTTATATTTAGACTTACCCAATATAGTCAAATTAATTTAAGTTGTTTATTCATAACCAATGAACTGGCCTGTATAGGCAAGCAAGTTGAGTTGTTTTCTTCTAATATTTGGATAGAAAGAATCAGTTGGTCACTGATATAGGTTATTTTATGACTTGTATGTACATGACATGTAAGAAACCTGTTGCTAAGACAGGGCTTCTTATTGATTTGAAGGCTGCAGAATTAGAATTTTTTTCTCATTATAAGAGTACATACAAATGAAATGGAGAGAAAACGTTGACAGCTGGGCAAGGTCGTCCAGAGGCACATCTGCTGACAAATTAGATTAAACCTCGGATTGATGACCCAGTGGAGAAGGAATTCACCTTAAAAAGGAATTAGGGTGGGGGAGATGGTGGAGTAGAAGCCAGAAATTTCTCTTTGCCCACACAAGTACAGGAGCACAATCTGGTGTAACTATTTTGTGACTCTGGAGTCTACTGCAGGCCTGCAACATCCAGGGGAAGAATTACATGGTAAATTGCAGTTAATTTTAGTCAATTTCAGCTCTCAGCAGAGTAGCAGCTAGCTACCTCTTATCCCTCAGCCCCATGGAAGGCAGCGTGTACCAGTTTTTAGAGCAGTTGAAAGAGCTAGGGTGGCCCAAAGAGAGCCTGTCCTTCAAATTTCAGAGGTCTGTGCTCTGAGAGCCAATTGTTGCTTCTGATCAGAAGTACAGTTCCTCAAAAAGTTAAAAACAGAATTACCATATGATTCAGCAATTCCACTAGGTATATACCCAAAAGAAACAAAAGCAAGGTGTCAAAAGATATGTGTACACCCACGCTCACAATAGCTAAAATGAAGAAGCAGCCCAAGTGCCTACCAATGGTGAATGGATAAGCCAAATTGCCATTTACATACAGTGACAATATCATGTGGCATCAAAAAGGGAGGGAATTTTGATGGATCCTACAACCCCCACTCTCCTACCCTATGGAAAGCTACGTTAGACATTAGTTATTAATTATTAATAAATGTAATCCCTTAGTCAAAGATGCAAGTGAATAATGACTGTAGAGTAAAAAGCTAGGTGTGAAGAGTGGATAATTAATAGCTCTGTGAGGCTGGAAACGTCACTTATCTTCTCTGAGGCTCCATTCCCTGATCACTAAAATCAGGATAACACCCACTTTGAAGCATTATAGTGACAATTCAAGGAGAAAATAAATCTGAAGTGTCTCATACACAGCATTCAACACAGCACCAATTCTCTGTAAATCAGAGTTATTATTATTTGGTAAAACTGACAAGTGTGCAATATTTCGCTTTACATAGAACAATATCCTAGAGAAGCAGGGTTCTAATTGTAAACATTTTGCTTCTTGATTCGCAGAACTTATTTTAAAAGTGTGCCAGCATGGAAAAAGGGCAAGAGGCAATTTATGACTTCTTTTTTCTAAAAATATTATATTAATATTTAAATAATAATAATTAAATGGTGTCTAGTATCACTTTGTTCTCTACTTTTTTAGGATTCTGTTAACGACTGAGTTCTACAGTATGTTTAAGCTGAATATTTGTATAATCTAGTTCTATTATGCAAGACAGATTAATCTAACCAAAAGGAGAGTATTAGCATGGGGCAGGGAGAAGAGGAGAAGGGTGTTTTATATTCATTCTGTAAAATTACATTGTATGCAATGCTTGAAAAGAAATTTCTAACATGAAAGTATTATAATGTTTTCCATAGACAATGATTGAGACTACAAACGTAGTGGGCCTTACAGACCTTCAGAAAGCTGTGGGTGGTTCAAGAGAGTCTGATGTGGTATTTAACACTATGAGTCTGTATAGCGCCTTAAAGTTTATGTAGCTGGGACACCTGGGTGGTTTAGTCGGTTGAGCGTCCCATTTCAGCTCAGATCATGATCTCACAGTTCATGAGTTCGAGCCCCGCATTGGCCTCCCTACTTTCAGCACAGAGCCTGCTTCAGATCCTCTGTCCCCCTCTGTCACTGCTCCTCCCCTGCTCATGCTCTCTTTCTCTTTCTCAAAATGTAAATAAACATGAAAAAAAATAATAACAAAGTTCACAAAGCTTTTTCATCTTAAATCTCATTTCGGGGTGCCTGGGTGGTTCAGTCAGTTAAGCACCTGACTCTTGATTTCAGCTCAGGTCGTGATCTTGTTTCAGGTCACAATCTCGGTTCAGGTCATGATCTCATGATCATGAGATCGTGCCCCGAGTCGGGATCCTCACTGGGCGTGGAGCCTGCTTAAGATTCTCTCTCCTCTCTATCTCTCTCTCCCTCTGCCCCTTCCCCTTGAGCTCTCTCTCTCTCTCTCTCTCTCTCTCTCTCTCTCTCTCTCAAAAGAAACAATCTCATTTGATTCCCACAGAACAATCAGAAATAGAAAAATAGAAACAGGAGAAATAGGAGGTTCAGAAAGTATAAACAACTTGTTATAACTCACAGAAAAAAAAGTCAGGCTAGAGCTGAGACTAAAATCCAGGACTTGGGATCCTAAATCCTGAATCCAGAGCACCAGAACTTGAGATACCCAACCCATGATCAATCAGCAGTGTAACATAGCTCTGTGCCTCAGTCTCCTGACTGATTAAACCAGGGTTCTCCTAGCACCTATTTCATAAGATTGTCATGGGGACTGAGTGACATCACATCTTCCTGCAACTACTGACACTTAAGAAGCAGGCCTGGGGCACTTGGGTGCCTCATACTGTTGAGCGTCTGACTTCAGCTCAGGTCATGATCTCGCAGTTCATGGGTTCGAGCCCCACATGGGACTCTCTGCTTTCAGCACAGAGTCTGCCTTGGATCCTCTGTCCTCTTCTCTCTCTGTACCTCCCCTTGAACTCTCTCTCTCTCTGTCCCTTCCTGCACATGCATGCTCTCTCTCTCCCTAAAATCAATCAATCAATCAATCAATCAATCAATGAAGCAGGCCTAAAAATGTTAGATATTATATTTACTAGTATTCTTATGTTTCACTGTCCAGGATCATCTAAGAAGCACAAAACAGAGTAAAGTAGAAATGTTTCCAATAAACCAGATATTCTCAGCATCAAAGCAACATCCCCATAGTAGGCTGGGCATCCTGGGAGACATCAAGTCTTGTGGGCTTGTTGGACAATTACTGTTCTAGGGAACAGATTATATACTCACGGACTCAAGTTTAAGGCAATGTTCCCTAGTGTCTAAATATCAGGTAGCAAATGGTTTCTTCCCTGGTAGTTTTTATCCTAATTTTTTTCCCCAGGAATGTAGAAATCTCAATCTGCCTTAACTTTCCTTCTTTGTACTACCAAGGCTGACGCTTCTTAAGGATCCTACTTGTTCATATGGTTAGCTCACATGAAAAACTTTGTGGGACAAAATGTCAAAGTTGGAACCATGTTTCTTTTAAGCAAAGAGGACAATATATTTATCTGAGCACTTTTATGAGCCAAGGACTATATTAGGTATTCATCCTAAAAAGTAAACTTGAAGACTTCCGTTTCTTAGAAAACTGGGTAAATAAAGGGAGGCAAGCCCAAATCCAGTATGTTTGCTGCAATTCCATGAATACTGTAATGAAGAATGTGAGCACATGCTACTGGTTTCAAAGGAAGTGACCAGCAGGCCAGGGAGGTGGCACAAGTGTTAGGTTACAGGAGTCACAGACTGGAAGCTCCTGGCTGAGTCTGGCCACAGACCTGATGAAACATGAGTAACCAGTGGGCATAAGCTCTCCGTTTAGCATAAGTTCTCCATGTAAATTTCTTCAAATTTGACTTCTGACTTTAAGCAAAATATGATAATAAATGTGCATCCACCTATCAAATGTGCATATCAGGGAGCAGACAAGCAGGATATATTGCATAATTATAAGATATAAGGTTCCTAAGAGTTACTGAATGGTAAAGATAATAGTTCAGTGGGAGATACATAGGAAAGCATAAATGCAAATCTGAAATTTGAACTTAGACATGATGTCTTAACAAAGAAGAGATCAGTAAATGTAATACATCTCTTAATATTTCTTGTAGATAAGCAATGTGAAGTTAATAGGCATGAAATATTTTCCCCCAATTAGTTAAAAGCATTGGAAATATTATCTGGGTCACCTCTACAGTACGCAGGGCCCTGGACAAAGGATTTTTTCAGGGACCAACTGCTCTAAAGACAATTTGATTTAAAAAGTTATTCCAAAATACACTGGCCCATATGAGGTTTAGTAACTTATCAGTGAAGATTTGGAAAAATGGGCAAAGAAGAGATGCTAACATAATTGTTTATTGCCTTATTTAGTGCATGGAAGATTCTTCACAGTTTCCAAGCATCAGTTCTTTCTGTTCAGGGCCAGGAACTATCTCATCGTGCTTTTTATTATCATATGCATTATTCCTAGCGCATTGTAAATCTGTCACCATGGAAAAAAGGCAGAAATGCTGTCATTTCTCACAATACCATCGCTCCTTAGCACTTCATTGTATTGGAACAATATAGATCTTTTGCCTCTGCAGTTGTCTAAGTACACATTTATTTAAAGCTGATACTTATGACATGGCATCATTTGTCCATGAGTGTGAACTCCTGATAACTCTCTCAAAATTTCTAATTGTGCTTTTGAGGTTGAACATAAATATGTATCTCACTCAGAGGATGCAAGAGAATGGGAATGAAAATTCATTTTCTAGTCATGTTAAATTTGCTGCTTGGAATTTTACAATATAAATCTAAAACAGCACACCTTCCAACAGTGTCCCTTCTTGAACTCTTTAGGCCATCATCATTGCAATTCTACAACATGATAGGTTCTTTTAGACATGAGCAGAAAGAGCAGTGCACATGCACAAATTCTGTCTTTATCATCTCGGGCTGGGCTTCAGACTCGTCTAAGAGAAAATACCATCACTACATTGATGGAACATGAGAAAATACACAGATCTCAAAAGACGCTTGGTGCAATGATCACTCTGGAAACTCCTCTTAGCAGATAGGTGTGACAACCTCACAGGACTTTCTCACATATCAACCCTATCAAGGGGTTGGTGTGTACCAACAGCAAGGGGCACATAGCAGGCGGGCACCTGCCACCACTTACACTGTGTTTTGATTTTGTAAACCAGAGAAGGCATTTTGATCAGAATACAAGTAGGTGAGACCTAATACACCGGCCCATGCATGCATCTCAAGTCAGTGCCATCATAGCCAGAACCCTGAGCTCACCCTAAGTGTGATGAAAGCGAGCATCACCCCTCATCAGCAAATCGGCACCACTGTGGAGGCCCAACCTCACTTGATCCCACGGAAGCATTACTGTGCTGACTCACTAGGCCACTCTTTTTGAACCTAGCCCATCCAAGAGATCCTGAGACAACCCTCATAGCACAAGCTCTGTATTTCCTCAACACATTTGGTCAACCTGGCTTATGGCAAGGGACATAAGGGGTCAAAAAGCACCCTGAAGGGGTTGAAGAGACACTAGGGACTAAAGGAGTCTTATCTCTGCCCAGACTATACTGCAGCCCCAGTGAGTCCCAGCACCACAATGGACTTAAATATTTTGAAGGAAGCACTCTGAAGAGCAGATAGGGCCCCAGCGAGGAGTGCCTCTTGTCCTGAGCTAAAGGTGTTAAGTCTTATCTTTTTCCTCAAATATGTACCTCCTCTATTTTACCTCCTATATTTGTATCATATTAATAGGTATAGTAAACAAAGTAGCATCCTTAAAAGAATAAAGATTAAAAACATTGAATTAAACAAAGTTAAGGATGTCTCTTTAAGGGTGGGATCCTGCATACCTGTTACATTAAATGTGCTTTGGATTTCTCCAGAAGACACATATTATATCCTCAGAAGTTACATTCCACATGATAGATCACTCAGCAAATGTTTTCAAGTACATTTTAAAATGAGCTCATTACAAAAATGAAAAAGCATTCAGACTGCTCGTGTAGTGGGTGATAAAGAGCTAGAGCTTGGGGTTCATGATAGCTGGTCAATCCTGGCTCCAATCTTACTCGACATATGCCAATGAGCAAGTGACTAAACTTCTCTGTGTCTCACTTTCCTCATTTTAAAAATGAGAATAATAATCTAACTGCCATGAGTGCTGTTATAAGAATTATGGATAATATATAAAACAATTAGTTCAATGCCTGGCCCACAGTAGAGTCAATATATTTTCCTGACATCATCCTCTTCATAAGAATGCTGTGAAGATTATATGAGATGTGTAAAGCACTATGAACAGAGGCTGGCATATATAAAGTGCTCAGAGATGTTAGCTATTATCACCACCTCTTATTCTCTACCACTATTAAATGAGTCCTACAAGTGCAGCTTGAACATCTCTTTTTTATAGGAAATTTCATCCCCTTTATTACTTCTTTTTCTAGTTTTTGAAATCTAGCCCTTTTCTTGTTTCTCTGCCCTGTTCTTAAGCTTGGAAGTAACAAATATTCAGTAGGTGAATGGATAAATTATGGTGCATCAAGACAATGGAATATTATTCACCTCAAAAAAGAAATGAGTTAATAAGCCTTGAAAATATATACTAGAATCTCAAATGCATATTGCTAAGTGAAAGAAGCCAATATGAAAAGGCTGTATACTCTAAGATTCTAACTAAATGACATTCTACAAAAGGCAAAATTATGAAGACAATAAAAAGATTGGGAGTTAGAGGGGAGGAAGGGATGAACAGGCAAAACACAGAGGATTTTTGGACAGTGAAATTCTTGTATATGATACTATATAAACGGTGAGTATATGTCATAATACATCTGTCCAAACCCACAGAATGTACAACACCAAAAGTTAACCCTAATATAAACCATAAACCTTGGGTAATTATGATGTGTCCATGTAGATCCATCAATTGTAACAAAGTACCACTCCAGTAAGGGATATTGATAGTTAGGAAGACTGTTCATGTTTGGGGGTAGGGAGTATATGGGACCTCTCTGTACTTTGTGCTCAGTTTTGCTGTGACATAAACTGCTCTAAACAATAAAGTCAATTTAAAGTAAAAAAAAAAAAAAAAAAAGCAGTTAAGCATAAGTTGGGTAAGATGTTGACATTAGGAAGCACTGGGGTATGGATGCACTAAAATCCTTTGTTCAATCTTTGTAACTCTTTTTAAATCTAAAGTTATTTCAAAATAAAAAGTTAAAAATACATTGATCATTGATCCAGCCATTCTACCCTTAGTAATATGCACATGAAAATAAATCTATATATTCATACAAAGACTCGTACACAAATACTCCCATCAGCTTTCTCTGTAATAGGCAATATAACCCAAATGATTGTCATAGATGAATAAACAAATTCTAGTGTATCCACTCAATACAATATTACTCTGAAGTAAAAAAGCATAAGCTACAAATACACATGAAAACACAGATGAATTTCAAATAATAATGGTTATGGGTACAAGGAACCAAAGAATAAGAGTATTCAGTGTATGATTCTATTTATATAAATTGCTAGTAAATACAATCTAAACTATAGTAAGACAAAGACTTTGCTTGGATACAAAAAGCCTGGTAGAAAATGTGAGAAAGAGAGATTATAAAAGGGCAGGAGAAAATTTTTGCAGATGCTTCATATGTTCATTATGTTGATTTGGTAATGGTTTTAAAAATACACATACACATATTGGATAAGTTACATGTATTTATGTTATATTTATTTATATAGTTATATATTTTATAGTATATATTATATATATATTAGTTATATATCTTACATATGTTATATATTTATGTGTTTATAAGCTTTATAAGTTACATATGAATGCATATTTAATAATTTGATTTAATGTGCATACATATCAAAATTTATCAAACTGTACATTTTACCTACATCAAGTTCACAAGGTAACAATTATACCTCAAGCTGTTATAAACAGAGAAAATGTTCATGTAATTGTCATTTGAAGAGCCCACTCACAAATTTTTCATGTTTCAATTTTAGTAAAAGTTTTATTTTGTGTATCTTGTGATGAGAATGGACTGTGTATTACTCACATGAATCATCCACTATCCTTTAAATATAGAGTAGTTTGTGCACAGAGAAAGGTTTGTTTCTTAAGCTTCTCCAAATTATTTGGGGCTGGGCTTCAAGGCTTAGATGTTTTCACAATCTACACAACTTAACAAATTGCTTTCAACTCCACTATTTTTATACAAGATCTTCCTACGGATCATCAAGGCATAAAATTTATAGATGTTTAATTCTCATCAGCCACCAGCAATGCATAGATTTAATTAGCATTCCAGAAAAGTGTTAAAAAGGGTCTAATAAGTATTTTAAGTATAATTTTGTCTCAACAATGTGCTATTTTCATATTCCTAATTCTTAGAGAAGTGAATTTCTATTATAAGTTAAATTTCCCTGGGTTTTTGTATAATTGGCAATTACCCCACATTAAAGCATTAGGTACAGTGGTTTTACAAAAGTATTTCTGTGGTTATAGAAAATTCAAATAGTGACAGTAACAGGGCAAGTTTGTGTGTGTGTCTATGTCTGTCTGTGTGTGTGTATCTGTGTTTATTACTGTTATATTTTATTCTAATTTCTTTTCAACAAATTTCAAAACAGAGAATTAGATATAATAAGTCTCTCAGAATTTGATTCCGCCATGCAAAAAAGATCTACTAATCATTAAATGCGTTAACATTTGTAAAATGCTTAGAAAATTGCCTGGCATATAAAACATTCTATGTAAATGTCTGTTAAAAAATAAAGAAAAAGAAAAAAGATATACATTTTTAATTTTTATTACATTCTTATTTTTGAGAGGCAGAGACAGAGAGCAAGTGGGGGAGGGGCAGAGAGAGGGAGACACAGAATTCGAAGTAGGCTCCAGGCTCTGAGCTGTCAGCACAAAGCCCTGATGCAGGGCTCGAACTCACAAACCAAACCATGAGATCATGACCTGAGCCGAAGTCGGACGCTCAACTGACTGAGCCACCCAGGCGCCCCAAGATATCCATTTTTTATAAGTTTATTTATTATTTCTTTAGAGAGAACAAGAGAAAGTGGGGGTGGGGCAGAGAGAGGGAGAGGGAGGGAGGGAGGGAGAGAGAGAGAGAGAGAAAGAGAAAGAGAGAGAGAGAGAGAGAGAGAGAGAGAATCCAAAGCAGGTTCGCACTGTTCAGCATAGAGTCTGATGCAAGGCCTCAAACTCACAAACCATGAGATCATGACCTGAGGCAAAGTCAGACACTGAACTAACTGGACGAGCCACCAGTGACCTAAAAGAAATACTTTTTAAAGCATGATTGATTAATCATGTTTCCCACATTTCATAAAATTATATAATTTGGGTCCTCTTCTTGTAAGTGTTATGGTTCTTCATGCTCTGTTCTGTATATGTATACAGAATTATTGAATTCTGTATTGGGTTTTAAGGCCTGAACTAAAAAGGGTGCAAAATGGGAAAAACAATTTGATTCTCTTCACCATTAGTTTCCTCACATCACATCAGCCCTCCGCTCCTTTCCACACGCTAGGCTTGTCCTCAGCTTCTGCCTTCTCACAAGGGCTGGACAGATGCAAAAAGGCCCAGGTATATATGACTAATCTGGTGTGGCACCTTCCATTTTGAAAATGCCTATATTGCTGGCCATTTTCTCAGGGGCTGCATTTTTGGGGTACTTAGACCCTTCCCCACCTCCTGCGGCCACCATACATACTTACATACTGAGTAAAATACTCTCTTACACCTTCAATCCTGCAGTGGACTCTCTCATTACCCTCTTTTTGGGTATTCGAGGATACAATCTCTGGATGGAAAAAAATTTTTTCCAAATGCAAATGTTATGTGGGAAGAAATTTAATTCTATACCACTTTTTGGGATAAATTATTACTTGTGATAAAATGCTTCAGTGATTTTCTGATGAACTTTATTTGAATTAAGGCTTATTCTGGAGAACTAGTTACTCATTAACCCCTAGGAATGGCAATGAGTGTCAAGTGATTGTCATTCAAGTCTAGGGACTTTAACCAGACAGCTTTTCTTTTGTTTTAAACAGTTACCGGTTTACAATTCTTTTTCTCCTTAAATGATGCATCAAGACTGAATCTTTGATGTAGTTTAGTAGAGATCTTTCCCGCTGATTTAACATCATTTAACATTTAATAGATATTGTGAAGGTCCATTCCATGGCTTAAGATGGACACTACCCGTTCCCATCCTACCAGAGCGGGAGAACTTGACAATCACTCAATAACTCTCTCCCAAGAAATCCTCAACATGGGCCTTCCTCATAATCAATCTTGTTCCTGTCCCACTGCCATCTTAGGCGTAAGTCTGGGTGAAGGGTCAGAGGTCTGGAAAGCCAAGAGGCACCCTAATAGCAAGTCCTTCATAGGTAAGCAAATATGTCTACTTTAAAAGAAGGCCTATTGAGAGCCACCTGGGTGGCTCAGTTGGTTAAGTGTCTGATGTCAGCTCAGGTCACGATTTCACAGTTTGTGGGTTGGAGCCCCGCGTCAGGCTCTGCACTGACAGTTCAAAGCCTGGACCCTGCTTCAGATTCTGTGTCTCTTTCTCTCTCTGTCCCTCTCCTTCTTGTGCTCTGTCTCTCTCTCTCAAAAGTAAATAAAGATTAAAAAAAAAAACTAAAATAAGGCCTATTGATACTTAACTATATTTAATTTGGAGCCCAAAAGCAAGATATCAAAACAGCCTCTTTTTAACATTCAATTAATATGTAAATAATACAATGTCATCACTGTTACACAAGGAAGTTTCTTGCAGGGGTGCCTAGGTGGCTCAGTCGGTGACACATCAGACTTCACTCAGATCATGATCTCACAGTTCATGAGCCAAGCCCTGCGTCAGGCTCTGTACTGACAGCTCAGAGTCTGGAACTTGCTTCAGATTCTGTGTGGCCTCTCTCTCTGAACTTCCCCCACTCACACTGTCTTTCTCTCAATAATAAACACACATTAAAAAAGGATGCTTCTTGCAGATATCCCAGACACAAGCTCAATAGATTCCTTGATAATCAGCTTCAATGGGTTCTTATAAATGACTTTGAAATATAAGTCCCTGATAAAGACTGTCCATCAAAGAACAAAACATCATGCTATTTATCACAAAAAGAAAAAGAATGAAAACTCGTTATTTATATATGACATACTCTGATGAAACCATGACTTTAATGTAGAAAGATAAACATTTTTGGCCACACTTTACAAACAAAAAGACTCTGAAAGATAAATGTCTAGAATTGAAGATTCATATTTTTTGTGTCTCTTAAGAAATTGAAAATCATTGAACCTCTACTGAATCCCCCTTAGCTCATTATTTCTCTGTGTGTGTGTTTTGTTTTTAATAACTAGCCTTGGAACTTTTGTTATGAGAAATAGCTAACAAATAAAGGAAGCATGTATCTCTTATTTTTGAGAGTGCTTTTGTTGTCCTAATAAACCACTCCAAAGTGTCCTGGAAATTAAAATATGTTCACATTCAAATTACAGTACCTATCTGAATCTCTTACTAAAATCTTGGTTAGGTCACCTGATTGTTCATTTGCTAATGTGCATTCCCTACATTAATATTTCACTCTTATGTCGAGTGGCACCTGCTGAGCATGCCTTTAGTTTTCTGCCACGTCTGAGCAATCAGCATAATTATTGCATCAGTCATGAGCATAGATTTCTCTTGACTATTTCTAAAGGATTTTATGCAATTTTATTTCATTTTAAAAGAATTTATAGTGCTTCACAGCTCAGCACGTAGTAGTAGTTTGCAAATTTTAAAGCATTTCTATAATCTTTACCAAGAAACAAGGAGATGCTTCAGCTCAGCATTAATCTTTTCATACTTTTCTCCCTTTTACTTATTTAATTTGATTACTGAAACCCTTGTTTATTCTAACTTAGGCTCTACATGGTATTTTAGAAAAACTACCTTCATTAGTATTTCCTCAAGCAGCACATAAATGAAAGCATGAAATCATATTTACACACTTGAAATGAAGTTTGTAGAACACAAGTTCTAAATTCTGTTGAACACATTTCAGTGCTAGCGGCATTAGTTGTATATTATACAACGTTCTTATCAAACTTGTAACTCGTTGCAGGAAGTTGAAAATTTCTCAGTTTTTCCAGTTACGTTATTAAGTCCCAGACTAATCTCCCAAAGACACACAAAATGCTGACAGCCCTTATATCAGATTTAACAAAGGTTAATGTATAAAAAAACACAAAGTGAAGAACAGGTTATTGCACAGGTTTGGTCAGGTATATGCTGGGTTCAAATTCTGAAAAATCCTTCCCACGCTTTTTCTTATTTATTTGCTGGGGGATCTTGAGAAATTAAGATTTTCTGAGCAAGATTTTTCATCTTAACAATGGAGATTGAAAATACGTGCATTGAAATACTAAATGGAGGCTTATAGAAAACAAAATAGCTAAAGTCCATATGAATATCTAGAACAGTATTTCTCAAAAGTTAAATTTCATTCTGCATTCAACCACCTGGGAATTTTGGAAAAATGTAGGTTCTAATTCAGTAGGTCTAAGGTGGGACTCAAGATTCTGCATTCCTGAAAAGCTCCCTGACAGTATCAAACTGCCCTTTTGATGAGCCACGTCCTAGAAGGTCCCCATGAAATGCATCTATTCTACTTTTATAATAGTTGCTTTCTGGACAGACCAAAATATTCTCATTCTATACAGCAAACAACAAACTCCTCCATTTTTATACAAGTTGCTCCTTACTCTCAGTAGTATCTCAGTAGCTCTCACAAACTGACCTGTGTCAAGAATTAAAACTAGAATAGAAATACAAATGTCAGGAAGAATTTTGGTACCTGTGACACAAGTTCTAAACAAAAGAGAAACTTATTTTTTTAAGAGCTTCAGTAAAAATAGAGTTTACAAAAGTATGAGATGCAAACACAGAGATCTGAATCTGTTCTAATGTCATCGATTGCTGGAAGGTTTTACAGACCTTAGGATATTCCGCAGAGGCAAAGACAGACTGACATTGTTTTTGTTGTTCAGTTTTTTTGTTTGTTTTAAGATACTGTCTGCACAAAACGGTGCCATAAACAACGGGGAAATTGACAGAACATCAAATCCCTTTTAGGAGGAAAAGTCCTAAGCTACAGGCAGGGAAATGCTGAGAGACAGATGAAGCAACTTTAGGTAATCAGAGTAAAAATTGCTGCTTGATGGAATCCAAGCAGCAAGAACCTCATTTTGTAAAATACTTGATGACTTTTTATAGCGTTATAGCACTTGGGCTTTATGTTGTATGATATTCACCCTGTGACGGGCTGACCCTCTTCTCCCCCAAGAAGTTATCAGTTCTCTGCAGAAAAGTAATTCTGTGGCTGTCTCGCTAAAGATGAACTCATGAATCAGTGATGTGGGCAGAGGTGGCATCCCAGATAGCATTCTGAAAAATCCATAAATTCTTTAAGAAAGACTGTTTCTCTACTGCTGTCAGGTGCTATTATGCCCAAATCATGCAATTCTATTTGGAAACTCAAGGTGGTCTGGAAAAGTGCCCTCAGGAGCTAAAAGAAGAGAAAACTATAAAGTAAAAGTGCCAGGGAGACAGGATATTTTATTATTGCACAAAGGTCAAGAAGAAAGATGTAGGGCTTGTCACTATACAGTAACAGTTTAAAACACTACAATTTAATTTAGATCTGGTGGGCAATACAGTGTCAATGAGATATGAAGTTTCAGGATCAATGAACAATGTGTTCTAACTCAAGTTTCAAGTATCACCAAACAAAGGGGCTCAAACCAGGAACGAGACAAAAGAAACACAAACTCTAATATTGTTTAAGAGTTCTAATATTTTGGAGACTAAAACAGCATGCACACGCAGGTTATCTCATAGTTTTATTTTAAAGACTCATTCTAGAAGTCTGTTCTATCTGACATACACGAAGGGCAAGAATTCACTCAATTACGTATTATAACATTGCACTTAGCCTAGTCACAAGCACAGAATAGTTGGTCAGTAGTTGGAATATATTTCAAATACATGAGGAAGAAAGAATCAATGATTTTAAGCATGGAGTAGAGATGATTACATGAATTTATCTTTCGTAAGATGACGAGAATTAAAAAGAAATATTTTTTTCAGGTTTTGTTTTCTTTCATAGTTACTTTCCTATGGATAACTTTTCTTTCTTGCTTTCTTGCTCTTTTAGTTAGGTAATACTGGACATGACATTAGTTTCAGGTGTACAACAAAATAATTTGATATTTGTATATATTGCAAAATGACCACCATAAGTCCAGTTAACATCCATCAACTTTCATAGTTAGTTGTAAGATTTTAAAGTTTTCTTTTACTTTGTGGTGGTGCCCACCCACTTGTCTTCTCACATTTTCCTTTTGAAATGGCTAAGAAAACACTATCTAGAGTTTTAACCACACAAGCCTTGAAAACTAGGAATGCTGGCAAAGATTTACCCATATCTGGATGTTTTACCCTAATCACTACAGATACGGTCTATAACCCAGTTAAGATCAATCCTTTGCAAGAGCAAAATGAATAAATAAAATATTTTTTAATTATTTTTTTAATTCCATCAGTCATTAAATATACACCAACTTGGTGATACAATTATGATTATCTGGAATGATGTAGAATCTGTTCTCATAGAACTCAAAGATCAAGAGAAAATCAGAGAATGTTGTTTTAAAAAGAAAAGTGGAGGTATTTAAAGAGATGCTGGGAGGTACGAGAGTACTATAAGAATGCAGAATTGTTAAAAGCTAATATAAAGAGTATTTTGAACAAATAACAGTATTGTTTTTAACAGTGAAATTAACTAGAAGCATTTGCACAGATGTGAAGGAAGAGACTGCATATAATAATCACCACTTTTTCACAAATATGAGCGTAGTTTTGGCCAATTCAATAAGAAAAATGATTTAAAGATTTAAATAATATAAAGTAACATCATTATTTGTAGAATACTTATTATCAAACTGAAAATCTAAGGAAAATGGATTTAAATCTATTATGAATAGTAAGCAATATGTGTGTGACAAAATACACAAAAAGTCATAATTTTTATGTGGTATAAAATATAAAATATCAGCAACTAAAAATAGAATTTTTATAGCAATGCAATAATGAAATTCCTAGGAAAAAAACTTGACACAAGCACACACACACACACACACACACACACACACACACAGAATGATTATATGAAGAAAACTGAACCATTTTCATAAGTAGCATTAAAAAAAAGACAGGGGCGCCTGGGTGGCTCAGTTGGTTGAGCATCCTAACTCTTCATTTCAGCTCAGGACATGATCTCAGGGTCATGGGATCGAGCCCATGTTTGGCTCCATGTTGAGCAGAGATTCTCTCTCTCTCCCTCTGCCTCTCCCCTGTTCGTGTGTGTGTGTATGCATGCTCTCTCTCTCTCTCTCTCTCTCTCTCTCTCTCTCTCTCTCTCTCTCAAAAAAAGATTGAACAATTTTTAATGTTTATTTATTTTTGAGAGAGATTCAGACAGCAATCTGGGGGGCGGGGTACAGAGAGAGAGGGAGACAGAAGATCTGAAGCAGGCTCCATGTTGTCAGCACAGAGCCCATTACAGGGTGAACCGTGAGATCATGACCTGAACCAAAGTTGGACACTTAACCAACTGAGCCACCCAGGTGCCCCCCCAAAAAAAACAGATTTAGAAATGGCAATATAGTATAGAATGTATCATTACCTGGCAAAGAGAAAGAGGCAGGAATGAGAAAGTGGAGGGAGAAGAAACTTGAACTCTGAGAGTCCCACTCTAAGAATATTTCAATTTCAATCAATAGGTGTATACTTATAAGCTTTACCCAGTTCCTGTCCATCAACAAAGTATTTACTTTTTGGTATTTACTGATGATGGAAGAACCTTCTTACTTATTTAATTCTGCTATAACATCTAGGAGTGTTTTGTCAATAAAATACTAATATTTAAAAGAATTATAGGAATTTTAAGGTAACTGTTACAAAAGAAGGAAGGATTACAGAGATATATTGTGGTTCACTTCGGGTTCTAAGAGACAAGCATGTAAATATAATATTATGCTAGTAATTATCAGTAGCATTTTGGGTTTACTTTTCCCTCTCCTTTCCTCTACCCCTCAACAGATATTTTTTTCTCAGAGATAATCAATGAGTTGGAACTGGCAAATATCAGAAACTAACCAGAAGCCACTAAGTTAACTTGCATCCTGGAATTGAAATGAGATGATGGGGTTATACTAAATGATGGAGATGGTGAGGGGAATGATTTAGTTACTCAGAGTCAGTTGGGTCAGTCGAACCTTCTTCTCAGACCATATCTATCATGAGAAATTGGCTCTCTGGTTTTATGTGACCTCAACCAGAGGGAAGTGTCAGCAATACCTACAGCACCTGACAGCCAGAGCTCAGAGTCAGACAAGTAAATGATTTAATGCTCACACTAATGGTAAATACCTAAGAAAAATTCTATATAGGACCATTCTAAGCACAGTGAGATTCACAGATTAAGTCTAGGTGACAGATATGTACCCTCTTATGTTTAAGAATTTATGGAGAAAACTTATAATTTTATTTCATCCAAGAAAACTATAGGAGCTAAAAGCATTTGCTCCCTTCTTCCAGTTTATAAGAAATAAATATAAAAGGTTTGACGTGATGAATTGCTGCGAAATAAACCACGTTAAATTTAGTGGCTTAACAATAACCATAGATTCTGTGGGTAAGGATTTTAGCTTGTCTTTGGTCCACAATATCTGGAACCTCAGCTAGAAAATCTCCGATGTTGGGGATATCAGGAAGATGGGGGGCTAAAGTCATCTGAAGGTGTATGCATTCATATGTCTGTCATATGTTTAGTACCTGGACTGGAAGGACTTCAAGTTTAGGTTCATCTGGGACTATCAACCAAAAAACATCCACATGTTTTGTTGTTTTTTTGTTTTGTTTTGTTTTGTTTTCCCCTGTAACCTGAGCTTCCCAGTGTCTGGGTCCCAAGAGTTAGGAGAGGTTGCATCTGAGCACAAGAGTTCCAAGATGGAAGCTGGAGGGCCTTCTCTGAGCCAAAGTAGGAAGTCACACAATTTCACATCCGACTTATCCTATCTGATACAGACAGGTCACCAAGTCCCACCCAGATTCAAGAGGAGGGGAATATGGCTCCAACTCTTGAAAGGGGAAGGATATGGTCAATTGCAGAAGAACGTGGTATGGGAGATATTGCTGAGGCTATTCTTAAACAATACAATCTCCTACAGATATGTAATGTTTCTGAACATGAAACCAAATTAAATATAATATTAGCAATCACTGGGGATTTATTTCCTTGATTTTATGATGATTAAGTTTAAAGGCATAGTATCAACTTAATACAAACTTTTCCAGAGAAGATGCATTCTAATCATGATATGCAGTCCATCTTTATAAAGTTAAATTTAGATGTTCATGTAAAATTTATTCTGTGGCCATAAATGTCAGTGAGTGCCTTTGAATATAATTTGACTGTATTTTTACAGCCATCCAGTGAGTTGATAAATCCTGGTGTTAGAAATGAGAAAACAGGTATACAATCAGATAATAAAATATATGGTAAAGTTATAAAAATGAAAATATCACATTGGCTCAGACAGATCACAATAATAGCCAAGGTTGTACTCAAACAAATTTTAAGAGAGAGAGACATAAGTCTAAATGGAGATAGTTTTTTTTTTTTTAAATAGAACTATAAATTTAACTCACCAATCAGGGTGAAAACTATTATCAGTACATCTTTTAGTAATCTTTTAACTTAAAAATAGTTGTAAATTTACAGAAAATTTTGAAGGCAGTACACAGACTTCCCATATATTCCTCACCCAGTTATTTTTAAATTTAACATCTTATACTGGCGTGGTACATTTATCACAATTAATGAACAAATATTACATGATTATGAACTAAAGTCTATACTTTATTCATAGTTCCTAGTTTTTACCCAATGTTCTTTTTATCTTCCAAGATCCTATCCAGGGCTAGATCCTATCCAGCCATCCTGACCCTTTAGGTTCCTCCTGGCTGTGATAATTTCCTCAGACTTTCTTTGCTTTAATGATCCTGACACTTTTGAAGATTACTGGTCAGCTATTTTTTGGTGTCTTTCAATCTGCATTGATCTGATATTTCTCTTATGAGAGGAATACCATAGTGGTAAAGTGCCATTTTGGATCATGTCATATCAAGGGCACATACTATTACAACATGACTTACAACTCTTGATGTTAACACAAATCACCTAAGATAGTATTTGTCAGAATTCTCCACTGGAGACTTACTGTTTTTTCTACCTTTCCATTTTATATGCTCTTCTGAAGGAAATCAATATGAGCAGCCCTCACTTGAGGAGTAAGGAATTATTCTCCACCCCACTGAAGGCAAAGTGCCTATATGCATTATTTGGAACTCTTTGGTATGGGGCATTTTCTCCCCTGCTTACTTATTTATTCAATTATTTATTTATACCAGATTCATGGATATTTATTTTATACTTTGGGTTCCAATCCAATACTACCTTATTTATCGTGTTGCTCATTTCCCCCCCCAGTTTTGGGCACTAGGAGTTCTTTCAGGTGGCTTCTGTGTCCTTTTAGCATATCCCTATCTTTGTGAAACTTTTTTATCAGTCATTTATCTGAAGAGTTCAGACTTTTTTATTGGAGAATTGTATTGGAAACCAAGATCTGAGTCACAGATAATTTCTTAAACTTTAAAAAAAATTCTTGAGGTATTTATAGACTCACAAAAAATATAAAAATGAGTTCCTGCACACCTTTTATAAAGCCTCCCCTAATAATATCACATTGGAAAACTACAGAATGATGTTATAACCAGAAAACCATATTGTCAATACTTCTTATTTAATTATATGGAAATACAAATTCAATTTGGATTATTTAAGATTACGTTGATAAAGCATAAGCTGAAATATCAATAAATATGGAATCTTCTCTTGGATACTCTTTGATATCCCATTCTCTATGGAGGTTGATAACAGTTATCTTCTCTACTTTATTCTATATATCTGCCTCATTTCTTTCTCTCTCTAACCCTCTCTCTCAAATCTTCCCTTGATATATGACTAAATTAATATGTCTCATTAAATTTCCTAGCTATTCCTCAATATGCCTTGCTATTGATGACATTAATTATCTTGATGCTGATATATCTTGACTGAGTATCAAGGAGCAGCTGGAGATTACAAAGACCTTCTTCTCCAGTATGTCCCTATGATTACTTTAATAATTTTCCTGCAATTTGCCTAAAAACTTTTGGAACTCTCATAGTAATAGTTTTCTCTATAAGGAAAAAATAAATCAAAACACAAATTAAAAACAAACAAACATGAGACTCTGTCTCTATAGGACCCATTTGTACCTGTGGCACAATGTCAACCTTCCATTGTAGCCAATAGATTACTTAGTTCTAACTGTTCTAATTTGCTATTTTAAGGAAAACTCTTCTGCAACTAAATAGCAGGTTTGTAATGACAGCCTTCAGGTAAATACCTGCCCCTCTCTGCATATAAATCCTTAACTGAATCTCAAGAGTATGAGACTACATTGATCACATGACAATAAAACTGCATATGAACCTTGACAGAGACCCAACTACGATGGTAAAGGAACAGTAATTCCCAGCTTTAAAACTTTTACCCAAGTAGTTTGGATACTATGTATAAACCAATCAAATCTTCGCTTAAATTATTTAGTGAAGAAATACTTAAAATAACATAAGAAATACTACTGTTTTTACTTTCCAAATTTGTTCAAGGCTATGAAATAAAAACTTATTCTTGTATAAATTTAGACGCATCTTTTCTCAAGACTGTGTGGCATTTGACAGATTTGAAATCAACTCTTTGTCACTGCCTAGAGTAACTGACTTAAAAATAGCTAATGATGAAGTGAAAAGTAATAGAACCCCCATATTTTCATTTTAATTAGATTTTAACTTAGTCATTCCTTGTCTTCCTTATCCACAACATTTAGAATGTGAAGAGCAACCCCTGCTAAATAAACAAAGAACAGACACAAATGAGAAATCCAAAGCCTCATGTCTTTATCCCTGCCTGTGATATAGCATCACGCATCACAGACATAATTTATGAGTAAATATTAAATTAAGTACTAGAGAATGAAATCATGATGGTTTATTGATGATTCAAACATTCATCTAATAGTCTCTAAGTTTCTAAAATAAGGTATTTTATTTAAAACTATCTTTCATTTTTTGCTAACAAAAAAAGCAAATTGAAACCTACTATGGAAGGAAAACACTAATAATTGCAGATCTTTGTTATTTGTGGTGTGATCAGTTCCGCAGGCACAGTTAGAAACAGAGATATGAAAGATAGATAATAAATAGTGTTCCCCTAAAGAGAGAGGTTTAACTGGGACCTGAAACTAATGAAAAATAAAATGGAGTATTCCAAGGTGAATTTGTGATTTTTTTTAAAAAAAAAGTTATTTGATTTCTTTTTTAAAATGTCACTATGATAGATTTCTACCAATTAGCTTTGTATTTTTATTGCCTCCAGTCTATCCCTAATGGTAGGCAAAGCAAACATCACCCACTGTTCAATATCATTTGGTCACCTGAAATACAGTTACTAAACAGCTTCCAAATGTAGGAAGGTTTATGAAACAATTGAAACAACACCACTGACAAGATCTTTGACTTTTATACCACAATAGACCAATTCTCTCTCTTTCTTTCTTTCTTTCTTTCTTTCTTTTTCTTTCTTTCTCTTTCTTTCTTTCAATCTTATGATTATCTATAGATTATCTATCTATAATCTATGTTCATGTTCTATGGAATTCTCAGTAGAACAGAAATATAAAGGCTTGAGTTTTAGTCCCCTGGCATTTTGACTGGGTTAGTCTTTTCTCCTCTTAAGGTTTTTTCTTTGTGAAATTATTATGAGTCTAATTTTCTGATTTACCCATGCAACAAATAAACAATTAACCTAGCCATTAATTACATTTTCTCAAAAAGAATACATGAACACCAACATTTTTTTTTCACATGAATCAGCATATGGAAGAGCAGGTGGGATATAGTGGGTTATTTTTCCCCTTGATGGTGGAAAGTGTGCATTTCAAAAACTGTTTGGAGGAAGGTGTGGAATTGTACATCTCCAAACAAGAGCATGACTTACTGAATTTCAATCAGAGGAATAAGAGTAACAAAATAAAAGCATGGTGATAGGAAATTTCAAATTATCCTCCTAAATACTACCTCCTACTTCTCTATTTCTACATTTTATCTCTTTCTATAAAAATAGAAGTGGCTCTCATTGTATAACTACAGGTTTATCAACTGAAACACTGAAAGCAATTAGATTTCCTCTTCAAAACGTGAAGACTTCATTTTATTTTGCCACTAACAACAGTATAAAGCCATGTTTCTAATGAGAAAGCACAAATCTGGCCAAAACCTGAGAGGAATCTTGTAGAAACTTTAAAATATACATAATTGTGTATTATTATTGATCAAAACATGAAGAATATTATGCACTCATTACATGACTTTGAGAGGGATTTGGTGGTTCTCAAGATTGCTCAATACCACATAGACTTGTGTTCTCAACTCAATGAGTATGCTCCTGTCTCCTGAGGATGAAGTCACACCACCCGTGTTCACATCACATATGCCTGATGTGCACTGTCTCGGCTAGACATGCTGGGCAGGCACAATCTCTCCATGTGGGCAAAGCTTCATGGTAAGCTGATTATAGAGAAACTATTGCTTAGAATATGAATATATTAACAAGAATTAGCTGATCATAGTGATATCCCTATCATCAAAGGGCTAGGCATAAGGCAATCTTTTAAATGACACAGAGAAGGGATGATAGCTTCTGGCTATTCAGAGGTTATAAAAAATGTAACCACAACAAATCTGTAGCTTTCAAAGTTATCCGAGTCTGACCTACATCCTATTGTGGTTTCTTTCTTCATAACTATGAATATTCAAAAAACAGTGTTAAAGTAAAAGACATAATGAATTAATTCAAACAAAGCACTTGGAACAATGACTATAACAGAGTAAAACCTTCCTAAGTGTATCTATAATTCCATCATTCTCCTTATGCCAGAGCAATGTAGAGATAACAACACTACAGTTTTATTCAGGTTTAATTCATGAAAAAGTGAGTTCTTGCCCTCAATAATCTGCATGTATTCAACATTTTATAGAACACAAAAAGAATATTTGTAGGTGCACTCTGCAGAATGCACCATGATTACTTTGACAATATTAATGACTTTGGAAGGAGAGCGAGATTAGGCACACCTCAGCCAAAATAACATATAGTGAAACTGATTACTGTA
This sequence comes from Lynx canadensis, assembly GCF_007474595.2. NCBI lineage: Eukaryota > Metazoa > Chordata > Mammalia > Carnivora > Felidae > Lynx > Lynx canadensis. Next base: position 91,385,511 of record NC_044312.2, on the reverse strand, counting down.
AGATACGGATTCCAGTAGTGGAAGCCAGGCACTGATAGTTACAATATTCATTTTGGCAGTACAATGCGTTTGCTAAGGAGATGAACACATCATAAACCCATTTCCCTAATGCATACAAATTCTATTCTGAGCGAAATGTGTTCTTATGTATCTTGTTTTATTCACAAATATAAAGAGGACTTTTTGTTTGTCGCCTGATTTTTTTGCTTGTCTGTTTGCTTTTTTAAAAAATGATTTTGCTCCACGTTGCCGATAGAAAAGTTAAGCAAGAATGCCTTCAAGGAGACCTAAATGACTTTAAAAACAAACAAGCAAACAAACAAAAAACTCTTTCTCTTAGAAAAAAAGTGTCTATAAAATGAAACGAACACATATAGAAATTCAGCATGCAGCCAGTGCAAAATAGAGTGAAGGACCCCTGCTATGCTTGGGGAAGAGAACAGAGGCCCAAGAGACAGTCTTAGAAGCCACAGCAGATGGCCCTGTTAAGCCAGAGCAGGCCAATTAAAGTTGTATTTGGAGCAGCACTCTGTTACCCCTAGAGGACAGAGGCAAAAAAGGAAGTAGGAGTCACCACATTTAGTAACTGTTCAGACTGCAAAACCAAACCTTAAGAAATATGTCCCTGGGAATGAGATGCTTTTCATTTGGATGGTGCCTTTATTTTATGCATTGTGATCAGCAGTCAGGGATCCCGACTATGTTGGGTGTTATTTTTACATTTCAAAAGAGCACAAATGAATCCAGGTTCCCTGTAGCTGTGTTTTTATTTAGTTCATATTTACTCCCTGGGACACATGTCTTTTCAGCAGCTCTGATACTAGGGCTCCTTGGAACCCCACAGGAAAGGGATAGAGCAAGACACTAAGGAATCTTAAGATTCTTCTTCCAGCTGGGTTGATCTTGGGGAAAACAAAACCAAACAAAACAGTGTTTCTGAATATCAGTAAGTTTCTCTAAGCTACCTAGGTGGCTCTACCTGTTTCCTAAAAGTAATTGTATATTGAAGGAAAGAAAGAATCGATGTATTTGGAAATTGCTTGGAATATACCCTATATACAATTACAGACTGATGCAAATAGTCTGATTTCAGTTTGGAGCAGGGAGGGAAGTTATTGTTTTGCAGATTTTGCTAAATAGCTCAAGTCAAAGGTCTGCTCAGGTACAATTTCAGAGAAAACAAGGTGCTTTCTTCCTTCATTTAATTCTTTGGCAGTGACTCAAATTCTCATACACTTAGTCCCATGACTTAAGGCACGAAAGGCCATTGCTAAAATTTAAATGTCATTTGAGAAGGATATTTTAAGTTGATTAGCCAATCACTTGGGAAGCGGGAAGATGTATTGACCTCTAAGTGTCATACAGTTAGTTAGAAACTTTCAAAGGCATCCTCTTTAATTCAAGTGATTATATATAGAGTACACAGAATTGCTTCCATTCTAGGAGAAAACTGAGGCTCAGTGAGCTTAAATAATGTGCTCAAATTTGTGTAGACTAATTGGAACATAAGTCATTTTAAGTCCAAACACTTAATCTTTTCACTACTTTGCCCCCTCACAGCATACCTGGGAAAAATGAGCGGGGCCATGATGTTCAAATGGCAGCAGGGCTGCAGGCTTTAAGAAATGCTGAAAAGCTGGGCCTCTGGGTGACTCAGTTCGTTGAGCATCCGACTTCGGCTCAGGTCAGGATCTTGTGGTTTGTGAGTTTGAGCCCCATTTCGGGTTCTGTGCTGACAGCTTGCAGCCTGGAGCCTGTTTTGGATTCTGTGTCTCCCCCTCTTGCTGCCTCTCCCCTGCTTGCGTTCTGCCTCTCTCCCTCTCTCAAAAGTAAATAAACAATAAAAAAAGTATTTTAAAAAAAGAAATGCTGAAAAGCAATGTTACGGAGGAAACCTGGAATAGTCTTTAATTAAAGGGGAAACTTTAGTAGTCTTTATGAAGTGGGAAGAAGAAGAATGTCCAACAGAGACATTTATGTGCATGTGTGTGCTTTGGGCATGGGACAGGGCATGGGTGGGTATCCCCCCCACACACACACATCAAATCTTGATATTCCTGAATAATTCTGGGGTAGAGCAATGCAATAAATGTCCTTTCAGCTGAGAACCACTGACCCATCAGCTCAAGCACCTAAAGTCTGGCTAGAGGACATAGCTTCAGAGGATTTGTTTCAAATGAATATAAAACGTTCTTGATTCCTGGTTATAGGACAGAATCCCAACCCTCCACACAAATTCCTTATAAACCAGATGATTTAGGACAAATATATATTCTTGGTTTATGTGTTCTTCTCTACAAAGCAAGCTGATTATACTTAAGACATCCCTTAAAATTATTTTCTTGTTTCTAAGAGTGAAATCTTTAAGATATGTAAACCCATGCCACATAGAAAACACACGTACAGTTGAAATTGGTCTGATTAGAAAAGAGGTTTAGGGAGTGACAGGGCCATTTCCATAAATACCAGCAATTCTGGGGGCCACATTCTACAAGTCACCGGATCCTTCACGTGACTTTGAATTGTAGAAAATATACCAAACAACCACACAATTCCTTACTGAAGTCTAGAAACTCTTTAGTATTCTCCAAAACAAAAATGAGCTTAGTCTAACCTTACATGGCGTTTTGTGTTTTTTTTAATTTAAAATTTAAAATAGGTGATTATATATTCACAGACTTAAGATGAAAAATTAGTCTGAATACATGAGGGAAAAAAGGCAAATGAGAGACTCTCCGCAAAGTGTTTGCTCCTCCTCCTCTGCTCCAGCATATAGGTACTTGACAGTGAAGGGGGCTAACCTTCGTGATTTTTTGAGATGTTTATATGAAGCCTCCTTATTTTAAAATATTGAAAACTCACTAATTTATTTTCAAATTTTATCTGGAGCAAACAAAAGAAATTCTAGAACTTGGATGCAATTCTAGGATTTCCAGTCTCCTCCAGGTCGTTTGGTTAAAATGATGAAAGCATGATACAAAATAGAAGAGATCTGTATTATTAATACTTTCATAGGTGGCTATATTTAATTCCCACCTCAGCACTGGATGGCAGGCAGAACAGACCTTTACCATATTCTAAATAAGCCTGAATGCCATACAGTTTTCAGATGGGATTGGACGGTGTCTCTGTTTGTGATTTAACTCTAAGTTTTAATGGAGTCCCGAGAGACCTCCACCTGGCCAGAGCCCTCCTTGCCAAGTCAACTGCACACCATAACAGCTGCTGCTGAAGGAAGTATCACGAGAAAACATTTTCTCTCTCCTCCTCTGCTGCCTCCCCCTTTTTGCTAGTTCTGCAAATCCACTCTGCACCGTGCCAAGAAAATGCCATCTGCCTCCCACACAAAAGGCAACAGTTTCCAACATAAGTAAGCAGTTTTACAGCTCAGTGGTAGGAATCTGTGAAGTAAAACTGCCATTAAAAGGAAAGAATCCACAGCTTACATCTTGACATACCTTTTTAATTGATGCTTTGGTATATTCTTACTTTCTTGAAACAATTTCTTACTAAGCAAATGGGGACTTCAGCATCATCATCTCTCCATGAGAGTGAAAATGAGAACTTAAAATTAAATTGGTCTCAAGCACTTGTATTTATTCTAAATGACCACGTGAAGGACTGGGGCAGAACACCAAATAGGCTCATAAAACAACAAACGTCTTCAAATTTCAGGTCCTTAATTACTTTCTTAGATGTTCTAAAATGAGTATTTTGTAGTAACAATTAACTTTTTACAGAAACTTTGAAAGAGTAATTCTAATCTTCTGTAACTAGCCCATAGGTGGGCTAAAGCTCTCACAGAGTTTGAAACCAGATGGTAGTCAAGGTAGAGTTCATTAATTAATAGTCTTGTGATTTTATGTAAAAGTGTGTAATTTCACTGAACCTCATCTATAAAATAACTGTCGTGTTTTGCAGATTAGATGATATAATTCATATAATAGGGTGGTCCTTTTGACAAGTTTTACAGATTAGATGATATAAAATACAGTTCTAGTACGTAACAAACATTCAATTCTCTATATTTTACCACTTTGCTCAGGTGCCATTGACTTGGTTTATGATTTCAAATTAAACATTGTATTTTGCATAGTTAGCTCAACCTATAAAATGCTGTCTGTGAGGATATATATCTTTCCTACATAATAGGGTTCCTTTAAGAGTCTAATAAGATCACAGATGTGAAAGCTTTATGAAAGTTATAAAACAATCTCTAAGTTGGGTGTCATTATTATTTGTCATACTCAAATAAACATTTGAGTGTTGTCTTCATGGAAGATAATTATGGAGGTGTTAAGCAGAGGCCATATCATAAAGGGCTTGATAAATCATGATAAAAAAAGTATAAGGTCAATGGACCACATCAATATCAACTTCCTCATTGTGATGGTGTGCTGTCATTGTACAGTAAGTCACCATTGGGGTAAGCTGGGTAAAGGGTACACAGGATCCCTCTGTATTCTTTCCTGTGGCTGTAGATGAATCTATAATTACCTTTAAAAAAAAAATGTTTACTTACTTTTAAGAGAGAGCGAGCACAAGTAGGGGAGGGGCAGAGAGAGAGACAGAGAGAGAGAGTCCCTAGCAGGGTCCTCATTGTGAGCACAGAGCCCAAGGCTCGTCCTTTAACTCAGGAATAGTGAGATTATGACCCGAACCAAAATCAAGAATGGGACCCTTAACCAACTGAGCCACCCAGGTGCCCCTGAATCTATAATTACCTTACATTTTTTTAAAAAATGGACATAGAAAACCATACACTTTATCCTGAGGTAAATGGATGGCCATGTGTAGGTTTTATACAGGAAAATGAAAAGATCAGATTGTTATTTTAGAAAGATTCTTTTGGAGGTAAGGTAAAGGAGAGACAAAACAAACAAGCAAAAATAATGGGAGAAATATATGATACACTAGAATTTCCAAGGAGGATTTTTAAGGGTTTTACATAGATATTGATATAAAAAAGGAAAATAATAATGAAAGTGGAGAGAAATTTGTTGTTTGAGACACATGCAGGGCGGGGAATGGGTACAAGTTTATAGTTTATTAGACTCGATTATAAGGCAGAGAGAATAATCAAGAAAAATGTTCACATTTCTAATTTGAACACTTAGATGATGGTGGCTCCATTTACTTAGACAACAGGGAAGAGCATAATGGGAAAAGGACACTGGATTAGGAAGTACTGGGTTTCAATACCTGGGAGCAAAAAGACGTGTTCAGTAGATATACACAGATTTCTAGATTTCAGGAGAGAGGTCTAGGTTAGTTTATATGCATATACATACTTCTCAAAAACTTGGGAGTAGACAAACTCACCCAAGAAATGCACATAGAGTAATAAAGGAAGAAAATCGAGGACAGAATGATGAATCTGTGCCCCCTCATTTGAACCAAATCATGAATGAACTTGTCCTAAAAGACATTTAAAATGTCTAGGTTGATGCATAATCTTAACGATTCCAGAAAGGCGACAAATATGGAAAGGGTATACTATACTAACACAGAGTTTCCACCAGGAAAATAAATTGTTACACTATGTGACTGAAAGCATTAAATATGATACATGTAATGTAACTTAGAGAATTGTTTCTGGTGGGTATTTGCTCTTTATGACCCTTCTTTCTTGTATCCCTAATATCTCACCTCTTCTCCTTATTTCAAAAAATTTAAGTTCTAGCACACAGGTCAACAAATATGGCAAATTTGATTACGAAGTGCTGAATTCTCAATGTGCTGCATTTCATGCTGATCACTGTATTTTTCTTCTCACAGTTGCTTTCCTGTCATTAATTTTCCTATTCTATCTAACTCATTTTTATCATTACTTTGAACCTCATTAGCAACCTGTCTCCTGAAAACATCCTGGGTGTTATTTTTCTTTATATCTCTGCTTTGCTGTAAATAATTTTACTATTATTCACCAATTGAATTTTTTTTAAAGAATTTCGTTCTTAAACCCATTTAAGGTTCACAGAATAATTGAGGGGGAGGTATAGAGATTTCCCTACCCTGACACCTGTATAGCCTTACCCATTATCAACATGCTTCTATCAGATTGGTACATTTAGTATATTTGATAAACCTACACTGACACATTGAAATCATCCAAAACCTGTAGTTTACATTGTAGTTCATGGACAAATGTATATTGAATGACATGTATCCATCATTATGGCTCTATACAGAGTTTTCACTGATCTAAAACCTTCTGACCTCTGTCTATCCATCCTTCTCCATCAGACTCAGAAGCAGTGAGCTAAGAAGGAAAGCTACCCCCAAGAGAAGCAGAATATAGAGACAAGAAGAGTAGGTAGCAAGGCAGGAAAACCAACTCAAAGTGAAATCAGAATGAGAAAAAGGTGGTATGAGAATACATTTTGGGGCTTCTCCTTCTCTTTGAGGGAAGTTGCCTGGTAAGTGGGAAAAAGAAACTGTTCAAAAATATGCCACATATAGGGAATGGAGAGGGCTGAAGAGCTCCAATCTGATTCAACAGTGGTATGGATACTCCAATGTACTGAGCAACAGCATAGTGGAATGAAAAGTTTTGAGGAAAAAGACAGTGGTAGAGTTAGTAAGTATGATCTGAGCTAGGTTAGAGATTACAGGCAGATAGAAAAAAAAATCATACATGCTTGTTCATGCATTCATTTATTCAGTAAGCTGCTGCCACATCCCAGGAACTATGCTTCCCATAGTGAGCAAACAGATAAAGTCCTCGGTTCCATGGAGCTTAGGTTTAGTGGAAGAAGAGAGATAACAAATACATATATAACATTTAATTAATTACATACAATAAAGAGAAAAATAGTAGTATAAGAGGAATAAATAGTCTGGGACAAAGTGAGTGCAGGTACTACTTTATATGAGTGACCAGGAAATATGTTTCTTCTGAGTTCACCCTTGAGCATAGCATCAAGGTAACACTTGAGTGGGCCCAAGAGAAGGAACCCTTATCAACTACATCAATTCATAAGACTAAATAATTTAAAATGTTTCCTATGGACAGAATCCAAAAGATAGAAAACCAATCTGAGGCAAAGGTTTCTCCTTCCACACAGTGATGTGAAAATATCTCCCTCAGGCCCTTGTAAGTAGGATACTAAAAGATACTATAAAAAATCTCTTTCCATGGATTATTTTAATGCCTATGTTTCTTGCAATACACTACGTTGTAAAACGATGGTGCAACATGGCTGTTTTTCATATCTATGAGCATCAAAACAATGTGGTTCAAATACATAGTTTGTGCCATTTTAACTTGCTCCAAGGTGAAACTAAGAAATGTGGAGAAATTTATGGACAATAATCATTACCCATAATCATGACACTAGCAATGCTCTTGAACCATTATCCTAATGAGAAAGCCAGAGAAAAAATAAATGTGACCACTTTCTCAGTCTGGATGGCATCTCTACCCAGTGGAGTACTTCTGTAGAGCATGTCTGAATTACATGGTAATGCATAAGCACTGTTAGTGAAGAAATTATTTTTTTAAAGAAAAAAGAAAAAACATTTTAGATTTTACTCTGACAATGGAAAGAAGTAAATTATAAATCCATTCCAACCAAAAGAACATTGTTCTTTCCTTTGATGTAATGTTATTTTGTATCTCTTTATTTCTTAAGAAAGCTCAGATTCCCATTAGTGAGTAGAAAATATTGTAGCTGACATTAGAAAAACGTCTGAAGTGAACTCCCTCTGATGTGACTAAACTAATCTCTCACTATAATTATCCTTTGACCTAAAGATACTGTCAGTTTTTAACATTTTCACCCTAGAACTTTTGTCAAACAAATTGGTTTGAATAAGAACAAAATGTTATTATTCTTACCATTCTGACTGAATATACAGACACCACACACACACACACACACACACACACACACAGTCCTTAAGATATAGGGCAGTGATCTGTGGGGTACTACCATATATATCAAGAAAACATAGACAAGATATTTCTTGGAAATTGCCATCATTTCACCTGGTTAATGGAAAGATCCCAGAGCAGTCTAGAGAATCAGGCTCAACTAAGCTAAAACCCCAGTCCTACCATTTACAAGTTACATGAACTTGGGCAAATGACTCATCTCCAAATTTACAACTTCATCTGTTAAGTGAGATTATTAATGACACTGTTCTCTTTAAATAAATGTGAAAATCAAATGGAGGCAAACCTCCTCGCTTATATAGGCAATATATGCCTATTTATTTTTTTCCCATCTTATTTGCTTCAATAGTCATATGAATTAACACTGATTCAAAAAAATGCATAAAAATATAATGCAACTAAAATGTTTTGTGTGAGAAATTAAAATTCATATGACTACTTTCTATATTTTAAAACATAATATTTCTGCATTTGAAACTTTCTGAAATCATTGTGCTTTTTATAAATAAATGTATTGTGACTGTTTCTTTTCACAAACTATTGTTACATATATGATGAACTGTAAAACAATGGTATCTTATAATAAAGGAAACACCCTCGTTAGAATGCAGTTGCAATCACCACAGTAGTAATCTAATTATACTATATTTTATATATATCAAAAACCAACTACTTGAGAATTGACCTAATCATCCAGGGTGGGGTGATCCATTCTCATATCTAAGCACTTATATACCCATTAAAAGTTAAGACTTCAAATGCTGCTAAGTATAGTAAACAGGGCCAGGAGACGGGGCGCCTAGGTGGCTCAGTCTCAGTTAAGCACCCAACTTTGGCTCGTGTCAAGATCTCATGGTTTGTGAGTTCGAGCCCTGCATCAGCTCTGTGCTGTCAGCTCAGAGCCTGGAGCCTGCTTCAGATTCTGTGTCTCCCTCTCTCAAAAGTAAATAAACATGAAAGAAAGAAAAGAAAGAAAGAAAGAAAGAAAGAAAGAAAGAAAGAAAAGAAAGAAAAGAAAAGAAGAGGAAAGAGAAAAGAGAAAAGAAAAGAAAAGAGAAAAGAAAAGAAGAGAAGAGAAAAGGAAAGGAAAAGAGAAAAGAAAAGAAAAAAGAAAAGAAAAGAAAAGAAAGAAAGAAAAGAAAAGAAAAGAAAAGAAAAAAGAAAAGAAAAAAAAAGAAAAAAAAAAAAAAAAAAACAAGGCCAGGAGAAAAATACATATTGGCAGCTATTTCAGACTGTGTCTAATATTGTCCTACGCTGTGAATGGGAAAAAATATGTTAGGCATATTTATTAAAATTGAGACATCTTCAGTTGTAAAACATCAAGAATGGTACAGGATCAAATCTGGATCTCTATCTTACAAATCTGACAGTTTGAAAGACACTGTTAAGTAACAGTTGATCATTAAAATACCCCACTATCCTATCTCCTCTATCTCCTGCGCCCACAGAAAAACACATTTCTTATATCCCTTGAAAATAGTGGGGTGCCTGGGTGGTCAGTCGGTTTAGCATCCCACTTCGGCTTAGGTCATGATCTTGCAGTTTGTGGGTTTGAGCCCCTGGTCAGGCTCTGTTTTGACTGCTTGCAGCATGTCACATACTTTGGATTCTGTGTCTCCTTCTCTCTCTGCCCCGCCCCCACCTGCGGTCTGTCTGTCTGTGTTTCTCTAACAAAAATAAACATTTAAAAAATTAAAAAAAAAAAAAAAAGAAAATAGAAAAGACTGCATGGATGGATCTGCCAAATAGTTTGTGAGTAAAAGAGGTATGTGTCACTTCTAGGTCAAAATATTTAATTGTGGCATTGTTACTTCTCCTGTCTCTTCTCATTCCGCAGTGTATGCAAAAGTCTCTACATTATCATGCCAAAGACTGAATTATCCAGCCACTCCAGAGAAGTCAGGTCCCATGGAGAGTGGCTCAGACTTTCATCAGAATTTGTGTGATTGAAACAGAAATATTGAGGCTTACTGTTTCCATGGCCTATCTGGCCTATCCAGACTAATACTGGCAATATGCTCAAATGTCTGGTTATCACAAAACAGCACTTCTCAGTCTGTATTCCTTGTATCGTTAATCACATAGACCCCTCAGTGAACAAACTGTTTGATTATCATAGAGTGTCAGAAACAATGCAGCTACATCATCTTACTAGAAATACACACCACAGATGGGCACATTAGGGATTCTGAGATTTTCACATAAAGGTACTGACACACTGGAGGACTGGAGAGCAATTCCTTGAGGAAGTGGCATAGAACTGAGCTCTGAAAGCCCTGGGGGTAACACTGCATTGAAATAATCATTTTGATCTCTACCCAGCCCCCTACTCAATCCAACCAACAGGAGAAAAAGCATCTTATCTATGATATGTCTATCTACGATTCAACACATTTCTATTCTCTTCCTTTCTTTTTCTTTCCTTTACTTTTTCTTTTTTTTAAGAGCTATTTGCCTCCTTGTAGGAAGCATTCTGCTCTGCTCTACCAGATCATACCTTCCAGACCAGCATGATTTCGCAGGGTGGTGGTGGGGAAAGGGCTCTGAGGTTGACTGATCTCCCTGGACCTGCACAGACAGTTAAAACTGTGCTTTTGAGAGGCAGAGAAGTGGTTCATTTGGTCAATAGTTCTTGCCATGTCATTCATCACCTTTATTTTTGCAAAAATAGTTTGTTTTGATTTGCCGTGCTTTTAAAATCCCTGTCAGATGCCTTTACCTATTCAACTTGGTTTCAAACACAGAAGAAATGTATGTGTCTGACAGTCAGAAGAAATGGTATGTGTAAATACTATGAGCCAAAAAGAAACACTATATTTAAGTAGCTGAATGAAGGCCATTGGGTCCAGAGAAGGAATTCAGTGGTGCAAGATGAATCTACCAAAGTAGGCAGAGGGTACAATGTGAAGGGCTTTGGGGCCATCTGATGAATTTTGTAATGCACTCCAAGTAAAATGTCAAATCACTCAAGTATTTACATAAGGGAATGAAATATAAGTGGATTCAACGATGGAAGAGAGTAGCTACTGGGAGAGGAGTTCGGAGGTCCCAATTATGCTTATTCAGGGAACAAAAACACTAGACAAGGGTGATGGCGATATACATGGGGAGAGGAGGACGAATTCTATAATCTTTGGCTGGGAGGAGTCACTCCTAGGATTCTGGCTTTCACAGCAAAGTTGAAGGAGATACACCCACTAACATGTTAAGGTGTTTCCATTAAAACAGCTATTTAACTTGCCTTCTGATGTAAATAGATATCCATATTAAAAATACTATCTTCTTGCCCTATTTTCTACAACTTAACTCCTAGGTATAGGGTATTATAGTACATTAAGTACACTGAACCATTATATGACTTATCTAATTGCACTCATCTAATCAGAATGACATGTGTTCTATAATCTGGGATTCCTAATTGTCAGTTATCATATATTACTTGTAGAATACTCCACTACATAAAACAAATCTTTGATTATGTCTATTTTATCTCAAAAAATTCAATACTTGACATTTGGTTACCAACTAGAATCCAAAATCCTTAGTGGGTAATTGTAGGCTCTATTTGATCTTTCTTTAACTTTGCATTCTGCCCTTAACAGTCGTTGCTTTACTGAACTTTAACAATTAATAATTAGTTGAGCTTGCCTGCACTATCTTGCTGAGACTCCTCATTTATGCTATTCACTTTTAAATGTTTTCTGATTATTCCTTTTAATTTGTAAAATAGCCAGTCCATTTAGTATGGCTATTCCTCTCCATGAATTTTTTTTTTTTAATTTTTTTTTTCCAACGTTTATTTATTTTTGGGACAGAGAGAGACAGAGCATGAACGGGGGAGGGGCAGAGAGAGAGGGAGACACAGAATCGGAAACAGGCTCCAGGCTCTGAGCCATCAGCCCAGAGCCTGACGCGGGGCTCGAACTCCCAGACTGCGAGATCGTGACCTGGCTGAAGTCGGACGCTTAACCGACTGCGCCACCCAGGCGCCCCTCTCCATGAATTTTTTATGCAACTACCAAACAGGATAAAGTCTCTTCTTCCTACGTTCAATGTAATTTTCCTTTGTACCCTCCAAGAACTCTCCACGAATAGAGTCTGGGTATTGAGGGGTTTTAATGGTCATGTCTTATTTCCATTATTAGATTGGGTGAATAATAGCTGGCTTATCAGGGGTGCATGGATGTCTCACTTGGTTAAGTGTCTGACTTTGGCTCAGGTCATGGTCTCACAGCTCATGGGTTCAAGTCCTGCATCCGGCTCTGTGCTGACAGCAAGGAGCATGGAGCCTGCTTCAGATCCTGTCTCTCTCTCTCTCTCTCTCTCTCTCTCTCTCTGCCCCTCCCCTACTCATGCTCTCTCTCTCTCAACAATAAACATTAATTTTTTTTAAATAGCTGGTTTATCATTAATCCTGTATGTATCATGTATCCTAGAAAGTCCATAAATACATGTTATAGGTCAAATCCAAATATGAATTAATCTTGGAACACAAGTTTCTGGGTAATGCCATGTCACGGGAAGCAGAAGTGAAAAACTTTTAGGCAAGATAATTTAAAAAATGATTGAGACAGGAATATTCTCCGATTATAGAAAAAATATTTACCAATTTTTCATTCAATCAACTCAATCTCGTACATATAAAAGTTTTTTTTTTTTTTTTTCCCCTACTTCTCCTCTACCTTTTTCAGGACACTAAATTCCTTGCACATGTTACCTCATTTGGTAATGAGATTCAAAGTTTGTGAGTAGTTTGAGATATCAAAAGAGGAAAATGACTTACCCAGTCAATCCTGAATACCAATTCAGTGGTCTAATGATTGGCAAACTCCATATCGATCACTGACATTATCAATTCTACACATATCTCAAGCAAAAAATTAATTTATTTGATAGCAAAGAGAGGCCATCACTGAGCAAGCTGGTAAGAAATGTGTAAATTCTATCACATTATTAGCTGTCAATGACTCCATGCTGATTGTATTGAAGTTGTATATTCTAATATAATGGCAACATGTAATTAATGGTTTTATATATTAGTGTAAAGGAGTACAGTCAATCCCTTTGTGTCAAAATAAAATATAACTGAAAATTGACCAGAAAAAAAGTAACAAAACTGTTATAATTAACACATTTCACAACTCCTAGCTGAAATATATATTTGAGTTGTCTTTAGAAAATATCTGCTAATGGAAGAATGTGGTATTGTGTGTGAATTTATCAATTTGACAGATAATGATTTTACATAGTTATGAATACAAAGTAGGGTTTTGTGATTCAGATATGAAAAAGCTTTGACCAGGATATTGAGTAGTAAATAAGGGAACACTTTGAAGAGATGAGATGATAACTAATAGAAGAAAAGTGAGTATGTTAAAAATCAAAATTTATGAGCTAGGAAAAATATTTTCAGAAAAATACATGTTCAAAAGTATTCCTTACTGTACTTTATAAGTAGAAATAAAGCAATTAAAATAAATGTGTCAATAGCATTTTTCATGAAAAATCTTAAACCATTTTATGAAAGCATATTGCATTTTCTTCTGTTAGAAGCATAATGATAAAAAGGTACATTTGTTATTTTATTCTCAAATAGTTTAATGTGCAATATTGAAAAAAACAGGGGCAGTACCAAAGGATTAAATTATGTTTATACTATGTCTTTATTGATGTGAAACAGCCTGATAAAATGTGGAAAAATACTGGATACAGTTTGGCCCCATGACCTTGGTCACTGTCCAATTTTTTAAACAAATTCAAGGAACAACCTAGGATAAAATCCCTTTATCTCTCAAAGCTCTATTTCCAAAGATTCAACAAAATTCAATAAAGTTAAATTCAATAAAATGTAATGTCTGTTTACCTCTAAAATCATAAATAATGATACATAATGATTAAATATATAATAAGCACCCATTCTTTTTTTATTTAATTTTTTTAATGATAATTCATTTTTGGGAGACAGAGTGTGAGCAGGGGAGGGTCAGAGAGAGAAGGAGACACAGAATCAAAAGCAGGCTCCAGGCTCTGAGCTGTCAGCACAGAGCCCAATACGGGGCTCAAACACACAAGCTGTGAGATCATGACCTGAGCTGAAGTTGGACATTTAACTGACTGAGCCACCCAGGCGCCCCTATAAGCACCCACTCTTTAAGCATATCTTTAAAATGCCTTTCCTTGCACCTACCTAAATATTTTACAACTTGATGGGAGATAAAGAATGTAAATATGTAATTATATTTATATTTATATTTATAATTTATATTTATAACAATAGTATAAGTACAAAGTGTTAGGAGAGTGAATAGAAACTGTAGACAACTTTTTCATGGAGCAGGAAAGAAGGTGCCATGGAGGATGCAAGTTCTGAAATGAGACCAAGAGGACAAAAAGGAAATAACTAGTTGAAGAGGATAGAGCATCCCAGTCAAGGCAACAGTACTAGAAAGGCCAGATATGGAAGCATACATTCTTTTTTTATTTAATTTTTTTAATGATAATTCATTTTTGGGAGACAGAGTGTGAGCAGGGGAGGGTCAGAGAGAGAAGGAGACACAGAATCAAAAGCAGGCTCCAGGCTCTGAGCTGTCAGCACAGAGCCCAATACGGGGCTCAAACACACAAGCTGTGAGATCATGACCTGAGCTGAAGTTGGACATTTAACTGACTGAGCCACCCAGGCGCCCCTATAAGCACCCACTCTTTAAGCATATCTTTAAAATGCCTTTCCTTGCACCTACCTAAATATTTTACAACTTGATGGGAGATAAAGAATGTAAATATGTAATTATATTTATATTTATATTTATAATTTATATTTATAACAATAGTATAAGTACAAAGTGTTAGGAGAGTGAATAGAAACTGTAGACAACTTTTTCATGGAGCAGGAAAGAAGGTGCCATGGAGGATGCAAGTTCTGAAATGAGACCAAGAGGACAAAAAGGAAATAACTAGTTGAAGAGGATAGAGCATCCCAGTCAAGGCAACAGTACTAGAAAGGCCAGATATGGAAGCATACATGTGGATTTCATACCCAGAATTAGAATCAATGTCCAGTTCACTTGTATTGCTCTAGGGGTATTATAAGCAGGAATAATTCACCCAGCCTTTTAGCATCCTAGTTTCAACAGTTATATGATCCCAGTGGAACCTGGAATATGATCAATGCAATGGGGCCACCTGGGAGAGGCTTGCACATGGGAATCCATTATCATGCCTTGCCCTGGCAATGCTATGGCAATCAGTGCTTACTTGTGCTATGCACACCTCAGACCATGTGGCCCTGGAGCCATTTCTCTGCTTCTCTGAAGGCCAATTTCCTTCTAGCCACATATAAATGTCCTAAATACCTAAACATAACCACCCCTCCCTTAGATCTACATGATCTCCTTGTTTGAGCACTCTTCAGTATACCAAGCTTAAATCCACCTCAGGGCTTTTGCGTTTGTTCTTCTATTAACTACATGGTTTGCACCATCACTTCTTTCAGGTCACTGCTCACCTGTCACTCTACCTGTGTCCTCCCTTCGTCACCCTCATTCTCTAGCCCCTTATCCAGCATTTTCATGCTTGACATTTATCACTATTGGATATATTCCTTATTTTATCTGTAAGTGTGTGTATGTATCCAATTTGTTTCTCTCACTAGAATGTAAGTTGAAAGAGGTCATAGACTTTTTATATTTTGTCATCTGCTGTGTCTTCAGAATATAGTGCCAGGGCACCTGGAGACTGCTTCCGATTCTGTGTTTCCCTCTCTCTCTCTGCCACTCCATTACTTGCACTCTGTCTCTCTTTCTCTCTCAAAAATAAATAAATGTTAAAAAAATGCTTAAAAAAAGAATATAGCGCATATCCCATAGTAACCATTCAATAAAAATTACTTTAATATGTTTGTTTTTCTATTCTATGAGAAGGAATTATTACATAGATTTGCAAATTTTTATTATGAGTTTATTAAAATTTCATATTCAAGAATATTTTAGAGTGATTTTCTTTTTTTAATCTTTTTAATGTTCATTTATTTTTGAGAGAGAGAGAGAGACAGAGCACAAGTGTGGGAGGGGCAGAGAGAGAGGGGAAGACACAGAATCCGAAACAGGCTCCAGGCTCTGAGTTGTCAGCACAGAACCACGATGTGGGGCTCCAACTCACAAACCTGTGAGATCATGACCTGAGCCAAAGGCAGATGCTTAACCAACTGAGACACCCAGGTGCCCCTATAGGGATGTTTCTTAGCTGAAAGTAAGATCTAAGTATATCCTAGAAGTGAGGTTTGGTAATATCCCCATCCTCTGACATTTCCTATTCACTGACTTTTATTGTCGGTATTTAATGCAAAAATAGTTCAAACCAGAAGTAGGATGTTAAGATAAAAACAGAGAAGGAAGCAAACCATAACATACTCAGGGTTGCTGGCCGGGTGTTAGGTGGGGGGATGGGCTAAATGGGTGATGGGCATTAAGGAGGGCACTTGTTGGGATGAGCACTGGGTGTTATATGTAAGTGATGATTCACTGATTTCTACTCCTGAAACCATTATTACACTATATGTTAACTAACTTGAATTTAAATTAAGGAAAAAAACAGATGTAAGTACATTTGGAAGTCTGTAGAGAAGTTCACAGAAGTGGAAAGTTCTCTGAGAGTAATAGAGATGAAGGAGTCTGCTACGTTGCTTCCAACAGAATCTCTACAGCAGTGCTGCTCACACTTCGTCATCTCAGACCACTTTAGACTCTTCAAAGTTATTGAAGGGCCCGGAGATCCTTCGTTTATGAGGTTCATGGTCAGTGCAATGCTGGACCCGGCTAATACTGACCCCAAAGAGACAATCGCTGTGTGCGTCTCTTCTAAAATTTTTATTCAGTTATGCTACTTGGTAGCTTCAAATCAGATATGATGGTAAGGTTCACACATGGAAACTGAGTTGAAAATGTTAAAATTTGGGGCTTTTTTTGAGATCCAGCTCACAGACATATCACTGGTTATGGTTCTCTGTATTTTATATATTAGAAATTAAACTGAGGAATTTTAAAGCACAAAAATATTGTGAATTCATCAGAGAATAAAATGTAAGTAAGTCCTTAATATTATCATATAAACAGTTGTAGCCATGTGGACCCTGGAATGATTTCTGGATTCTCTATAGTCCCCAACCTACACGTTTGGTAGACTGAACCTACTGTGGTAGCTAGAATCTGATTATATGCCAACCATTCCAACGGTAGCCTGTGCACAAAGAACAAAAAGTATATAGGCATAAGCTAAAGTATGCATTATTACTTGAAAGTAAATAGCCAAGGCAGTTAGCTTGTGGGATTTCCTTAAATTAATATAGTAACACTGAGTCACCCTGCTTCATAGTTAATAAGAGATTGCTTGTTTTTTATACCTCAAGTTAGAAAATATGCATCAAGATGAGCCATAATCTTCAGTGATATTCATTTTAGAACAGCAAAGGTCAGTGGTGATAGAACTGGATTGTTCAGATCAGTAAAGATCAGCAGAGATGACAAAGAAGTATTTGGACTGAAGGATGATTGGGGAACAGCAAGAGTGTTAGAATTTGGGGCAACAGGGATCAGTGAAGAAGAACAGCCAGGATTATACACATGCTACTGAGACACAATTCTAAGAGATGTTAACATATACCACTTGATAGACACTGTTTTGTAAACCGCTGAAGTTTTTACATGATAAGGAAGAAAGGACAGAACACTAGTGAATGTAATTCTACTCAATACTGATACTGATGAACATGATTAGTCTATAGGAAACTAAGATTCATCTAGCAAAAACCTTCCTAACCATATTCACACCATAACTGTATTCATTTTCTATTGCTATATAAAAATTTACCACAGGGGTGCCTGGGTGGCTCAGTCGGTTAAGCGTCCGACTTTGGCTTAGGTCATTATCTCAAAGTTCATGAGTTCAAGCTCCACATCAGGCTCTATGCTGACAGCTCAGAGCCTGGAACCTGCTTCAGATTCTGTGTCTCCCTCTCTCTCTCTCTGCCCGTCCCCTGCTCACACTCTGTCTATCAAAAATAAATACACATTATTTTTTTTTAATTTACCACAAACATAGCATTTAAAACAACACACACTTACTTCACAGCTTATCCGGGTACCCTGTTCGGGTTCTCACACACTGCATTGTTTTGTTTTGTTTTCGTTTTTTTGTTTTTTTCTGAGAGGTTAAGAGAGGGAGGAAAGAGGCAGAAGGAGAGGGAAAAAGAGAATCTGAAGCAGACTCCACTCCAGCAGGGAGCCCAACATGGGGCTTGATCTCAAGACCATGAGATCATGACCTGAGCCAAATCAAGGGTTGGACACTTAACCAATGAGCCACCCAGGTTCCCCTCACATACTGCATTCTTATCTAGAGGTTCAACTGTAGAAGTATCTGCTTCCAGTGTTGCTGGTGGAATTAATTTCCTTGTGTCTGCAGGAATGAAGGCCTGGATTCTTGCTGGCTATCTGCTAGAAGCCACACTCAGCTCCTAGGCATTTTCTAGAGTACACCTGCATTTCTCAGAGACTATTTATAGTGCCCAGAAGCTACCTGCAGTTACTTGTCTGATGAGCTTCCTCAACATCACTGCTTACTTCATCAAGTCATTAAAGAAAAATCTCTAGAGCAAGTCCACTAGCAAAATAGAATCTTGCGTAAGTACAGGAATGGCATCCCATCACTTCTGCCACATAATGTAATATAACTACGAAAGTGGCATCCTTTGCCATATTCGATTGATTAGAAGCAACTCATAGTTCCCACATACATCCAAGGGGATAGGATTATACAAGAACATGAATACCAGAAGTAAGGATCATTGGGTATCACTTCATGGTGTATCTGTCTATCTACCACAACAACATTCAGAAAAACTGATAGTGGGGCACCTGGGTGGCTCAGTCATGTCATGATCTTACAGCTTGTGAGTTTGAACTCTGCATCAGGCTCTGTGCTGACAGCTCAGAGCCTGGAGCCTGCTTGGGATTCTTTGTCTCCCTCTCTCTCCGCCCCTCTCCTGCTTGTGCTCTGTCTCTCTTGCTCTCTCTCAAAAATAAACACAAAAAAATTAAAAAGAAAAACTGATAATATTTGCAAAGATACTAGGGAAAACCAAAAACATGTGCTTTCATATGGGATTTGCAAAAATAAGTTACAGTTACAGCAATTAATTATGATAAGAAGATAATCATGAAGTATTAGGAAATACTAAAACATATATTTTATAAAACTTGTAAAAATATTTAAATACAAAACTTGAGCATACTTCTGTTAACATAAAATTTGTACATATGATTTTATACTCAAAATGTTCACAAGAAAATCCTAATTAAAAGTGTTAATGATAATCTCTTCTACTTCTTAAAAGTTACCATCAAGGAGAAACTCTGCTCAAACAGAAAGGTGATAAAATATTTAATACTCTTTTCATAATCTCTGAGAAATTTAGATCATTAGAAATTTAAAAATCTAACAGACTTGCCTTTTCTTTCAGGATATATATAATGTCAGAAGTTCTTGTGATAATGAAAACTGAATTTAAATTCAATAGAAATTTTTTATATTAAATATATCAAACAGTTAATGAAGTTCCAATTTGCAGAACATTACAAAGCCACCTTGAAGCTGACTTCCATACCACTAGAATAGCATGTCAAACACAGAATGGACAGATGTATCTGATGTATTAGAAGACAGCCATTTCAGTCAACTTCTAAACTTTCTTCAACAAGAGCCCATGCCCAACCTTCTTTGGGATGATTACTGATTACCTGTACTCTTTGGATATCTAAAATGGAACGGATATATCTCCATAGATCTCTTTTCCACCAAAGTGTGTTCTACAGTTGACTTCTTAAAAAAAAAAGGCTATAATAAATAAAATTCTTCCCTCACTATTTTTAGCATATAGTATTTGAACAGCATGTGCTGACTAAAACTTCACAAGAAGTTCTCAGGGCATGCCATTAGATCTGATGTTGTTCGATTTTGCACTTTGAGAGTTTCTGATGAAGGGATTCAGCCTATATGACTGGGTTAGTGCCTACGGCCAACCTAAGATAACCTCCCGCATGTAGCCCAAAGCCTGGGGGACTCTCAATCTCTGTGTATAACTCACATTTATGATTCAACAATCAAAACAGCCTAGATTGACACTAATTTTGGTCAAGCAATTCCTACACTTATTTATTTTAACTTCTTAGGGTAAACACTTTCTGAGATTGTTCAGAAGAATATGCTAGTGAGCATTTTGACATACCTTGCCAGACTGCTCACCAGAAGAGTATACACTTCTACCAACAAAATGTGAAGGTTCTTGTTTTGCTTATTTCTCACAAATACCAGGTTTTTTCATTTTTATTTTAATTTTTGTAAATCAGGCATGCGTTCTTTTAGGCCCTATTGAAGTGTTTGTTATTATTATGGGCATTTAAATAGCTTACCAATTCTTTCAACAGAACTTATTAAACCATGTATTTTTTTCCAGTAATTTGAAATATTTTTGGCAGACTGGCAAATATCCTCCAACAGCTATGTTCTCTTCATCCTGGACACACAGCTATGCTATGTTTTCTAGTCTCCTCGCAGTTGGGTAAAATTATGTGATTGAGTTCTAGCCTAAGGCTTGTAAGGGGAAGTGATGTATGCCATTCATGGGCCAGAATTTTTAATAGCTATATTAGTTTACTAGGGCTGCCATAACAAATAACCATAAATTTGGTGGCATAAAACAAGAGAAATCTATTTCCTCACAGTTCTGGAGGCTAGAAGTTTGAAATCAAGGCACTGGCAGGGAAGGCTATAGATATAATCTCTTCTTGTCTTCTTGCTTCTTCCTAACTTCTGGTGGTTTCCACAATCCCTGGCATTGCTGGGTTTGTGGGGGTATCCAATCTCTGCCTCACTCCTCACACAATATTTCTTTTTAGTGTTCCTTTTTGGTGCTCTCCTCTTCTTAGAAGAACACCAGTTATTGGACTGAGGCTTATCCTAAAGCCAGAGTAATTTCATCTTGAGATCTTTAAAAAATTGCATGTGCAAAGATCTTTTCCAAATAAAATCACATTCTAAAGTTCCAGGTGGACATAAATTTGAGGGGACACTATTCAACTGGCTACAACAGCCTGTAGCAAAAGCCGTCTGCTGATGAAAAAAATCCTTCTTTGCACTTTTCCATTAGAAAGAAAGAAATGTCTTTGAGCCTATCCTATCCTATCCTAACCAATATAAATAAACTTTTTTTCATATGATACTAAATTTTCATACATGCTGGGTATATTTCTCAACTACTGATTCTACTTCATTAAACTGTCCCTTTGTGCATAATTACAACACAGTCTAAATTGTCATTGCTTCATAAAATGTTTTAGTCCAGTAGAGAAATAATCTCCCTTTACTTTTCTAAGATTTTCTGTTATTCTTTCATACTTTTGTATATAGTTATCATACAAATGTTTTAATCAGGTCTAAAATGTTTAAAATATCCAATAGGTTTTCAAATGGGATGGCAATATGATGAAATAGCCATCTGGTAAATATTCGTATCTTAATAGTACTGAATTTTCCAAAAACAAGCCCATATTACATTTATTTTGAATGCTCCTATATCCGTCAGTAGAATTCAAATGTTTTCTTTATACAGGTGATGTGATTTCTAAAAATTGTCCCTGGTGATTTTAAGTATTTGTTGCTTCTGTGAACAGAACTTTCTTTGTACATTTTGTTTTTTAACTTGTTGTTGCTGTTCTAGCTTAAAATTACTGATATTTTTATTATATTTTCTTTTGCAAGCAACCTACAGAAGCTTCTTTCCCCTCTCATGCTTTCAGTTGATTCTGACATCCAAACATATGAACTTATCAGTAAATAATGAAAATTTTATTTCACTTCTGCCAATATTTATATCTTTTATTTATTCCTGTCCATTTGCCTAGTGCTTCCAGGATGATGTCAAATAATTGTGATTATTGATTCAACAACTCAGCTTCCACAAGGCTTAGATGACTTACATGAATTTTTCCCCCCAGCCATAAATTTTCTAGGACCATGAAGTCCTATCCTTACTAAATCCACAAATACTTGGATGCTCTGACTACATGCAATAGGGCAGTAGCTTTCAGACTGAGGCACATAAATCCAAGGGGTTCTTAAGAAGGTTCACTGGGTTTTCGGAAGAAAATAGATAATAGAATGTATATATATACATAGTCACATTTTAAACTTTCATTTTGAATCCTTTGTAATAACAATAATATCCAGTATTTACTCGGTATTAACTACACAATAAATATTATTCTAGGTTATTTACCTACATAGCTAATTTAACTTTTATACCAAATTTTCAAGTGAGGCATATTTTTTAACCATTTTAAAAGTGAGAAAACAAAGGCACAGAGTCTACTTTAAACCTCTGTATCCTGGGTCTAGAGATTTCACTCTTAACTTTTACACTATTTCAACTCTTTGTATGTAATCTTTGTATACAATAAGTATAACTCTCAGAAATACATTTACATATACTGGGACACATGCTCAAAATGTGTTTCACTTCTCTGGTATCTCTTCCAGATCCCTGATCCCACAGTCATCCATTATGGACTGTCTTGCACATTAGAGCAGTTGCTCTCATTTCAGGTTACAAGATGGTGAAGACGTCATCCTCAAAGCAACAGTCTTCAGTCAGCAGCCCTAGGATGCTCAAACCCATATACCTACTTAACAATATGATCATTCGTGCTGTCTGGGCTTTCTTTTCCACATTTAAACAAAAATCCATATATACTTACAATTTTCCACCTATTGCACTAATTGATAATAAAATAGTAGTGAAGCATTTAAAAAATATTAAAACACCCTCTCTTTTATTATATCATTGGTAATATCAATTTCCATTTCTGATGTTAGTCTCATCAGTATGTGTACAGTATGTTCTTTATGAATTTCTTTACACAGATACTGATATGAGCATTGTACAGCACAATAATTCTTTACTAAACTAATACCCCAATAGTTGAGAACTTTTGTGGGTTTTTTTCTTTTATCCTTATTTTTATTTTTTTTCTTTCCAACCTTCCTCAGTCAAGACTGGGTTTTTCGCGGCACCTGGGTATCTCAGTTGGTTAAGCATCTGACTCTTAGTTTCAGCTCAGGTCATGAACTCACAGTTGTGGGATCTAGAATTGGGCTCTGCACTGATGGTGCAGAGCCTGCTTGGGATCCTTTCTCTCCCTCTCTCTCTCTCTCTCTCTCTCTCTGTGTCCCTCTCCTGCTAGCTCACTTAGTATATCAAAATATATAAACATTTTTAAAAGAAGACTTGGTTTTTCAATCATGTATTTTATAGTTTTTGCATCCAACTTAAAGTCCACTTTAAATACACATACACATACACACAGCATTAATATCTAGTTCTCAAAATTATTGCCAGAATTAGAAGACATAAAGCATTTAATGTACCTAGTCCAATCCTTGGAATATAGTATGTATTCAATAAATGTTGGCTTCTTTTTATATTAATGTAGATCCTCTTTGTTATGGGCATTACTATACTGATATAGTGTCCATGTACAGTGTTTGGCACAGTATTTGGCATATATAAAAAACATTACCTACTATTATTATTATCATCATCATCATCACCGACATTACATATGCCCAGTAATGTCACTAACACAGAGAAGAAAATATTTAAATACCTGGTATTTTTCTCTCCAAGTCCTATTTCCCTTCCTCTAACTTAGAGCCCCACTCAACTCAAATACATAAGTAACTTATTAACTAATTCTAGCTCATTTTGAATCATAGCAGCTATATCTAAAGCAAATTTTAAACAAAGCATTAAAGAAGACTACATTTTAAAACACACAAGAAATAATACCATTATGTTATATGTTACTTTTTTTTCCTCTTCCAACTTCTTTAAATGTGTAATGGTAACTTGGAGTTCAATCTTTATCTTTAGACAACTACTGAAGGCCCTCTAGACCCTGCCTATTATATACAACATAAAATGAAACACCTTTCATTGAATATATGGAAATATTTTTAATTTCACACACCAATTTACATCTATGAACCACTGTGAATCAGCTGCAGGCATCTCCAGGTGCCTACTTAGCCCCCATTTATTCCCACGAAGCTGCACTGAGCCATCCTAAAAGTGTTTGCTGGAAATTATCATAATGCAAGGCATGTTCTGCTGAGCAGGGGGCTGATTAAGTGGGTTCTATTATATTTTTGTAACTTGAGTTTCTCATTCCTTTCACTTCTGAAAAGTAGTCTTTTTTTACCCACTTGTTTATGACAGATAATTAGTAACTATCAGTTTTGTAATACTGGAAGACAGTAAAGTCAACTTCAGTCATTATAATTCTTTCATTCTGAAATAGCTTTGTTCTACAATAGATACAAACTTATTTGAGTGTGTCACTGGGGAAGGGGAGTGTTGACTCCTTAATAAAACAGTTGTGTAAATTGTGTCCTAATCCTCCTGATCCAAACATGTTAGAATAGGCTTCGGGAAGAGTAAGAAGTGCTTTACTGTGATTTTATGAAAAGCATCAGTGATTCACTGCTGTGTAACAAGCAATACAAAAAACCTCAGTGCCCTACAGTAATGGGCATTTATTCAATTTAGAGTGGGCTCAGTTGGATGGCTCTATGCTGCAGGTTGCTTCTGTGTTTGTGTCATGTGTTTCTCTTCCTATTTGGGCCAAGAGGATCCCTGGAGCGTATTCTTCTCATGGTACAAACAGAGGCCAAAAAAAAGAAAAAAAAAAGCAGGTGAAAAAATAATGTGTTGCTTACTAGGACCTGGATTCAGATGGCACACTTTAGCTGAGCCCCAGACTAAAGGGTCAGGGAAGTCCACTCAGCTTCTGGAAGGAAGAAAAGTAACATAAAAAAGGGCATAGAAACAAGAAAAGATAAAAGAATGCAGGCCAACGATTCAATCTACCTCAGAGAGTAATTGCCAACAATTCAAGGAACCTCTTTTATTTTTCCTTAATTTTCTTTCCTTTCTTTTATTTTCATCCTGTTCTATTTTCTTAATAATCTATTTTTTTTCTAAGATGAAATTCACATTTTCTGTGCGGTTGTATAGAGAGTATATTTGGATGTCTGATCATCCACTCCAGATTTATTTCTTCTAGAAAGTATTACTTGACAGCTCAACCTTTGACAAGTCCATCATTTGTGCACTAGTGTTGGCCTGCATTTCCCCAATCTAATAATTATATTAATGAAGATGATAAGAAATAATATTGGATAACATTTGTTGAGCTCTCAGTATTTACTGGAAACTTCACTAAACCTCATATGTATGATTTCATTTTATTATTTGAAAAAACCTTTGACATTGGTATTATTAATTCATATTCCCATTTTACATATGCAGAAGCAAATGCAGAGAGGTTAATAAAGTTCCCAACCTCCCACAATTAGAAAATGCCACAGCTCAGATTCAAGTCTACATCTGTCTAAACATGGAACTTCTATCCTACAGTATCCTGCTACCTGCTATGCAGTAAGCATGCAACATTAGAATCGCCCATTTATTTTCTCCTTTATTAATGCTCAAGTCCCTCAAGAAATGGGACTATACAAGTTTTTAAATGTGATTTTTATCAATAAATTGTGTGATACACTGAATAATGGGCTGCTCAAAGATATCCACATCCTAATTCTCAACCAGAACCAGTGAATACATTATTTTAATTGGTCAAAGGACATTACAGATGTGATTAAGTAAAGGATCTTGAAATGAAGAGATCATTCTGGATTATCTGTGTGGTCCCAGTGTAATCACCTTGGGTCCTTAAAGAGGGTGAGGAGAGGGTAAGAGTTCCCAATAGTAAATGAGATGATGGAAGCAAGAGGTTTCATCCTTCAAGTGAGGCAAGGAAGGGACCATGGACGAATGAATGCAGGCAGTCTCTAGCAGCTGAAAAAGGTAAGGAAAAGGACTACCTCCTGAAGCTTCTAGAAGACACGGAGCCCTATCAACACCTTGACTTTAGTCCTCTGACCTCCAGAACTTTCAGACACTAAATTTGTGCATTTTAAAACCACAATTTTTATAGTAATTGGTTATGGCAGAAATGAGAAATTAATACAAGCTCAATGAAAGGGGAGATTTTGCTATTTTATACCCTACTGTACTATCAATGATTACACCTGACTTAGACACAATCCTTCCAAATTTGTTGAATAAATAAATGAGTGAGAAGTGAAAGATTAATGACTTACAGAATACAATCATCAGGTTCCCAACTGGAAAAGAAACTTAAATGTTGGTTAGGAGAATTTAGATATACCAATTTTGAGAGGAAGTCTCAGAATACTCAAAGTTGTCCAAACTCTTCTGTGAAATTGCTTTATAGTTTATAACTCCATACCAAAAATTTAATTTTTAAAAATGTCTATATCTCTTGAAAAGCTTTGCAATAGTCTTTCAATAAGTGCATCAAGAAAGGGTTGTTTTAAGTTTCGTGATAGAATTTTTCATTTTCCTATTTATGTATGTATGTAAGTATGTATGTATGTATTTTGAGTTTATTCATTTATTTTGAGAGAGTGAGAGAGAGCATGAGCAGGGGAGGATCAGAGAGAGAGAAAGAGAGAGAGAGAGAAAGAGAGAGAGAGAGAGAGAGAGAGAGAGAGAGAGAGAGAGAGAGAGAATGAGAGAGAATCCTAAGCAGGCTCCATGCTGCCCAGTCCCATAAGCCAGGAGATCGTGATCTGAGCCAAAATCAAGAGTCCTATGCTTAACTGACTAAGCCACCCAGGCTCCCCTCATTTTAGTATTTACACTGCTCTAATTTTATATGACAGAGAAAACACCAGTTCCCATAACAAAACAACATGTTGTTTCAAAGAATTCTGGCCAAGTAAATCAACACACAGATTGCATCAAAAAAAAAAAAAAAAAAAAAAAAAAAAAAACATGAGTCAGAGAAAGAAAATATGGTAGGGTTCCTTTTTGAATTTTGTCTTTTGGAGTTAAAAACTTTTACAATTAACATTAGAAACAGCTACAAAGAAAATACTTAACCATACTGATATAAGAGACAAATCAATGATTGTAAATATAATCAGATAAAAAACAAAATTCCATTCACTATTTATTTTCTTATTTAAGTTAAAAATCTAATTTCAGGGGCGCCTGAGTGGCTTAGTCGGTTAAGCGGCCGACTTCGGCTCAGGTCATGATCTCGCGGTCTGTGAATTCGAGCCCCATGTCGGGCTCTGTGCTGACAGTTCAGAGCCTGGAGCCTGTTTCAGATTCTGTGTCTCCCTCTCTCTGACCCTCCCCCGTTCATGCTCTGTCTCTCTCTGTCTCAAAAATAAATAAACGTTAAAAAAAATTTTTTTTAAATAAAAAAAATAAAAAATAAATAAAAATCTAAGTTCAGGTTCTAGACCATATATATTTTTAAAATGCTTTTCTAAAACCATTTTTACATTACCCACAATAGATATGATATAGAATACTTTTATTCGGTACCAGGCCAAGGGCTTTTATATGAGTAATTTAAGATCTCTCTTCTTCACACAGGTATGTGCATAAATGCACGCGCACACACGCACGCGCGCACACACACACACACACACACATAAAACTAAGCTCAGGACACTTATATGACTTGTTCAAGGACGTACAATAACAAATGGTAAGTATGCCTTTTTTTATTGTGACTTAATGTCATTTCCTTGAAGAACAAATTACTGGAATTAGCATTGTTCTATTTTGTGCAGTTTGGAGAGATAGCATTAAGAGTCAGCTATGTAACTAAAAAATTATACCATTATTATTCCAATTTGAATGAAATAATCTCTTAAAGGACTTTCAATTGGTCTCCAAAAGGTCATGTCTAGAGAGTTCAGTGCACATTCAGTCATGATGTAAATGTCACAAATCCTGTTTCCCAACTCATCATATAAAAAAGTAAAATGGAATGAAATTTAAATTTGAGAGACTCCCATATTTTATTTATTGTCAGCCAAATTAGATTTTAAACTCCTTGACCATAAAGATTATGTCACAACAGTTTGTATCTCCCTCACACATTTTTACATAAGCAATCATGTAAGTTCAATGATATATTCTGCTTTCTGTACTTAACATATATTTTAAAATATTAATGGCTTCATTGCCATTTTTAATGATCACATAACCCATTACATAATTGTCCCACACTAAACACTTTCCTCCTTTCAAGAACATAGAATATTGCCCAATTAACTACTCATAATAAATACTTCATGTATTCAGAATATGTTTTTATTTGTAGTTGATTGTTCTATCTTGTATTATTTGGGGATAAGGGACTGACTACCTGTTACAAGCTGCTATCCAGTGGCAAAGAATAAGGCATTTTGATGGCTCCTTACTATATTGCCAAATTGCTTTCTCTTTTAATTGGGCCAATTGATACAGCCATTAGTAATAAATGAATATTGAATTTTTCAGCACCTTTTACAGCTGGGGGTATTAATCTTTGTTAATTTGAGAGATGAAAAACAGTACTTCCTAATTTATTTGATTGCTTGCAAGGCTGTGTTATTAAGTAATATTTATAGTTCATTTTTATTATAAACTCAATACACACTAATGAGAGAAAAACTTGAAGATATAGAGAATTATAGCAAAAATAATTAAATCTCCCATAATCCTATTACTCAGAAGTTACTACTGTGAATATTGTGAAGCATATCCTTCTAACTCACCAAATATTATGTATGTCTATACCTAGATCTATGGCTGTATCTATCTTTTTATACCTATATTCATCTACTTATAACACGTGTAATTTGAAAATATACTGGAATCACATTTTGCATAAATATTTGTATAACTATCGGAACATATTAATGTAGTTTCTCTGTAACTGTTCTATGAAATGTATATAGCTGCTTTGCATCTCGGTGAGAGTGAGCAGAATATTTCAACTGAGTGGCTTTCTGAATAATAGATTAGAGAAGGCTTGGCAATTGTAAACAGCTTAATAGTATGTGGAATAGTCCCCACCTGTGTGCACACTCTCTCCTGCTCTCTCTCTCTCTTTCTCTGATATATAGATATAGATTTCTACACAGATATAGATACACAGACATGTACCTATTAAAAAGAGAAAGATACATTCTAAGTGTGAGGGTTTTAATTTTAAATTATTCAAGTATTTTCTGGAATGGTCATGGCATACCATGGCATGTATGTTTATGCATTGAAATATTTCTGAAACAATAGTGGAATATCTCCAGGAAGTGAGGCCAAGTAGGCAAGATAAGTAAAGAACTTTTACATATTGCTTTCCAGCTTTCTTTACATATTATTTTTACAATTGTTTTTATATTGGAATGTGTTCTATATTTTTCCTTTGAGACTTAAATTGGTTTTATCATACTACTTGGTTCATCACAGGCTACTATAACTGGTCCATAATGGCCAGTTTTCAAATGTACTGGATACAGAGGCCACTTACTACACTAATAAAATGTTACCCAAAGATTACCTCCACTTATGTACTACTCCTTAACTGAACCCTCAATATCCCAGACCCAAAACACCATTCTTTTGAATCTTATATACTCCTTGATGTAATCATAATATGGTTTTAACAACCATATATTGTTTGTCTTTCTTACTTCTGAATTTCTTAAATTGACACAAAGGGTATCACAGTATGGGTAGTTTTCTAAACTTTTTTTGCACAGTATTATGCTACGTAAGATTTAACCATGCTATTGCACATTTTCATTGCACTATAATATTCTGGGCTTTTTCACTACAATACGATTTATTTCCCCATCTTCCTAATAATGAGCATTTTACTGACTTTGCTTTTGTTATTACAAACAATGCGTCACCTGGAGAAACATGACCAAGGATTTCTCTTAGGTATAAGCCGAAAATGTAATTGCTATTTCTTAAGGTAGTCAAATGTTCACTTTTATAAGGATATGTTAAAATATTCTCCAGAGCAACTGCAAAAATTTACATGTCTTAAATCAATAGAAGAGACACTATTCATCCATGTCTAAGCCAATACCTGGTAAGGTAAAAAAATTCACATTTGTGCCAACTGCATCAATGTTAAATAGCATGTCTTTGTGTTTTAAATTTCCCTGATTTTTAAGAAGCACAAGTAAGCATAAAGGCAGATCCTATTAAAACAAAATGCAAAAGAGGAAACAAAACACATAAGATAGGAAAGTAATAAATTCAACTCCTTTAAAAAAAGTCATAACACAAGCCATAGATTGATAGAAAATATTCATAAAACATAATAAAAGCCAAGTTAATATAAATCATTTAAATCAACAAGAAGAAAATAAACAACCTGATGGAAAATGTGGGCAAAATATAGGAGCAGATATTTCACAGAAGAAATGCAAATGCCCAATAAACTGTGAAAGAAGAAATTTATTTTAGAATAATCAAAATTTATAAATATCATTTAACTGAAAAAAATCAAGAGAAAAAAAAGGTTAAAGGTAGGGGGATTTAAAGAGAATGGTCTCAATCTCTCAGTGAGTGCTCTAAAAAGATTTGTCTTACAAAATACCCACACACTGAGGAGGGACGGAGATGCAACCTTAATTCCAACACTTCCTACACCATATCTTCCTCACACTTCTTACCACTTCCATTTGAATTTTTGAAATATATAGGTCATTCCTAACAACCATGGGCCTATTCATTTAAATAAATTCCCTTAACTGGCTTGATTTCCCTTGGCATTTGGCGTTGGTGAAAGGAGCTGAAGAACTGCACTGCCATTTTTTCTCCAAAGCCCTGTGAATAGGCAGCCCTGAACTTGGAGTAAGGAAGAGCTTATGAATATGTTATTTTGAGGCAGGTGAAGAGGCCACAATTAAGAGAAAACCAAAGGACAAAGAAAGAATTGAACACAAGCCTTGCTTTTTGATCATTAATGTTACTGCCTTTTCCTCCCTTTTAAATGATTTTTTTTTAAATAGGCTTTGACAGTATACCATATTCTTTGAGACTGTATTTATACCATTTTGTCATTGACACATTCTATTCTGCTTAAGAAAGGTAAATTTTACCCAGGGGAGAATTCTTTTAAATTGAGGTTTTTCTATTTGAGGAAGAAACCTATTATTGAAATTCTAAAAGCCAGAAAGTTATCATTTAACTGGTGAATTTCAGAGCAATTCAGTTTTTTTTTTCTTTCTTGAATTGCAGTTTCCCCCAGTATGAGTTAACTTTAGGTGAAATTTTCTTACTAACTTTGAAGTGATATTTTTCTTAAGTATTTTGGAGGAGACAGGTGTTCATTTATTAAATATGATAAAATAAATATATATGTGAAATATTTACCTACCTTAATTAAACATGCTTTTTCTAAGTTTTCATTTTTTGTACATATATCTATATGTGTACATGCATGAGTATGTATATATGTGTATGGATATGTGTGTATTTATGTATTTGTATACATACACACACATAAATTAGTTATGCTATTTTCAAAGGTAGATTTCTCTTGCTCCCTTCCCCAAGGACCATGGACCTCACTGAATAATCAGAAATCTACATTTCCTTTAATTATTTCTCAGAACTGTATAAAAATGTATGACTGTAACATAATCTAGGGAATTATGTTACAGTCATATGTACAGTCATATATTACAGTTACTCTTCCTCATATGGTGAGAGAATATTCCTTATTTTCTGAAGGTTAGTGTATCCTGATTTTTAAGAATAGCAGGGGCGCCTGGGTGGCGCAGTCGGTTAAGCGTCCGACTTCAGCCAGGTTACGATCTCACGGTCCGGGAGTTCGAGCCCCGCGTCAGGCTCTGGGCTGATGGCTCGGAGCCTGGAGCCTGTTTCCGATTCTGTGTCTCCCTCTCTCTCTGCCCCTCCCCCGTTCATGCTCTGTCTCTCTCTGTCCCAAAAATAAATAAACGTTGAAAAAAAATTTAAAAAAAAAAAAGAATAGCTAGCCTTAGTCAAGATATATTAAGTGGAAATTTACCAAATTAAAAAATTGTTTATGGGGCGCCTGGGTGGCTAGGTCGGTTAAGCATCTGACTCTCAATTTCAGTTCAGGCCATGATCTCATGGCTCATGAGTTCAAGCCCCACATCATGTTCCGTGTTCACAGCACAGAGCCTGCTTGGGATTCTCTGTCTCCCTCTCTCTCTGTCGCTCCCCCACTCACTCCGGCTCTCTCTGAAAACTAATTAAATAAACATTTTTTAAAGTTATTTATAATTGTAGCCCCAGGAAATAACCCCAAATTCCTTTGCCATTTTTTTTCAGAACATGTATCACTTTCTAATTACAGTGTGCATGTGCATGTGTGTGTGTGTGTGTGAGTGTATGTGCGCACGTGTGTGTGTGTGTGTGTGTGTGTGTGTGTATAATTTACTTAATTATATACATACTGTTTATTTTCTATTCTCCTTTCCCTGAAGACTGACTGTAGGCTCAAAAATGTCAGGTTTTTTGTTTTCTTTACTGATGTGTCTCAAATCTCAGTTCTGTGCTTAGTAAATACTGGTTGAGGAGCACCTGGGTGGCTCAGTTGGTTAACATGGGACTCTTGATTTTGGCTCAGGTCATGATCTCAAAGTTCGTGAGATGGAGCCCCACATGTACTGTCAGTTCAGAGCCTGCTTGGGATTCTCTCTCTCTCAATCTCTCTCTCTCTCTCTCTCTCTCTCTCTCTCTCTCTCTCTGTCCCTCCCTTGTTGGCTCTTTCTCTGTCAAAATAGATGAATAAATATTTAAAATACATACATACATACATACATACATACATACGGTTGAATTACTGACATCATCCTACTTGGTGTTTGAAGGAGTAGCATAAGCAGAAACCCAGGACTCCAGCCTGGGTTTGAAGTTGTCTGTTACATCCTAGTTTTATGATTTGGGGCAAATTATATGATCTCTATGACGTCTAGTTTCTGCATACATAAAATAGGGATAATATTGCCTACTCAGAATATCTAATCTATAGAAAGCACCTGATAAGTGATAGACATTGGTTAGCTGACAATCATGTTCATTTGGTAGTTAAGTAAAGCTGAGGTATTGTCTCAAATCAAGAGCATTTGATCCTTTGTCTTCTTGGACCCCTCTGCAAGGCTAAGTGGCTCATTTCTGGGTTATTTCTCAAACGCTCATTTCCCAATGAGCACTTCATACTTGCCATATGCAAATAAAGCATCCTCCATGCCCACACAATCCTAACTTCTTTCCCCCTTTATTTTCTGTTTAGCACTTCCTACCATATAACAACAGCAACAACAACAAATCATTTTATTCCTTTTGTGTATAATATATATTCATCCCACCCCTTCCTATAATGTGCACATTCTTTGAGACCAAAAGGTTTCGTGTAGTTTACAGCTATATCTTCAGCTCCAAGAAAATGACACATAGCTGATGCCCAACAAATCTGTAGTACATAAAGCATGATATTTATACAGAAATGGAAATTTAGGCACAAAGAAATTAAATAATTTCCTCAGGGAATTCTAGTTAATAAGGGGCAGATGTAGGATTCAAATATAAGTAGTTTTTTTCTTGTCTCTGTTATGTCGGCATCCCTCTTCTAACCTAAGAGATTCAACATATTTTTTTTTTTTAACTTCATGTCAGTGTTACACAGAACAAACTTGAGGAAACACTGTGCTGTGTCACACTGACTATTTTTCATCTATATTTGTTACAAGACTTAGTTGTTGCAAACTGTTATTCATATAAAGTTTTTTATTCTATTCCATGACTGAGATGGTTAATTTTACCCTAAAATCTTTACCTCCTGTCAAAATTAGAACCCACTGAATTTTAGCTGGGAAAAAAAGAACATAAAAAAATTTATTTCCCACCTTACAGTGTGTACAAATGACCAAACTCTGGCGAATGAGATGAAATTGAAAATGGTCTATGCAACAACTTCCATTCAGTGTCTTGTAAAGGAGGTGACTTGCCTTTCTCCTTCCTGGCGGCTGCAATTCAGAGATAATGGTTGGAGCCAGGGCAGCCATGTTGGACATGAGAATAACTGGTGAGCGGGGGCATGTGAGCAGAACAAAGCTAGAAGCAACTTGGATCTGAAAGCAATAACTCAATAATAGCCCTAGACATGGAGTTTATCTGGAATCTTCTGTGAGAGAAACATGTTCCTCTCATGCTTAAGGTATTGATATTTAAGGTTTTCAGTGCTGTGTAGCTTAAATGAATCCTAAACCAATATAATTTCTAACATGTATTTTTGCATCCTGATAGCTAGAAAAATACCCTCCTTCCACAGTAACTACTGTGTGTGAAGGATGAAATATTTTACTAACAGCTGTTTGCTAGAAGATCATTTCTAATAATCTTTTAAGACTCTAACAGTCAAATATTTGTGTCAAGGAAGTAAATTATAAATTCAACAAGCTATCTTTATTTTCCTCCCCAAAGGATTCTTAAACAGAAAAACCAATGCTGTTATAGTTACATTTTTGGTTATTTTAAATTTTCACACATTTTTTTCCCAGTGTGTTAATTACCCCTTAGGGATGTTAGGATTATAGAAGCAATGCAGACTATACATGTTCATGAAACTAAGTAAAATAATTGTGAGTATCAGAAAGGTCCTATTGTTCAAATATTACACTGATTTTGTCTCAAATTTTGTTAGATTCAATGATCAATTACACCTACAATATGTTTTTGTGCTTTACAATTATTGTTTTGAGTTTTACACGGAGTTGGTATTGCCATGGGTATGCTTTATTACATTTCTTCAAAATGGCTATGCATTTCCATCCACACTGGACATCTGTGTTGCTGCAAAGTACTTGTTGGTGAGGCTATCACCAAAGGAAAATTTTGTTCATATTTGTACCCTGAAAATTAGGATCATTAATCAATTCCCATGTAAAATTATTTAAGTTCCAACCTTCAGACATTTCAGGAGTCCTCAGACATGTGTTTCAGAGGGGTGGCTGGAAGTATAACTTCAATAATACTCGTTTATTGCCTTATTGCACTGCTAACACTTGCAAGCACTGTGATGAATAAAAGAGATAAGAGAAGACATCTTTGCTTTGTTTCAGATCTCAAAGTAAAAGCATTCAATCTTCACAAGAAAGTAAATGCTGGTTGTAGACTTTTTACACTTTTTTTTTTTTTTACCAATTTGAGGAAGTTTCTTGCCTATTTTTATTTATTTCCTAAAACATAAACAGGTGCTTATTTTTGTCAAATGTTTATTCTGTATTGATGATACAATCATGCACTTCCTTCCTTAGCCTATTAATATAAAAAATAAATTTAACTGACTTTTAAACATTGCATTTCTGAAATAAACCCCTCTTGGTCACAATGCATCATTCTAAAATGTGTTTTCTAACACATTCTAAGTTCTATTTTCTAATACTTTGTTGAGACCTATTTTATGTTGCCTGCTATTTAAGCTCTGAAAATAAATTCTTCCTGTATTTACTCCAGTTCTATAATTGTTTGTGATTAAAAAGACAGTCCAGTCCCACTGATTACATTATGGTCAGATGCATTATCCTGAGCAAAACATTTTTACACTAACAGATTTCAATTTCACAATGTTTTTCCTTCTTTTTTTAATTTCAGTGTTCTATATATGATTTATGAATGTAAAGCTAAAATCTTTTGCTTCTATATATTATTTTTAGATAAATACTTGTATGTGGCATGATGTAAGCTTCAAGATTTACCCATCTTTTCCCAAATATTTACTTATTATGCCCATGCCATTTGTTAAAAAAGACTTTACTTTCCCTGGGGTACCTGGGTGGCTCAGTCGATTAAACGCTCAACTCTTGATTCAGCTCAGATAATGATCTCACAGTTCATGAAACTAAGCCCCGTGTCAGGCTCTGTGCTGACAACATGGAGCCTGCTTGGGATTCTCTCTTTCTCTCACCCTTCCCCTCCCTGCTCATGCTCTCTCTCTCTACGTAAATAAACATTAAAAAAAAGTCTTTGCATTCCCATTGAGTACCCCTGACACCTTTATTACAGCTTAACAAACGCTCATGCATATGGTCAACTGATTTTTGACAAGCGTGCCGAGACAATTCAATGGGGAATAAATAGACTTCCAATAAATGGTACTGGGACTACTGAATATCATATGCAATAGAACAAAGCCAGAACCTTACCTCATACCATGTACAAAATTTAAATAAAAATGGATCAAAGACATAAATATATGAGCTGAAACTATAAAAGGTACAGAAGAAAACACAGGCATTTATCTTCATGTCCTTGGATTAGGAAACTGTTTCCTGGATATGACAACAAATGTACAAGCAACAAAGGAAAAAATAGGTTAAACTGAACATTATTAGAAGTAAAAACTTTTATGATTGAAATAACACTATTAAGACCGTGAAAAGATATACTACAGAATAGGAGGAAGTATTTGCAAATCATATACCTGATAAGGGCTTATACTTAGAACATATGAAGTACTATTATAATTCAATAATATAAAAACAAACACAATTTAAAATGGAAAAAGGAAGGTATCTGGGTGGCTTGTTCAGTTGAGTATCTGACTCTTGATTTCAGCTCACGTCATAATTTCACAGTTTGTGAGATCAAACCCTCCATCAGGCTCGACTCGATAGCATAGAGCATGCTCGGGATTTTCTCTCTCCCTCTCTCTGCCCTTCCCCCACACATGTGCACTCTCTCAAAATAAACACATTAAAAAACAAAAAATAAAACAAAATGTAAAAAAGATATGAATAGACAGTTACCTTAACAAAGATTAACAAATGGCAAATAACATACAATATTCTCAACATATTTAGCCATCAGAGAAAAATACATATCAAATCCACAATACTATTTCACACCAACAAGATAACTAAAATAAAAAAGACAATGAGGGTGTGTAGAAATTAGAGTCCTCATATACTACTGGTGGGAAAGTAAAATAGAGCAGCCACTTGGGAAAACAAACTATAATTCCTCAAATGATAAAACAAGAGTTACCACATGCACGACCTAGCAATTCCATTACTAATTATATTCAAGAAAATGAAGATATATCCACACACACACACAAAAACTGTACATGGATGTCCACATCTGCATTGTTATAACAGGCCAAAACTGAAAACAACACAAATGTCCATCAATGAATAAATGAATACAACATGGTATAGCCATACAGGGAAATACAATAAAACCTTAGATTGAGAGTAACTTGTTCTGTGAGTGTTCTGCAAGATGAGCAAACACTTCTAATAAATTTTAACATGATAAATGAGCCATGTCTTGCAATACAATAGTACGTGATGCTGAACATCACATGATCACAACTGAGCCAATGGTTCTTGAAATTGCCTTGATGTACAAGTACTTTGGATTACAAGCATGTTTCTGGAATGAATTATGCTTGCAAACCAAGGTTTCACCATGTTATTCAGCAATCAAAATAAATGAGGTACTATTCCATGCTGTAGCATGGATGAATCTTGAAAACATCACTTTAAGTAAAAGAAGCCAGGCTCAAAAATTATACACATCTGTACGATGTGTATGGAATAGGCAAATTTATAGAGATAGGAAGTTTCATAAATAAGTAGTTGTTTAGGGAGGTTGGGGTAATTGCAGGTGATAGCTAAAGGGAGCAAAATTTCTTTTAGGGATAATCAAAATGTTCCTAAATTGATTGTGGTGATGACAGCACAGCTATGTGAATATATTAAAAACCAATGCATTGTATGTTTTAAATGGGTGAACTATATACACTGCATTACTTTACTATGGTGTTTTAACAAATTGCCCACAAATATAGTGGCTTAAAACTACATAAGTTTATTCTCTTACAGCCATGGAGGCCAACTGGCTAATTGGCCTCACTTGGTTAATTTCAAAGTGTAGACAAGACTCATTTCTTCTGTAGACTCTACAGGACAATCTATTCCCTACCTTTTAGAAGCTATCTGTATCTCTTAACTTACGGATGTTGTCTCCATCTTCAGAGTACATCACTCCAATCTCTGCTTCCATTGTAACAGGCTCTTCTCTCTGACTTTAACTCTACTGCCTTCTCTTTTAAGGACCCTTGTGATTTCACTGGGCTCACCAGGATAATCCATCTTAATTTAGATCAACAAGATCTCTTTCATCAATTAAGTAACATATTTACAAGTCATAGGTATTATGATATCAACATCTTTGGGGTCTATTTCTCAGCCTAACTCATATGATATATAAATTATATATTAATAAACTGTGTTTGTTTTTTTTTAAGAAACAAAATTTAATTGACTCTATATATGAGGGTCTATTTTTTGACTCTGTTGTATTCCACTGTTATAACTGTCTCTCCTTGAACCAAACTATTTAACTTTTTGCATTCTATATATAAAAGATTTAGTCACAACCTATTTTCCTTTCTATATATTGCTAGAATTCACTGGCTAATATTTTCTCATGCATCATAGATCTTTCTTGCATCACCTTTGCTAGGTTTTAGAATTAATGTTACACTGATCACATAAAATGATTTGGAAATAGCCCACTCTCCCTTTAATTTCTATAAGTTTATGTAAACTTTGTAAACTTATGTAAACATTATCTTTGATTAAAAACAGTTTCATGCTTTTGTATTTCATCCATAAGAAAATTATAAATATTGAAACAGCATCTGACAATAAAAGAATATAGATTTAAATAACTAAGAGAGAGGGTTAAGATGGCTCCTCCCCCCAGACAGCTAGATAAATATCAAATCATGCTGAACACCCAAGAAATTAACCAGAAGTCTTAGAGAACAAAGCTGCACATCTACAAACAGAAAAAATGACCCACGGAAGGTACACACTACAGAGAGTTGATTGGTGGAGAAAAGGGCCATGGGCACCGCAGGAAGCCCTGATCACATAGAGTAGCTAGACAGAGAGACAGACAGAGAGAGGGGAAAAAAGTGAAAACACATACAGGGGACTACATAAGAAAGCTTTCCCCAAAAACACTGGGAAAAAGGAGAAGGTTTCAATACCACCAGTTTTTTATAAACAGTGGAGTACAGATCTCAGCCCCTGGCCCCTTCCTAAGTGAGGAAGCAAGACAGATCCCCGGGTGCTGGCAACAGCTTGAGGAACCCCTGGGTCAGAGGAGGAGAAGTGGTTTCCCTGCTTGCAGTGCATTTGGTAGAGGTGATACTGCCTCTCCACACACAAAAGACTCTGTAGGCACCATAAAGCTTCCCTGTTCAGCAGTACAGGAACAAAGACACCACCTGAGGGCAGCAAATCCTAGTAACAGCTATGTGTTGTGATTTACCATAAACTCCAAGCTGCTATTACTGCTCTGTCAAGAAACTGTTTTCTGGGATAAGCCAGCACCAGCCACAATGTGGCAAGACCATCCCCCAGAGGATCAATATGGGTCTGAGCCTAGGGGTCTCTGAAATGTGGGCTTTTGAAACACAGCCACACATGAGATAAAATATAGGAGTGCTGTACCACTTGGCAGCTCCATCAAAGACATGGTAAAGGTAGGAATCTGACAGAAGCTGGGGACACAGGAGGGGTGATTGTTTTCACATCTGTGACAGCAGGAACAACTTGCTCCAGACACTAGAGAGTCGGGTATAGCTTTTCTCATCCCTAGCCCACTAGCACTGTTGGACCTCAGTGAACCAAACAGCACCACCAAGTGGAGAAGAGAGCCGCTATGCTAAGCCCCGCCCCTCCCTGCACCCTCCAGGCATATCTCCATTAGGGCAAGTGGACCTGAGAATGAGAGCAGCAGGCTCCTCCCTCAAAAGACCATCACAAACCCCTTGCTCACAAGTCTATTGATCACAGAGTGCTGCACAGCTTCAACTCTAGGGGAAACAGGATACAGCTTCTTTTGGGGTTTTTGTTTGTTTCTGTTTTTTTTTTTTTTTCTTGGATAAACAGCTATTTTTTAAATTTATTTTATTTATTTATTTTTATGTATTTATTTTTAATATACTTTATTGTCAAATTGGTTTCCATACAACACCCAGTGCTCATCAAAATAAGTGCCTTCCTCAATGCCCATCACCTACTTTCCCCTCTCTCCCACCCCCCATCAATCCTCAGTTTGTTCTCTTTATTTAAGAGTCACTTATGGTTTGCCTCCCTCCCTCCCTGTTTGTAACTTTTCCCCCTTCCCCCTCCCCCATGGTCTTCTGTTAAGTTTCTCAAGATCCACACATGAATTAAAACGTATGGTATCTTTCTCCGACTGACTTATTTCACTTAGCATAATACCCTTCAGTTCTGTTCACATTGCTGCAAATGGCCAGCTAATTTTTTTTAATTTTCATTTTTTTTTATCTTTTTTTTCCTTTTTCTATCAAGCTTCTCTTAGCAAGCAAATAAAACACACCTATAATCTAGCTTCCTTCCTTTATTCATTTATTTTTTTAATTTAATTTTATTTTATTATTTTTTCCCTTCAAAATAACAAAACAGAGGAATTAAACTCAAAAGAAAGAACAGGGGGCGCCTGGGTGGCGCAGTCAGTTAAGCGTCCGACTTCAGCCAGGTCACGATCTCACGGTCCGTGGGTTCGCGCCCCGCGTCGGGCTCTGGGCTGATGGCTCAGAGCCTGGAGCCTGTTTCCGATTCTGTGTCTCCCTCTCTCTCTGCCCCTCCCCCGTTCATGCTCTGTCTCTCTCTGCCCCAAAAATAAATTTAAAAAACGTTGGGAAAAAAAAAAAAAAAGAAAGAACAGGAAGAAATGATGGCCAGAGATTTAATCAACAGAGATAGAAGTAAGATGTCTGAACTAGAATTTAAAACAGCAATTATAAGGATTCCAGCTGGGCTTGAGAAAAGCATAGAAGACACTAGAGAATTCCTTACTTCACAGATGAAAGAGCTAAAATCTAGTCATGACAAAATTTAAAATGCTATAACAACCAAGATACAAACCCAAAGTATGTCATAACAGCAAGGATAGATGAATCAAAGGAACAAATTAGTGATACAGAAGAAAAAAATTCTGAGAAACAACGAAGCTGGAAAAAAGAGGGAAACTAAGGTAATGGATCATGAAGGTAGACTCAGTAACTTACCAAAATGTGATATTCTTACCATAGAAGTCCCAGAAGATGTAGAGAGAGAAAAAGAGGCAGAGGATTTATTCAAACAAATTATAGCTGAAAAATTCCCTAATCTGGGGAAGGACACAGATATCTAAATCCAAGAAGCACAGGGAACTCCCATTAAATTCAATAAATGCTGGCCATTGCCAAGGCATATCATGGTAAATTCACAAAATACACAGACAAGGAAAGATTCCTAAAAACAGAAAAGGAAGACAGATCAGGTTGGCAGCAGATCTGTCTACAAAAAATGGCAAGCCAGAGATAATGGCAGGATATATTCAATGTGCTGAATGGGAAAAATATGCAGCCAAGAATACTTTATCCATTAAGGCTGTCATTCAGAATAAAGAGAGAGAGATAAAGAGTTTCCCAAACAAAAAACTAAAGGAGTTCATGACCACTAAAACAGCCCTGCAAGAAATATTAAGGGGGACTCTTTGAGTGAGGGGAAAAAGACCAGAAACAACAAAGATTAGAAAGGAACGGAGAACATTACTAGAAACACCAACTTCACAGGTAACACAATGGC
The DNA here is from genome assembly GCF_007474595.2 of Lynx canadensis. Lineage (NCBI taxonomy): Eukaryota > Metazoa > Chordata > Mammalia > Carnivora > Felidae > Lynx > Lynx canadensis. The sequence goes on along the minus strand of NC_044312.2, from coordinate 91,343,951 downwards.
ACTAAACTCATGTCTTTCAATAATTACCCCGAATGTAAATGGACTAAATGTTCCAATCAAAAGACATAGGGTATTACAATGGATTAAAAACAACAACAAAACAAAACAAAACAAAACAAAACCAAGATCAATCCTCATCAAAATACCACCAGTATTTCTCACAGAGCTAGCTCACAAAATCCTAAAATTTGTATGGAGCCACAAAAGAGCCTGAACAGACAAAGCAATCACGAAAAAAGAAAAAGAAAAACAAACAAAAAAACTGGAGGCATCACAATTCCCAATTTCAAGCTATATCACTAAGCTGTAATCATTAAAACAGTATGGTCATGGCACATAAAAAGGCACATAGATCAATGGAACAGAATAGAAAACCTAGAAATAGACCCACATAAAAAGGAACATAGATCAATGGAACAGAATAGAAAACCTAGAAACAGATCCACAACTATAGAGTCAACTAATTTTCAACAAAGCAGGGAAGAATATTGAATAGAAAATAAGAGTCTCTTCAACAAATGTTGGAAAACCTGGATGGCAACATGCAGAAGAATGAATCTGGACCACTTTCTTACACCATACACAAAAATAAATTCAAAATGGATGAAAGACCTAAATGTGAGACAGGAAATCATCAAAATCCTAGAGGAGAACACAGACAGAAATCTTTTTGATCTCAGCTAGAGCAATTTCTTACTAGACATATCGCTGGAGGCAAGGGAAATAAAAGCAAACATGAACTACTGGGACTTCATCAAGATAAAAAGCTTATGTACAGTGAAGGAAACAATCGACAAAGCTAAAAGGCAGTCTAAGGAATGGGAGAATATATATGCAAATGGCATTTCTAATAAAGGGGTAGTATCCAAAATCTACAAAGAACTTCTCAAAGTCAAACCCAAAAAGCAAATAATCCAGTTAAGAAATGGGCAGAAGACATAAATACACATTTCCAAAGAAGATATCCAGATGGCTAACAGACCCATGAAAGATACTCAACATCACTCATCATTAGGGAAACCACAATGTGATACCACCACACCTGTCAGAATGTCTAAAATTAACAACACAAGAAACAGCAGGTATTGGCCAGGATGTGGAGAAAGGGGAACTCTCTTGCACTGCTGGTGGGAATGCAAACTGATGCAGCCACTCTGGAGAAGAGTATGGAGGTTCCTCAAAAAAACTAAAAATGGAATTACTATACAATCTAGCAATTGCACTACTAGGTATTTACTGAAAGGATACAAAAATATAGATGTGAAGGGGTACATGCACCCCTGTGTTTATGGCAGCATTATCAACAATATCCAAACTATGGAGAGAGCCTAAATGTCCACCAACTGATGAATGGATAAAGAAGATGTGGTATGTGTGTGTGTGTGTGTGTATAATATATATATGTGTGTATACACACACATATATATATTATATACATACAAATATTACTCAGCCATCAAAAAAAATGAAATATTGCTATTTGCAATGATGAATACTGCTAGAATGTATTATGCTAAGTGAAATAAATCAATCAGAAAGACAAATACCATATTATTTCTCTCATGTGTGAAGTTTAAGAGACAAAACAGATGAACATATGGGAAGGGAAGGAAGAGAAGAAAGGGAAACAAATGACAAGGGAGTCTTAAGGATTTAGAACAAACTGAGGGTTGACAGAAGGAAGTGGGGCAGGATGGGCAAGATGGATGATGGATACCATGGAGGGCACTTGTTGTGATAAGCATTAGGTGTTATATGCAAGTGATGAATCACGGAATTCTACTTCTGAAACTAAATAAGCAAAAACCTCAAAAAATAAAATATAACATAATAAAATTTAAAAAATAATTAAAATAATTCTACTTACAGATAATCTAGAAACATAATAGAGAAAAAGTGAAAAACTGGGCTCCAAGATGGATTATATGCAGCGTTTTGCTAATACCTGTTCTTGATTATTTAGATAATGAAATTTGGGGCTTTTAAGCTATTGAGATTTAGATGATACTTGAAACCCAAGTTGACACTGTTATTCACTGAGATTTGGGGAGGTCTTGGGATAGAGTAAATGTATTTTGCAAGTGGGATAGATATGGATCTTGGGAAGCCAAATGTTGGGGTGTTAAGTATAATAACAACCTCCCAAAGATGTCCAAATAATAATTCCCAGAATATGTACACAGGTAGGTGGTGAAGGGAAACTAAGGTTGAAGATAGAATTAAGATTGCTAAATAGTTGACCTTGATATGGGATATTATCTTAGATTATTCAAGTGGGCTCGAAGTTTTCACAAGGGTCCTCATAAATAAAAGAGGAAAGCAAGATCAAAAACCAGAGATTGTAGTGTGAGAAAAACTTGGCCAGATGTAGCTTTGAAAGTGGAGGAAGGAGATCTCTCAAATCAAGGGATGCCAGCAGTCTCTAGAAGCTGGATAAAGCAGAGGAGCAGATTCTCTCTTAGAGCTTTCAGAAGGAACTCAGCCATTACAACATGATGACTTCAGCCCAGGGATACCAGTTTTGAACTTCTGACCCTCAGAACAGTACAATAATAAATTTGTGTTAAGACACCAAGTCTCTGGTAAATTGTTACAGCTGTAATAGGAAACTAATACACTGGTTTCCAATATTTAAAATATATGCTTTTTTAACTTTGCCCCTTTAGACTCTCTTGATGATTTGTCTTCTTCATAGTACTCTTAGGGGCATAGAAGCTTTATTAAACTATTTTATATTGATTTCATACTATGAATAATTTTAATTTGTCAGTGTTTCCTGTTGTCTTTGAACAGATTGTATAACAAATACCAAAGTGAGGGATTCCTGGATGGCTCAGTTGGTTAAGCATCTAACTCTCGGTTACAGCTCAAATCATGGTCTCATAGTTCGAGCCCTGCACTGGGCTCTGTGCTGACAGAGCTGAGCCTGCTTGGGATTCTCTCTCCTTCTCTTTGCCCCTCTTCCACCCTTGCATGTTCTCTCCCTCTCTCTCCCTCTCTCTCTCTCAAAAAAACTAAATAATCATAAAAAAAAAAACCAACAAAGTGAAAACGAAAATGCAATGGGTAAGAGTTGAAAAGGGATAAAAATAGCATTATTTATTTTTTTAGGTTTAAACTTTTTTTTTTCTATCAAGGAGTTTTTAAAGATATTTACAGAATAATTCTCACTTATATTAACTGGATGAAATATTCTATAGAATTGAGAACTATATTTTATTTTTTTAAGTTTTTATTTAAATTCCAGTTAGTTAACATACAATGTAATATTAGTTTCAGGTGTACAATATAGTACTACTATATTTTAAATGAAAATATTTTCATTTAAAAACTGCACTATCCCCATGACTGATGCATCCTCTCATTGTACTAATGTAGAGAAATCTGAGTTTTTACTTTTTTTTAAACTCGCTAAGTGTGACTTTTCTGCTCATTTTGTTCACTTTCAAATTATCATCCCAGTATATCTGGTAAATATAAATATGTGATTTGGAAATGGATAGATCTATGTTTGAATCTGCGAATAACACTGTATTAGTTGTGTGAATTTAGGCAAAATATCTAAATTTGTGTCTTCCTTTTCAAAATATCTACCTTACAGCATGGCTATAATGGTAAGTAGGAATCATAGCATTGTGTTATCCAAATTTAATGCACTCAATTTATATTAGATACAACTGTACTATCTTCAGTTTATTATTGTGAGCCAATCTTTCTAACTATCCATCTTTTCAACTGGAGATTTCATCTTATTTTCAGCCCATGACACTTTATTTGTACTATCTTTTCAAATATTGCTTAGTTTTTATTCTTTCTGGTATGGTCAAAACCTAAATATTGGATATCTGTTGACCCTTCATCTCTATCAACTTTTTATATTCTCTTTGTTCTTTTTTGTATTCTCAGAGAACCACTCAATTATGTCATCTCTAGTACTGATTTAATACATTAGAATGTTCATCAGGTTCTTTATTCCAAGTATTTGATTATAATTTTCAGCATCTAAAAATCTGTTTTTATCCAGATTAAAAAAAATAAGACAGAAATTTTAGAGCAATTTTAGGTTTACAGCAAAATTGAGGAGAAGGTACAGAGATTTCTTGTCTATTCCTCCCCCTCATATATATATAGCCTCCTCCATTATCAAAATACTGCACCAGAGTGGTACCTATGTTACAACTAATGAACCTCCACTGACATCATTATCAACCAAAGTCCATAGTTTATCTTATGTTTCACTCTTGGTGTTGCATATTTTATGAGCTGGGACAAATGTATCATGACATGTATCCATCATGGTGTCATATACTATTTTCATTGTCCTAAAATTCCTCTGTAATCCATTTATTCATACCTCTCCCCCACCAATTCCTGGCAACCACCTATTTTTTTTACTCTTTCTCTAGTTTTGCCTTTTCCAGAATGTCATATAATTGAAATCACATAATACGTAGCCCTTTCATATTGGCTGCTTTCACTTAGTAACACACACTTAAGGTAACTCCCTGTCTTTTCATGGCTTATTAGCTCATTTCTTTTTAGGGATGAATCATACTTCATTGTCTGGATTATCACAGTGTATTTATCCCTTTACCTCTTGAAGGAAATCTTGGTTGCTTCCAAGTTTTGGCAATTATACATAAAGCTGCTCTGAACACTTGTGTTTGTATAAACACCAGTTTTCAATTCATTTATGTAAATACCAAGGAGTGACATTGCTGGATTACATGGGAAGAGCATGTTTAGCATTGTTAGAAATCTCCAAACTGTCTTGCAAAGTGGCTGTACCATTTTCCATTCCACCAATAACGAATGAGAGACCTTTAAGCCCACATTCTTGCCAGCATTTGGTGGTGTTAGTGTTCCAGATTGTGGGCATTCTAGTAAGTGTGGAGCAGTATCTCATTGATGTTTTAACTTGCATCTCCCTGATGACACATTAAGTGGGGCATCTTTTCATATGCTTATTTACCAGCTGTGTATTTTCTCTAGTGAGGTGTTTGCACAGGACTTTGACCCTTTAACCAGGTTGTTCGTTTCTTATTGCTGATTTTTAAGTGGTCTTTGAGACGAAGGTAAGATGTTAATAATACAGAATTCTATCAGTATCTAGGGATAGTTTTGTTTTTTTTGTTTTGTTTTGTTTTTAACATTTATTTATTTTTGGGACAGAGAGAGACAGAGCATGAACGGGGGAGGGCCAGAGAGAGAGGGAGACACAGAATCGGAAACAGGCTCCAGGCTCTGAGCCATCAGCCCAGAGCCCGACGCGGGGCTCGAACTCACGGACCGCGAGATCGTGACCTGGCTGAAGTCGGACGCTTAACCGACTGCGCCACCCAGGCGCCCCTCTAGGGATAGTTTTTTTATTGGATACAAAGGAAGAAATGCATACCTAAATAAATCATTGAGAAGAAAAAGACAGCAATAGAAAAAAGAGAGAGAGAAGAAAAATAAAGAGATGGGTATGAACAATTTACACGCAGAAGCCTAATATAAAGTCAAAAATAAGTATTTAAAATAAAATGTTATATATGTAAATTAAGACAGTTATAAGACCTGATTTATTTCCTAAAAGAACAATATTGAAAAGATGATAAAAAAGTGTTGGTGATATTATCAATTGCTAAGGGTTTTTATAGGGCAATAAGGAAATATAAAACAAAAGTCTTAATAATGTGTTTACCTTTCAGTCAGAAATTATTTTAAAGATATTCTTTCCCGAATACATTTTTTAAGTTTGTTTATTTATTTTGAGAGAAAAAGAGAGAGAGCAGGGGAGGGGCAGAGAGAGAATCCCAACCAGTCTCCAAGCTGTCAGTGGAGAGCCCATCTCAGGGCTCAAACTCCTGAACTGTGAGATCAGGACCTGAGCTGAAATCAAGAGTCAGAAGCTTAACTGACTAAGCCACCCAGTCACTCCCCTTCCCTAATACATTTTAAGTATAAACATCTTTTTGAGTTTATCATATATAATTTTTAAGAGGAATATTAAAATGAAATTATATAATGGACATTACAACCTTTTAAACAGGTTTAAAACCATCATTTAAAAGTAGAATCTGGGGCGCCTAGGTAGCTCAGTCAGTTAAGCATCCAACTTCAGCTCAGGTCATGATTTCATGGCTTATGGGTTTGAGCCCTGCATCAGTCTCTGTGCCGACTGCTAAGAGCCTGGAACCTGCTTTGGATTCTGTGTCTCCCTGTCTCTCTGCCCCTCCCCTCCCCCACTCACACTCTATCTCCCTTTGTCTCTGTCTCTCAAAAATAAATAAAACATTAAAACTTTTCTAAATAAATAAAAGTAGAATATATTTAGAGTGCATTGCTAAGTTTAAAATATTAGGGTAAAAGTTATATTATCACTATAGTACCAACTATATATACATTTATATAGAGTTGTATATATATATATAGTTGTGTGTGTGTGTGTGTGTGTGTGTGTGTATATATATATATATATACACACACACAACTCTATATAAATGTATATATAGTTGGTACTAAGTACCAAATATATACACAAATATATATTATGTATATATATGTATATATTTATATTTAACATATGTATTATATATAAACTTAACATATGTATTATTCAGGACCTAGCCATAGTGAATATCTTCTTAACGTTAGTTGTGATGCTGTTATTTTACCCCATACTTTTCCGATTCCCAAGTTTTCTGCATTCAGTGCAAATTGCCTTTGAAGTGAAAAAAAATCAATAAATTATTTAAAAAAAGAATTCCTGCTTCTTAGACTTATCTAACTGAGTACACCAAAGACAATTTCACTGGTTCTTGATAACTTCTTGTCATCACTAATTATTTTGCTGTCCTCTAAAAATGAAATGTTCTTAAATGCTAAGACAGTGCCCTTCTACTAAATGGCAGCAAATTGACTACATTTGAGTTTGGGAGTATGATTTGCTTTAATTTCATCTCTCTTTCCTTGTTAATTATCACCTTTTGTTAAGGAACTTTCCTATAAATAAATGAGTTTGTTACAACGGAAATATTTAGTAATATTTTACAGATGCTCAAATGCAATATTGGTGTAAATGTTTACCATATACATATTTCAAATAAGGTAAAATGAAAGATGACAACTATAAAAAATAGTCAGCCACAGCTCCTCCATACCCCACCTACTTTCAACCTGAGAGAACTATAATCCTGAATTCATTGCATCATGCTTTTGCTTTCCATTTTGTATAGTTTACTATAACTGTAGACATTTATTTTCTTAATATTATTGCCTTTAATTTTTTTTATAATTTTTTAAGTGTATTTATTTATTTTGAGAGAGAGAGAGAGCACAAGCAGGGGAGGGGCAGAGAGAGGGAAAGACAGAATCCCAAGCAGGCTCTGCACCAGCAGTGCAGAGCCCGATGCAGGGCTCTAACTCACGAAATGTGAGATCACGTCCTGGTCCAAGATCAAGAGTCAGAGGCTTAACCAACTGTGCCACCCAGACACCCCTACCTTTAAATTTTAGGGATGCCTGGGTGGATCAATTGGTTAAGTGTCCGACTTCAGCTCAGGTCATGATCTCACGGCTTGTGAGTTCGAGCCCCGCACCAGGCTCTGTGCTGCCAGTTCAGAGCTTGGAGCCTGCTTTGGATTCTGTGTCTCCCTCTCTGCCCCTCCCTCACACCCACTCTCACTCTCTCTCTCTCAAAAAATGAATAAACGTTAAAAATTTTTTAATAAATTTTTAAATGGTGTATTATGCTGACTTTTAATCTCTAAAATTTACTCTTTCACTTAATATTCAGTTAACAATAGTATATAAATGCTGATTCATCAATTACAATAACCTGATGCAATAAATTGTAATAAATTATATCCAATGAAATATATTAATAACAGGTAAAAATGCACAGACCCAGAGGAAACTCTGTACTTTCTGCTCAATTTTTCCCTAAAACCTAAAACCACTAAAAATAGTCAATTAAAATTAAGATAAAAATTCAAATATAAAAAATATACTCATGCAGGTTTTCATGATTCTAGTTTTTAACCTATCACCCCCTTGACTACCTATGTCTTACCAGGCCCTATATGTTCACCACATCCTCAATCCAAGTAGCATGATGTCATCAGCGTAATGAACCAGTATGATGTTCTGTGGAATGTCCACCTGTACCAGGGGTTTATATATTATATCTGGATAAGAGTATTAATAAAGCCCTGGAACTAGACTGTAAATTTATATTGTTGTGTTGTCCAACTAAGTTCAAATAATTTTTGATCCTTTATTTTGATAGAGATAGATAAGAATACATCTCAAATTAACTATAGCCTCCCACCTGAGGCTATATGAACTTGCTCTATCAAAAATACCTCCTCTGGCATTGGAACTACTCCTTGGTTTAGTATGTATTAGTTCTCTTTTATCCTTCAATATCTGCCTTATTTGTGCAGAGCCCAGGCTGGTGAGTTAGGTGGGAAGATGTGAACTAATACACATGCATCCTTTAGTTATTTAAGGAGAGCATTAATTTGGGAGGCCTGGGTATCTCAGTTAAGCGTCTGACTCTTGATATCGGCTCAGGTAATGATATGTTCGTGGGTTTGAGTTCCCCTCTGGGAATCTCCTTCAGTGCAGAGATTCTCTGCTTGAGATTCTCTCTTTCTCTCTGCCTCATTCTGCCCCTCCCCCACTTGCTCACTCTCAAAATAAATAAATAAATAAACTTAAAAAAAAGAAAAGGATAGCATTATTTTTGTCAGTGCTCCTAGGGAAGAGAGCAGTTTCATAGTCTTCCTTCAGCCTTTCCCAGGATGACAGCCCTAAACCAATGTGGGGGTTCCACCAACAATCAAATATGTTTACTCAATTCTACATTCAGACAGCATGGAAATTGTCATTTAAGCCACTGTGAACTATACCTGGACCAGGCCTCTATTTATCGTCTCCCACTTGCCTCACTGCTAACAGGGGACATATAATGATTCTTCAGACCACTGTTTACCAACCTCTACTTGGAACTTATTCCAACAATCCTCAGAATGTTTGATATTCCTCTCTCCACAGTAAACGCTTAATGATACACCTTATTAAGGCTCCAAAAACTATCTCATTAAGGACTAAAAACCGGGCAAGGGATTAGGACATTTTATTGGGGCAAATCTTCTCAATTCCCTGATCATACACACTAATTAACTTTGTGTTAACAGAGGAGTGTTTTTGAGGTCTGTCTACCTTTTGATTTTCCCTAGGGTCACTGCTTTATAAACCAACTCCATAACTCTCTCTAGGTTACCCCATTCCAATGGCATTCTGATGTTGGCACCCATTCAAAATCGAATCCATTTGGCTTCTAAAAGCTAGGTGTATCCATTGGCGTCTATTCTTTCAGAGTCCCATCTTATCCATACCTGTGTACATTCCATTTTTGCTTCCATAGTTTCTTTTTTTTTATGTTTTATTTTCTTATTTTTAAGAGACAGAGACAGAGCATGAGTAGGGGAGGGAGAAGGGGGGGGGGAGAGAGAGAGAGAGAGAGAGAGAGAGAGAGAGAGAGAGAATCTGAAGCAGACTCCAGGCTCTGAGCTGTCAGCACAGAGTCCAACGTGGGGTTCAAACCCATGAACCTCAAAATTATGAACTGAGATGAAGTCAGTAGCTTAACCAACTGAGCCACCCAGGCGCCCTAAGTTTCTTTTTATTTTTTTTAATGTTTATTTATATTTGAGAGAGAGAGCGCACCTGCAGAAGAGGGGGAGGGGCAGAGAGGGAGAGGGACAGAGGATCCGAAGCAGGCTCCCACTGACATCAGAGAGCCTGATTGGGGGCTTGAACTCACAAACCACAAGTTCATGACCTTAGTCAAAGTCAGATGCTTAACTGATTGAGCCATCCATCTGTCCCTCCAATTACGTTTCTAAACAGATTTCTTTCTCATCCAGATTACTGCTCTATCTTCTTAAATGGCCTTTTATTCTCCAAACTACTCTAATCTCTTCCATTCTATTTGATACATGATACCTAGAATGGTCTTTTGAAAACCCAAATCAATGTTGTTTCTCCATTTAAAAGTTTCAGAGCCTTTTTAATGTTCTTAAGATAACAAACACCTAAAATGACCTCAAAAGCCTGTGTAGTTTAGCCATATCCTATCCTTCCAGCCTCACCTCTTGCAACTTACACCACTTTCCTTTCTGAATTTCAGCAAAATTAGCTTTTATTTTCCTCCTCAATTCTTTCCGTTTCCAGGATGTTGACAAATGCTGTCTCAATTGCATATAATATTCTCCATCCTTTACCTGCTTTCATAGTCAAATTCTACTCATCGTCAGATATCAGTTCAAATATTCACAATCTACTAGGATTATTCCTTGGGATCTCAGACTATGGCAAATCCTTTGGTTGCATGTTTTCAAAGAATGCTTACTAAATCTGTCCGATTGAGGTGGGGAGAGAGTAATTACATTGTTAAATGTGTCTACTTTATTACCATGAAGGTAAACACTATATCCATCATCACCAATACTCTTATTCTTAGTAACTAACACAGTAAATAGGCAATAAAACATCTGTTGATGAAAAGGTATTCCCTGGGTTACTAAATAACTTTGTCGTTCTGTCTCTTGCACCATGCTATCATGTGTACATGGATGCGTACTCGTAAGGGAGAAGAGGGAGAGACAGAAATGGACAGAGAGGTGATGAAAAAGAGATTTTTACGATATTTCAAGATTCCTATTTCTCCTAAAGTTCTGAGTCTGTCATTTGTCTTTTCAATGATTTTATTAGACTTTTTTCCATATTTCACTTAATTTAAAATATTGTGATAAAAAGGGTCATTAGTATATTTTCCTTACTTGGGAAGTCCCAGAATACTAATTTATTTTTACATATTTGAATATTCCTTTCAGAGTGAAATCTTATGAAGTCAGAGCTTACAAATAATGCCCTCCACCAAACTGGCTTTCATCTAGCTCTAGAATGCACTTTTCTCAACATTGAAAAGCTGCTCTGCAGTTACTGGAAATATCTTTAAAAATAACACTGGTAAAGCAATCATCCAGTCCTACAGAGAAGCACTGCACTATGAATAGTAGGTCCTTAACTTGTATTAATGAGTTTCTGAAATAATTCCTCCATAGAAGATAATAATCCAGCAAATTACAACATCGCTTGTTATTTACATTTCCCCCCCTCCCCAGGCATGGGATTTCTCTTTAGCAGTGTCACTCTGTGAATCCCTAAAGTTACATTTTCAACCAAATTTGTTAAAGCCAGACACTCCAAGTTTTTGACCCTACTGATTTGTTGTTCTTGTAAGTGAACTCTGTTAAGCTAAATTTCTAGGCGGTGCAAATTATACCCCAATCTGAGGGGTGGGGCCCAACAGAAGAAAAGGAAAGGAAATTATGGGGACCAACTGTGGAATATGCACAACCTACGGAATATTATGTGAGGCCTTCAGTTGGTCTCTAGCCAAAACTTTTAACCCTCTGGTACGTTCATAGGTAAAATACACTCCTCAGTTAACTGCCCCCAGCTCGGTTGCTCTCTTCTTTCTAGTCTGTTCTCCTAAGAGAGTTTAAGGCAGATAATGTAAGAAATATTCTAATTTAGGAGACAGTTTGGGTGAGGAAGCATAAATCTAATTAAACTCTCTAAACCATTAGAAATTAAATTTATTTACCCCTTTGTCTTTTCTTGTGTAGAAGTCTGAGTTCTTGGGATTGCAAGCCAAAGCTCTGGCCATACTTCCTGATCCCTTGTTTTATCAAAATACATTTTCTTTAAAATATGCCTCTGGGTGCATAGCTATTTGGGTAAAAAAAAAAAAAAAAACTGCCTAATTTACTTCCACCCCTATTACATTTATTAAAATAAGTGTTTCTGCTACTGCATCTATTAGTGTGTCTGCTTAGTAATATTATAATTACCACTGATACTATTTCTTATTACCATGACTGTTCTTGCTGCTACTACTATGTGCTGCCATCTTCTGATTAGTTTAGAGTGAATGATTACATTATTCCCATCCCTAAAATAATTATTCCAGAAACACACTGATTTCATATTTTACTGATGACAATGTTGAGACTTAAGAGTGGCTAAGTTGGTTGGCCAAAGTGACTAAACTAATAAATGCTACACTGGGGATGAGAACTCCTATTATTCAGATCCCTCCTATTATTTTTTATTATCTTAAATAAAATTCTATACAGTTTTCATTATTTGGATATGCACATAATATCCTTCTAAATACAGTAGGGCTCATTTAGAAACAAAACCAAGAAAATTACTCCACAGCTACAGTTTTATTTCTCAAGAAGATGGACACATGGTTTCCTTTTTAACTCCATGATTTGAATTGCTCTGGTCCAAGACTGATATTACAAAATTTCAGGTAAGAAAAGGGGCCTGTATTTCACTTCTCTGATACATTCTCAGGGAGGCAACTCTATATGTGTTTGACCTTTTCAAGGTTCTGCAGTTTGATTGGATGGCTGCCTCTGTTATCACCCTTTACAACCTCTGCTTCATGTGAGAAATCAGGGTGGATTGAGAAGCCAATCAAATATGGAATATTGAAAAGGTTACAGCAGTGCTGCCGACTACAAGCTATCCTGGACCACGATGGTTATTAACATTCTGGCGCCTCATTCCAGTGACAAAGATTGTAATAAGAACAGATGAGGCCAAGGCGTGAATTTTATTCTTTTGACAATGATCGGATGGGAATGGTTGAATCTGAAGGGCTGCCTCATCTATTCTACTGTTACTGCACTGCCTGTTTATAATCCTGTGAATTGACTTTCGCATTATGAATTGAGGTTATGTTCACATAAATTAGGGCCAGGGGGTGCATCCCCCTGCACGTGGCTTTGGGCCACCCTTTACTACTACCATTGTTGTCTCCTGTGCTTTCTCTCCCTTGTCCTATTTCTACATGGCATTTAAAAATGAAATTGGCTTTTGAAATATTGGCTCCTTTATTTTTCATTAGGATACAGACTCCCTAAAAGAGGCAACCAGAAATGCCATGATGTGGTTGGTAGAAAAGTATCTTGAAGTTTATTAAATTCATAATCAACTTTACTGTTAAAAGCAATATATGGCATTAAATGCAAATGGCAGGGCTAGTGCCTAAATAGTTACAAAGTACCCCACTCGATTACTGGTAAATTTAATGTATTTATTTATTTTAGACAAAGCCTATCAGTAGGGCTATTTTTATATTATGTATTTTCTAATATACTTTGTTAAAGGAGTTTTCTGTTTGTTTTTACTTTTTAGGGCTTTCAGTATTTATTTACGTAGGCTTTGGAGAATGCCAGAGGATCAGCCTCTCATGAACAATTTGAATAATAACGGCATTGTTAAATGGCACTGGGAAAACATACATTTTTTTTTTAGACATAACTGAACCTGAACACAATATATTAGATCCACCTACACATTCCAGTTGATTCCAGTATTTAGATGTCTGATTAAAAGGAGAAGAACCAAATATTTCACAACATGCAGGAAAACAGGACTTGGAAATAAGCAACAGTGCACAGGAGTGTTGTATTTTTCCTCCATGTAACAAAACAATTTCCTACAACCCTAGGAAAGAAAATATGCTTTTCTCACTAAATTCTCGATGCAGTAAGTCTTGCATCTGTCATCTATTTGCAGCAGCTTTGAAAAAGAAAAGGAGGGGGGGAAGGTACTTTTTCCCCTTATAGCTTTAATTAAAGGTCAGTTCAGATTTTCACAGGCAGGTCTTTCTGATGTTTTCTAATCTTGGTGGGTATGACTCTCCCACGGCTATGCCATAAAACCCGCTGTTTAGGGCTTGGATCTGCTCTGTTGTCATCTCCTCCACATAGCTGGGAATCTCCTTTGAAATCCACGGCATCCTAGTGTGTGCAAGGCACATAGAACTGTGCGAGTCAGAGCAACAACTGAGCCATCTGCCTATTAGAGCTGCTTTCTTAAGACAAGAAGGAAAAATAACTGACCATTAAATGGAAATATTTCACCTTCAGAAGTCATAATAAGAAAAAAAAGTTTTAGGTTTGTCTGTACTCATACCAATAACCCCAGTTAGTTCAATGAACTCTTTACAATAAACTCAGTCATGGAGTTGAGTCAATGGTCCCTCTTTTGCTTGGGTCATTTTCCTCCCTAAAATAGAACCCACTTTACTCCAGCACTTTTTATTTCACTCTGTCTTATAGAAGTTTACCCACAATCATTTAGTAAGGACCTAGTGAACTGTGTCCATGCATAACACCTCCACGGGGCAACCTGATGTGGCTACTCAACCTACCACAGTCCACTCTGTGGCACAAAGCGGCCATCTCGTAAAAAGGACATTCCAGGCTATGCATAGAATGTCCAAAAGTTCTGAATCACTTGCCCTGGTCTAGTGTTAATAATTCTCCTGTTCACCAGCTTAGCTACCTTTGTTTTCACCCAAAACAAAAGGCGAAACTTTGCTTTCTAGACTTGGCCTGTTGTTTTTCCTTTTATCTGTGATTCGGATAATCCACCATAATTATATTCACTCTGCTTGATTTGCTTTCAAGTAGCTAAAAACAACTCACATGTGATGAAGAACAAAAAGGAGAATGAGGTTATCATCTTCTTTGTTGAGCTCTGAAAAGGTCACCACAAGTTTTTCTTCCCGTTGCCATCTCTCATCAGTTTTTCTCTGTTTTCATTTTATTCTACAGTAAAAGCTTTCCATATGGAAATGTATTTATTGCCTACCAGTTACTTAAGAATCATATATTACAGGGGAACCTGGGTGGCTCTGTCAGTTGAATGTCAGACTTTGGCTCAGGGCATGATCTTGTGTTTCATGGGTTCAAACCCCACATCAAGCTCCCCGCTCTCAGCGCAGAGCCTGCTTCAGAGCCTCTGTCTCCCTCTCTCTCTCTGTCACTCCCCATCTCTCTCTCTCTCTCTCAAAAATAACAAACATTAAAAAAAATTAAAAACAAGAATCATATCTTACAAACTTAGTAAACCCAGGAGAAAGAGTATCTTTTAAAAATAGTTCTGACAAAAGTAACAAGATGTAATCACCCTCACTTAGCTTGGGTCACAGACCCACTGCAGAACTTATCACTGTGATCATCATGGTGGACACCTCTAACTTCTCAGTCTATGTTACAGATCCTATCCAGAGACGGGGTTATTACAATAGAGCCAGCCACAATATTCCAGAGACTAATCTGGGGAAGGACGGTGTGGCAGGCTGCATAATGCCCTCTCCTTCTACAGAGCTGTCCATGTTCTAATGTCCAGAATCTATGAATGTTACTTTGCATTCAAAGTGGACTTTGCAGATTTGATTAAGTTAAGGGTCTTGTAATGGAGAGATTACATTCGATGGGCCCAATGTAATCAAAAGATTCATACAAAAAGGGAAGTAGGAGGGGCAGACTTGTAGATGGAAATATCATAATGGAATTAGCCAAAATGATACCATGCTGGAAAGGATCTGTGAGCCAAGGAATGTAGGAAGCCTCCAGAAGCTAGAAAATGCAAGGAACAGATCCTCCCCCAGAGCCTTCAGACGGAAGTTAGTCCAACCAAAACCTTGATTTTAGTCCATTGAGACTTATTTTGAACTTCCATCCTTCATATGTACAAGATAATTTTGTTTTATGCCACTAAGTTTGTTGTAATTGGTTTCAGCAGCAATAAAAAAGCCTAATAAAGATAGTTCTTCTAGAAGATACTAAGCAGAAATTTTTTAAAAAATGTGCTCATTAAATTTTGGGAGTATCTTTTATGTTTTGACTGTCTGACAAAATGATTTTAATTCTAAGTTGCCCATAATCATATATAAATTTTAAGCCCTTTAAGAGTTGACACTATATCCTTATCATGTTTGCATCCCCTATAGCAACTTGGCCCATGGTCATGCATATATAAATGCTCATTAAATATATATTGAATTGAGTTGATGTGGCATTAGGTAATCACATCTAGAGTGAAAAGGACAGTAACACTTCTTGTTGTGCTTTTCCCCCCAGCATTATGGTGAATAAGAGTCAAACACAGAGTTTGAAAGATAAATCTGAAAATGACAGAAACGGGCAGAAAATGAAGCAAACAAAAGTTATGTGGTAAAAAAAAAAAAAAAAAAACAACAACAACTATGCCTTGCAAGCATATTAGGCCATAATTCAAGACAGAATTAGGTACCTAGGGCCATGCAAGCATTCTTGGATGGAATTCTTCACAAATAAGAATAAGACACAAACATAAACGTAGATGGACCACAAAGGGGCACACACAACTTGGTCATGGAGTGCAAGGGATACAGTATGAGAGTGGTTCTCAGTTTTACTGTGCTTGTTCCAGAGATCATATTTCACACTGCAGAGAATCACCTACAGATATTGTGCTCTAGAGTGGCTACTGGAATCTGCATTTTAATGAGTATCTCAACAGCTTTTGATTTATGTGGTCACTGGATGACTTTTAAGAAACAGTGCCATGAAGCAATGGCAGGCAGTGAGAGCCAGGCCATGCAAGGCAGTATGCCCCAAACACAGAAGCATGTCAAGGGTCTGTGACCCAAACACAGAAGCATGTCAAGGGTCTGTGACCCAAATACAGAAGCATGTCAAGGGTCTGTGACCCAAACACAGAAGCATGTCAAGGGTCTGTGACCCAAACACAGAAGCATGTCAAGGGTCTGTGACCCTGATGAGAGCTGCAAGCATACTGGGCAACCGAGGATGTAACAACTAGATCTTGATGCTGGGGCCATTCACTTTCTGACTCAAACCCAAAACTCGAGACTCTCTTTCCAGCAGAATAGCACTCAACCACAGAATGTAAACAAACTTCTACTGAGTAATTCACAACACTAAAAACTTTGCTGATGGTACAGTCAGTGTGGACCAGCTTCAGGAATATCACTGGTAAGCTTATTAGAAATGCAGAATCTCAGGCCACACACCCCATTGACACTAAACTGAATCTGCATTTTAACCAGCTCTCCAAGTAATCCATATGCACATAAAAATTTAGGAAACACTGATTAGCAGACTCATCAGCTACCTTCATTATTCAAGCAGCATAATTAATCACCCAGTCTCCTGACTCCTCATAGGATGAGTGAATGAGAGCTATAATAAAAAAGAGACATGCCTTATTAACTGTTTATTAGGATTATGAATGTTACATATTAAACAGAATGGAATGCATTATTCAAGAAAACAGAGTAATTTCAGAACCCTGCGCCCTATGCCCCAGTCATTTTCAGAATGGATCAGAATGAACAGGTTAAAGGTTCAAACATCTACAGAAAGTCTTTTCCTTTCATTAATGCCATATGTCTGGCTAATTGTTTTAAGACAACTCAGGTCTTTCTCCATAACTCTCTTGCATATAGTAATCTTGTCTATAAAAGTTTTATAACTTTAAATTTCTAATAACTAGATCGCTGCCTCCAAAAATGTGACATGGCAAAAAGACCCCAGAGATGGCATTTGACCTAGACATCACAAAGAGTATATGGACTCTGGAAAGCTAGACACCAAATTTCTTGCTCTAACCATATATTGGAGAAAAGGGATTTTTGTGATATATATATATATATATACACACACACACACATACACACACACACCTGGGTCAAACTATAGCCTTTTGAGAGAACCTGAGATATTGCCTTGCTCTACCTGTCTGAAAACTGTGCCTTCAGGAGGGTAATAAAAATTCATTAGCTATTGTGGACTGACTTTGTTTCTGCCTTTTCTAGGTATGTTTGGACCCTTGGGAAGGTACAGCTACAATGATGAAACATCCTGAACCATAACAACTTCTTAGTTTAATTATTTTTATAAAACCTCTAAGTGATTCATAGCTGCCAGACAGTTAAGGTCTATAGAAAACATACTTAAATGTCTGGATAATGGGATACAGAGAAATGTCAAGTGAAATATTGCTATAGCAAAGATGTTTCATTTTGACTAATATAGTGAGCACCAGGTTGAGAAAGCTGAGGAGTGGATTAACATATCAAGAGAATACAGATCTTGACCTCCAGACAACAGCAATGTAAGAGAGGGGAAGAAAAAAAAAACCCTAAATATTTAAATACAATGGAAGGCAGAACCTGAATAAACTTAATACTGAAGAGAATATATTTTCTTAAAGAATAACTCTGATAAAAAAAATGAAGAGAAAAATCAGTTTCAAAAATAGCATGTAATACATGCTATTACATTACATACATTTTACATCCCAATTTAAACTTTAACATTAGAGAATGGAGGAACAAACAATATAAGAGAAAACTCGAAACATATATGTCCCTGCCTGCTTGGAAAATGTATGGAGAAGTGTGTCTAAAAACTAAGTAAAAAGAGTAGCTAAGTGGAGGAGCTTTTGTTAATCGATCAGATGATGCATTATTAGTAATGAAATGTGATCATTTATTCAATAAAATTAATTTCAGATTAAAGAAAATGAAATATATAAGAAGAAAGATTTATAAACTTGAGAAGGTAGCAGTTGAAATAATCCAAAATGAAGCAGTGAGAAAAAAGAATGAAGAAAATGAATAGCATATCAATGATCTGGAAGAAAGTTTACACAGCTATGCAGCCAAATATATGGGTAGCTGGAGTGCCTAAAGTGGTCTGGGAAGTAATAATGTTCAAAAGTCATCCAAAGAGTTCAAATAACCTCATGTACAAGGAACATGAAAAAAAAAGTCATATTAAATCAAATCGCTATAATTGAATAATAAAGAAAATCTTAAGAAGAGTTAAAGCAAAAGTAACATGTTATATATAGATGTAACAAAGATTAGAATGTTGGCAGATTTTTCACAGGAAACATGCATCTGAGAAAACATAAGCAACATCTTTGGAGTACTTAATGAAAAAAATGTCACCTTAGAATTATCTGCCCAATGAACTTATCATTCAAAAATAAAAGTACATCAAAAACCTATGTATACCCAGAAAAGTTGAAAGAATAGATCATCAACAATCACATGACAAGAAAAGTTAGATCTCCAGTCTTCTTAGGAAAACCTCAAATGGAAACATGGATCTACACAAAGGAATGAAGATCAATAGAAATGGGTACTTCTTGGATAAATGTACAACCAAGAACTTCTCTTACTATTCAAATCCTTACAAAAGATTCTTGACTAAATAAAAGTTATAACAAGGTAGGGTTGGATTTATAATATATGTAAAAGTTAAGTACATTGACAAGTACATTGATAGCAAAGGATATGGGGGAGATATAAAAGTGTAATATTTTTGGTTCTTATTCTGTATATGAACTGGACTCATAACACTTGAAGATAAGCAGTGACAAGTTTAAGAGGTATACCATGAACATTAAAGCAATCAGTTGGCCTACAGACACATGAAAAGACGTTCAACATCACTCATCATCAGGGAAATGCAAATCAAAACCGCAACGAGGTATCACCTCACACCTGTCATAATGGCTAAATTAAAAAACATAAGAAACAACAAGTGTTGGCAAGGATGTGTATGTGTAGAAAAAGGAACCCTCGTGCACTGTTGGTGGGAATGCAAACTGGTGCAGCTGGGTGGAAATCAGTATGGAGTTTCAAAAAATTAAAAACAGAATTATCATATGATCCAATAATTTCACTCTTGGATATTTACTCAAAGAACATGAAAACACAAACTTGAAAAGATATATACAGCCCTATGTTTATTGCAGCATTATTTCTAATAGCCAAATTGTGGAAGCAACTCAAGTATCCATAAACAGATGAGTGAATAAAGACATGGTGTGTGTGTGTGTGTGTGTGCGCACACACGCACGTGTAAATGGAGTATTACTCACCTACAAAAAAAGGATGAAATCTTGCCATTTGCAACCACATGGATGGACCTAGACAGTATAATGCTAAATGAAGTAAGTCACTCAGAGAAAGACAAATACTATATGCTTTCACTCTTGTGGAATTTAAGAAACAAATCTACAAAGAAAAAAAGAGATAAACCAAGAAACAGACTCTTAATTACAGAGAATAAACAGATGGTGACCAGGGGAGAGGTAGGTTGGGGAATGGGTGAAATAGGTTATGGGGATTAAGAGTACACTGAGGATGAGCACTGAATCATGTATAGAGTTGTTGAATCACTATATTATACACTTGAAACTAACATAATATTGTATGTTAACTGTACTGGAATTAAAATAAAACTAAAAAAAGCAATCAGTAACAGAAAACCAAATGGTTGTAGCTAAAGTCAACAAGAGATGAAATGATTAGAGGGGCATCCAACTTTGGCTCAAGTCATGGTCTTACCATTCGTGGGTTCGAGCCCTGTGTCAGGCTCTGTGCTGACAGCTCAGAGTCTGAAGCCTGATTCAGATTCTGTCTGTCTGTCTGTCTGTCTGTCTGTCTGTCTCTCTCTCTCTCTCTCTCTGCCCCTCTACTGCTCACGCTCTGTGTCTCTATTTCTCTTAAAAATAAACATTTAAAAAAAGAGAGATGAAATGATTAGAAAAAATGATCTTAAAGAAGGCAAAGAAAAAGGACAAAGAACAAAACTGATGGGAAAAAGAGAATATAGGAAGACAAAATATATTTTATCCTTACCGAATTAATAATAAAATTAAATACAAGTGATAAAAATATTCAATTATAAGACAAATTGTTAGATCACATAAAAATGTTAAGATCAAACTCTACAAAGCCTTCAAGAAATTCAATTGGAATTTCAAGACACAAATAGGTTAAAACTAATAGGATAAAAAACATAATTCTGCTAAGCCTAATCAAAACAAGCTAAGATGAGTGGCAATATTAATACTGGAGAAAGAATATTACAGGATAAACACTATCACCACAGAGAGATAAAGAAGGTCAATTGGCATTCATAAATCAATACAAAAATTTAAATATTAAAAATCCTGAAATATTTGAAAACTAATACACTCCTAAACAACCTGTAAGTCAATGTGTTGATTAAAATGGATATGAGAAAGTATTTTTAAGTTAGTGAAAATGTAAATACAACATATGAAAATCAGTTGGAAACAGGATTTAGAGGGAAAATTATAGCAATATCTGCCGATAGTAGGAAAGGCCACAAATCAATGGCTTTCTCTTTCAATTTTAGAATTCAAAAAGAATTAAAAAAAAATGAAAAGAATTTAATTACTATAAAGCTATAAAAATCAAGACACTGTGGTACTGGTGAAAGAATAGAGTAACCAATGGAACAAAATTGGGAGCTCGACATAGACCCACATAAATACAATCAAGTAATCTTTGACATAGGAGCAAAGTCAATACAATGGAGAAAAATAAAGTCTTTCAACAAGTAGTGTTGGAACACTGGGACAACCACATGCAAAACAGTGATTCTACACACAGATGTTATACCTCTCACAAAAATTAACTCAAAATGGATAATACAGAGTTCAATGTAAAATGCAAAACTATAGAACATTTAGAACATAACACAGGACAAAATCTAAATGACCCTGGGTATGGTGATGATTTAACTGCATACAACATCAAAGGTATAATCCATTAAGAAAAGAGTTGATAAACTGGATTTTAATAAATTGAAATTCTTCTCTCTGAAAGACACTATCAAGAGACTAAGCAATCAAGGCACAAACTGGGAGAGCATATATCCCAAAGATACATCTGATAAAGGACTGTTACCCAAAATATACCAAGAAAATATAAAACTCATCAATAAGAAAATCTAATTTAAAAAATGGGACACAATCTGAACAGATGCCCCACTCAAGAAGATATAAAGATGGCAAATAATCATGTGAACTGATGTTTAACATCATATATTATTAGGAAACTGCAAATTAAAACAGCAGTGAGGTATCCGTCACATGTCTGTTCAAATGGCCAAGACCTAGAATAACAGCAATATTAAATGCTGGCCAGGATGAGATTGTGGAGCAATATGAACCCTCACTCATTGCTGGTGGGATTGCAAAATGGTACAGCATCTTTGAAACATATTTTGGAAACTTCATGCAAAAAAAAAAATGTTATTTTGCCATATGACCCAGTAATTGTGTTCCTTGGTATTTATCCGAATGAACTGAAAACATATGTCCACAGAAACACCTGCACACAAATGTTCATAAAAGCTTTATTCATAACTGCCAAAACTTGGAAGCAACCAAGATGTTCTTCAGTAGGTGAAGGGATAAATAAACTGTGGTACATTCAGACATTGGGATATTATCCATTGCTACCAAGAAATGAGCCATCAAACCATAAAATGGCATGAAGGCACGTTACTAAGTAAGAGAAGCCAATCTGAAAAGACTATATGATTCCAACTATATGACATTCTGGAAAAAGCGAAACTATAGAGACAATAAAAAGATCAGAGATTGTCAGCCGTTAGGAAGGAGGGAAGAATGAAAAGGTGGATCACAGCATTTTTAAGGCAATGAAAGCATTCTTTATGATATTATATGGTAGATATATGCCATCATATATTTATCAACCCTATGGAGTGTATAACACAGTGAACTTTAATGTAAACTATAGCCTTTGGGTGATAACAATGAGTCCATGTAGATTCATCAAATGTAACTGATCTATCATTCCTGTGCTCAATGCTGATAATGGGGGAGGCTATACATGTGTGAGACACAGGGGTATATGAGAACTCTAATTTCTGCTCAAATTAGCTGTGAATGCAATACTTCTCCAAAAATGAAAGGTGTCAGAGTAAAGAAAAGAAAACAATACAGATTGGAGTTGGAAATAATTACATGGACAAATAATTATTCCAAAAGTTACTTTGTCAAGAATATTATGCAAATTTTGACAAAACTCTACCCAGACTAACAAGGAAAAAATAGCAAAGACTAAGACAGATAGATGATAGATAGATAGAGAGAGAGAGAGAGAGAGAGAGAGAGAGTATTGAGAAGTTACATGGCAACAGATTCTACAGATATCTTGAAGCACGCAAAAGATATACAAAAGATATCCCAAGTAAACAGAAGTGAAACATTTACAGATAACATTTTCATCTATGTACAAAACTCAATGTATTCTACAAAAAAGGTGCTAGAGCTAATATCTTAGTTATGGGTTTGCAGGATACAAATCAACATACAAAGGAAATTAAAATAAAAATACCATTTACAATAATATCAAATAATATGAAATGTTAGGTATCAATATAACAAACATTGTAAACCCTGTTCTCTGATTACTATAAAAGATGGCCAAGAAAAGTTTTAAAAAGTTCTAAATAAATTAAGCCATACCCTGTCCATTGTATAAATACTCAAAATTGTTAAAATATTAATTCTCTCAATATTGATCAGTAAATTAAATAAATTCCTAATCAAAATCTCAAGAGGATTGTTTTTTTTTTTGTTTTTTTTGTTTTTTTTGCTGACACTGTTAAGTCAATTCTCAAACTCTTAGGGAATGCAAATGACCAGAAGGGCTAAAACATCTTTGAAAGACTGAGAACAAAGCTGGAAGACTCGTAATACCTGTCTTCAAGTTTTATTAAAAAATTACTGGGCTATTTTTAATTTTCTGAGGAACCTCCACACTGCTTTCCAGAGCGGCTGCACCAATTTGCATTCCCACCAACAGTGCAAGAGGGTTCCCGTTTCTCCACATCCTCTCTAGCATCTATAGTCTCCTGATTTGTTCATTTTGGCCACTCTGACTGGCGTGAGGTGATACCTGAGTGTGGTTTTGATTTGTATTTCCCTGATAAGGAGCGACGCTGAACATCTTTTCATGTGCCTGTTGGCCATCTGGATGTCTTCTGCTAGGAATTTATCCAAGGGATACAGGAGTACTGATGCATAGGGGCACTTGTACCCCAATGTTCATAGCAGCACTCTCAACAATAGCCAAATTATGGAAAGAGCCTAAATGTCCATCAACTGATGAATGGATAAAGAAATTGTGGTTTATGTACACAATGGAATACTATGTGGCAATGAGAAAAAATGAAATATGGCCCTTTGTAGCAACGTGGATGGAACTGGAGAGTGTAATGCTAAGTGAAATAAGCCATACAGAGAAAGACAGATACCATATGGTTTCACTCTTATGTGGATCCTGAGAAACTTAACAGGAACCCATGGGCGAGGGGAAGGAAAAAAAAAAAAAAAGAGGTTAGAGTGGGAGAGAGCCAAAGCATAAGAGACTGTTAAAAACTGAGAACAAACTGAGGGTTGATGGGGGGTGGGAGGGAGGGGAGGGTGGGTGATGGGTATTGAGGAGGGCACCTTTTGGGATGAGCACTGGGTGTTGTATGGAAACCAATTTGTCAATAAATTTCATAAAAAAAAAAAAAATTACAGGGGCGCCTGGGTGGCGCAGTCAGTTAAGCGTCCGACTTCAGCCAGGTCACGATCTCGCGGTCCATGAGTTCGAGCCCCGCGTCGGGCTCTGGGCTGATGGCTCAGAGCCTGGAGCCTGTTTCCGACTCAGTGTCTCCCTCTCTCTCTGCCCCTCCCCCGTTCATGCTCTGTCTCTCTCTGTCCCAAAAATAAATAAACGTTGAAAAAAAAATTTAAAAAAAAAATTACAATAACTACACAGTGTCATTTTGGCTTCATGACACACCAAGAGATCAATGCAACAAAACACAGAAATAAACGTACACGTACATGATTGGGAAGGCAAGGAGGGATAAGTCAGGCAATAATAAAGGGGACAAATTTTATAGGTGTACGTATATATCAAAATGCATCAAATGGTACACTTCAGCACATGTTTTATTAGAATAAACTTCTTTTTGGGGCGCCTGGGTGGCGCAGTCGGTTAAGCGTCTGACTTCAGCCAGGTCACGATCTCGCAGTCTGTGAGTTCGAGCCCCGCGTCGGGCTCTGGGCTGATGGCTCGGAGCCTGGAGCCTGTTTCCGATTCTGTGTCTCCCTCTCTCTCTGCCCCTCCCCCGTTCATGCTCTGTCTCTCTCTGTCCCAAAAATAAATAAACGTTGAAGAATAAACTTCTTTTTTTTAATGTTCAACCGTTTATTTTTTTTAAGTTTATTTATTTATTTTGAGAGAGAGAGAAACAGAGTGTGCGAGTGGGGGAGTGACAGAGGGAGAGGTAGAGAGAATCCCAAACAGGCTCTAAACTGTCAGCGCACAGCCCGACACAGTGTTTTCTGTGATACAAAAACATGTTTTGTTCAGAGTCATCCTATGTCGATGGCATATATAAAAGTAGAAGGATAAGAAGCAACAATGGGAAGTTAGACGGGAATAGATATTGTCGAGGACCTATGAACTGTGAGATCATGAACTAAGCTGAAATCAAGAGTGAGATGCTTAACTGACTGAGCCACCCAGGTGCCCCACAATAAATTTCTTTTAAATAAAAACGATTGCATGGCAAATATGTTAAGCATATTTAAGGTTACCTGTTTTCAGATGGTTTTGAGAGTGTTACATTAAAACCAATAGTACTGCTCCATGCAATCTGTGAAGACCTAGGGTATTTCCGATCTCAGAGACCATTTTGCTATAACTTATCCAATATACCTATTTATCTACATGTTAACATTTCATTTTCCACAGAGAATATGTGCAAGCTTATCTGCTTGGGTTGAAAAAAACAGCTTTGTCTGCTTGTACACATGCAACTAGAAAAACCCCTATCTGTTTTAAGATCAAACAAAAGTTTGTTAACTTTGTAAAAGAGAGTTGACCTAATTTTCTGTCTCTGTTCATTTTCTTCCCACCAAGTCCTAAATGATATAAGAAGCAATGCATTTTAATACAGTGAAAAGATGGTTACAGAGTGGGAAAAAATGGAGAGAACTATTCCTCAGCTGTCAGAACTAGTTAGAAAGAAAAATAAAAAATATGAAAGTTAGAAAAATGAGTCTGGCTTGATCCCTCCAGAGAGCTCATTTTCCTTTGCAAACATTTTATGATTGCCATGAAATTAACTGATTTAAATGAATCTTCCTCTAGAAGGTTATTAAAAAGAGACCACCCTGCTCACCTACTTTCTATCCATATTTATTGAGCTTCCATACTGTGCCTCAAATTGACTTGCTATTGACTTTGATATGGCCACAGGTGTCAACAGTAAGTACCAAATTGAGATGCAAACAATTAAGGATATTGTGAAGGTACTAAAATACACACACTTAAACTATTCGGAAAACCTACAATTTATGCTTGAAGCAAATCACAAGATTCTTATCTTTGGATAATCCAGATTGCTGGAATACACCCAACTTAAAAAAAAATCTTTGTATGTGCTCTGGATGAGATTCTGAATAGTTACCAGAATGGTGAGACTAGGAAATCTATAACACTGAAAATAGTTGAGATGAAACTCACACTCACACACACACACACACACACACACACACACACACACACCTTTCAATATCTATTCTCATCTAACTTCCCACTGTTGTATCTCATCCTTCTACTTTTTATATACTGCATCAATGTAGGATGATGCTGAATAAGCCATGTTGTGTATCATACAAAAACACCTTTCTGTCTTTCTGGTATGCCCCTCTCCATTAGTCCTCTTAGGGTTAAAATGTTTTAGCTTTCAAATTATAGATAAAATATCACCTTTTCTTGGGAATCCTGAATCTCCCACATCATGCTACATAGAATTAATCACACTTCCAGATCACTCCCACGAATGCATTGTGGCATTTACATTCCGTACATATCATTTAATGAGAGTCTATTTTGCATTGGGAATTTTACTGTTTTCTTTATACATGAAAATTTTTTGTCACTAGACTGAAAGCTTGTAAAGATTAAGAAGCATGCCATTCTTTTTTGTATTCAATACACTTAGCACAGTGTCTAGGATTTAGTATCAATAAATGCTTACTGAATTAATCCATGTTATCACCGTTGAAATACTGCCATTCTAGGGTATGTACATTGTTCTACACAGATAGCTTATGCATCTAATCACCAGGCTTCTTTGTAAGATTGCTTAGGTACAGTAATTAGTTTTCATTGTAACAGGCCATCACATGGAATATCTAAAAGAATGCATATTCCTCAAGGGGGCAAACATTAGTAAATCATATTTCCTGTGGTTCATAAGAAATTCCACCTCTACTTATGGTTATTTTATAAATCTTCCATTACCTTTCAGCAAACACTCAACTTACACAGAATCGTTACAGTATATTGACTTCAAATGCAAAGTTGGAAGACAGAGAAAGATGTGTTCAAATTCTCATTCCATGACTTTGGGCTGTGTCTTTATTGTGGAACATGCTTTTGAGTTATTTAACTATCTGAACTTAAACTTACCTGTCAAGGGGCGCCTGGGTGGCTCAGTCGGTTAAGCATCTGACTTCAGCTCAGGTCATGATCTCACGGTCTGTGAGTTCGAGCCCCGCGTCGGGCTCTGTGCTGACAGCTCAGAGCCTGGAACCTGCTTCGGATTCTGTCTCTCCCTCTCTCTCTCACCCTCCCCCGTTCATGCTCTGTCTCTCTGTGTCTCAAAAATAAATAAACATTAAAAGAAAAATAAACTTACCTGTCAAGAAAAAGGGACACTATGTTTCTTTATTAACCTGAGCATTAAAGGAAGTATGTATATGAAAGACTACTAGCGAAGCTTCAAGGAGTCAGTACTCAAGTACTTTAAAAGATCTATGTACCACCACCTGCCCAGAATGAGGCTGAGAGTATTCGTGAGATCTAACAAAAAAAAATTTATGCATGTTACTTTTCTCAAGAAATGTATAGTCTAACTAGAGAACTAAAACTTGCTTGACATAGAAATATGACACAGAGTTTAACTATAAAACATATTGCATGATTTAGACTGTGATATTATAGGAGTTCAGAGAAAGGAGAAAAAATATGAATTACAGAAATCCTTTTAGCTATGGAAGGTCGTGCAAAAAAATTGTAAGAGTGGACTCACACAAGGGATTTGGCAGGAAGAGGGAAACACAAGTTGGAGCCACTAAAATATAATACCAAAACAAAAGAACTTGTAAAACCCCTTCCTATGTTTTTTTTTTTTCTTTCCCTGAGTGGGATATTTTGATGTTAAGCACATTAGACTAATCACCTTTGGGCAGTGCCTTTGTTGTATTGGCTAAAGTCCTATCAATCGATATAGACAAATAGCACTGCAATCAATGTCAAAAGCATTTAGTAACTACAGTCTCAGAGAGTCATTTATTATCTATTTATGGTCATTTATTTTCAACCATGTTCTGATAGATATCCTAGAGGAAACCAGAAATACTACTATTATAAAAGAAGATGAATAGATCTTCTTATTCATTTTTATTATTTTCATATTATTTTCATATTTTTTCGAATTATTTTCATCTTTTCCCAAATTGTGACTTACTGACCTAAAAGAAATTGAGGCTGATGATGCACAAAGAATGTTTATGATTCAACATTCAAGAATATATTTAAAATACATGGAATTCTCTTCAGGTTTTTCTAAGAACAGTTATGAAGTACATATTTGTGCAAAAGAAAATCATATGATGATGGAGACAGCAGCAATTCAACTTATAACTGATATCACATGAACTGCAATTTCTACTGATTTCCACTAAGTATAAATACTCCTGGAGATAATTACCATCCAGATTTTGTTTGACAGAGTTTAGAATATTAACTTACATATTTCTCTTTGTATTTCACCATTCCCCTTTCCTTTGAAAGTAGTTGACTATCTCCATACTTCCTTGCTTTAGGGGAAGATAAATGACTTGTAGGAAAAAGACACAAGATACTCCTCCCTGGCTGTTGTGTTTATAAAAGCGCAAACCCATTACGAAGAATGTGCCTCCATGCATGGAGATGTTTAAGGACAAATGCAGACATCTAAGCAAGAATAATAAATATTGTTCCAGGACAGTGCCTATGAGAGGGAGCCCAGCCTTAATTTGGGAGGGCTGAGTGATGTGATGGACTCAAGGACTCAAATCTGGGGCACTGGAATTCCCAGCCTCCATGTGCCCCAAGAGTGGCACAGAAGTAGATCCAGCGGACCTTAAGAAGAATGTGGACTGGGGCTATAAAGGGACCTCTCCAAGACATCAACACTCTCTTTACTTCCAGGGTGCCAGAGCTCCAAGAAGGCCTGAGGTTGAAATCTTGTAAGTCTAGGGGTATGAGAACTCAAAGTCAATGTTAAATCAAATTATAAAAGATTTAAAAATATAGATATTTGTGAACTGTGCTTCAAAGTGCTACATGTGACATGCCTCCATAGGGGGTCATTATGCACCTTCCCAATGAAGAGGGTGTTTTTGTTTTTGTTTTTGTTTTTGTTTTTAAAGCATCTTTAAGGTTTCCCTAGAGGACCCCTGACTGAAAACACCAAAGTTCTGTCATTCCACCTGGAAAACTGAGAAGTGATGGTGCCTACCTGGGCATCTGCAGAGTTAACATGTCACTTACCATTTAGAGAAATCAAAAGAGATATTTTTTCTATAGTTTACCTGATAGATTGAGTCTGATGGTAGGCTATATGGTTTAGACATTTTCAAGGACAACCAGTGAGCTATGAAATTAACAAGTATGTAGTTTGATAGTAACAAATGCCAACGTGGGGGGGGGGGAATGGGTATGAGGGAATTATAAACATTTCCTGAGAACCTCTATGTGCCAGGTAATGTGCAATAGATTATTCCAGCAAATTAATCTCTATAACCACCCTAACCCCTCTGTCAGGAATGCTCTTTCCTTAGTTTTTGGCTTATCTTGCTGTAGCACCTCCTTCATGTTTTTACACAAATGTCACCTTCCAATGAGGCCTTCCCTTGCTACCTTATCTAAAATTGCAATCCGCCCAATTCTTCCTATTCCTCTTCTGTAATTAATTTTTCTCCTTCACACTTATCACTACCTAACATACTGTATATTTCATCAGTCTTGTTTACTAAATGTTTTATGCTTCTGGAGGCAGGGATTTTTGTCTGTTTTGTATAATCCTGTATCCCTCAACCCTAGAGTCAGGTCTGACACATGATAAAAGCTACATAAGTATTTGTTGGAAAAATGGATTAATGTGTGAGTGACTCACTGAAGAAATGGCATATTTATCCTCATTTTGCCAGATAGGAAATCAAGGCTAATACAGACTCAGTAATTTACCCAAGGTCACACGGTGAACTGAAATTTGAATATAGATTTAATCTGACTCCAATGCTTCTGCTCTTTTTACTAACACATTATTTTATTTAAAATAAAGTCATTTGAGCAAGCACACACTTAAACACCAAGCCAGGGACTAAAAAATAGGAGATAAATAGGTGACTAAAATACTATCTTCAATGCTCAGTTTGCACCCTAGTGAAGGAAACAGGATAATGAAGAAGAAATTTCAATAAAAGACAAGCATACTCTGGCCTGTTGAATTCTTATTGATAGGAGTGAAGAAATTCTTAAGCTAGATTTAAGGGGTTATGGAAAGTTCCTTACAATAAGTGATTTTTAAGCAGAGACATGAAGAATGAATAAGGGAAAAACAGCAAAAATATTAAAGAGAAAATAGAGCAGAGTTTGGTTTGAAGTGGTGCAAAATGAAAAATGCCCAGTAGTCAGGCTAAGAGATAAGCAGAAGCCAGGTCATAAATATGTTTGCTAGCAGGAACCCATCTAGTAGGACAAAGGCTAAAAAGAAAAAAAGAAGATCACAACTCCTTTGGTTTTATTGAGGCCTTAGTAAAGATTCCAACCTCACACATTTTGAAAAGAGGAAACTGACCCCCAAATATCTTGAACCATCCTCCCTTAATTCTTGATTTTCTGGTTTGGGACTTAATTATTGTATTTCAGAGAATGGACTCCTTGACAATGTCTCTGTTGAGAAATCTACTTTATACACAAATTAAAGATTTACTGAGATGTATTAGTTATATATTGCTGCATAACAAAATTCCCAAACTTAGTGGCTTAAAACAACATACATTTATTATCTCACGGGCATTAGGAATCCAGAAATGATTTACCTGACTCCTCAGCTTAGGGGCTCCTAAGGTTGCAATCAAGCTGTTAGCTGTGGCTGCTATTTCATATGAATAGCCACTGGGGAAAAGATAGGCTAATATTTCACTCAGTTGTTAGCAGAATTCAGTTCCTTGCAAGTTGCTGGACAGAGGGCTTCAATTTCTTACTGACTGTAGATTGGAGGTAACCCTCAGCTCCTGGTCATGTGGCAGTCTCCATATGGCTACCCATGACATGGAAGCTTGCTTTTTCAAAGCCAGCAAGGGAGAGACAGTCTCCTTGCAAGATGAGCATTACAGTGTTATGTGAAATAATCACATAGTGAAATCATGCGCACCCTGTCACTTTGCTATATGCTTTCGTTCGAAGCAGGTCACAGGCCCAGCACACACTCAATTGGAGGAAAATACACAAGGCGTGAATACCAGGAGATGGGGATCCTGGGAATCACCAAAGAGTTTGCCACATGAAGTTTCTCTTTTAAACTCCAATGTGGCATCTGCTAATCATTCATGAAGGGAGTGCATGAATAACTCCACTTCTCTTGGTCAACTCTGGCTGCCATAACAAATTACCACAAACTGAGTGGCTTGAACAACATCTGTTCTCACAGCTATGGAAGTCAAGAAGTCTAAGAATGAGGCACTGGCACACTGGCATATCTGGTGTTTAGTGAGAACACTCTTCCTGTTTTGCAAAAGGCTGTCTGCTCAATTTATCCTCATAGGGTGGAGATGGCCTAATTACGTCTGAAAGGACCCACTTCCTAATATCACAATGGGGGTTAGGATTTCAATATAATAATTTGGGGGCTTGGGGAAGACACAGCATGCAGTCCATAACAGCATCACATAGTCCAGTTGCTGATTAAAAAATTCAGTGGTAAATCTCTAGGCAAAACTGCACCATGCTTTATCCCCACATACAGCTGAACCTGATATGTCTGAACTATCTCTAGAGAGGAAGTCAGTCCCACTTCACAATTAATTAGAATCACCCATGCTCAGGGGATGCTGTAATTGCAACACCTGTTAATAAATTAGAACAGCCCTCGTGATTTTTATGGCTCCTCCATTTGAAGCTTTTCTTCTTTGATAGTTATAATTTCTTTAGGCGAAAAAGAGCTTGGCAGATCTGGGGACCAACTGTTCTATGTATCTATGTAAAAAAAATGCAAGGGAAAGGAGGTCAGAAGGGAGAGCAGGCAGCCAGATTTCCCCAATTTATGTGAAAACTTTAATCCACAAAGACCTCACAGGCAATTGTTTTGTAAAATGACATCCAAACAGTTGTAACTGCCAACAGCTATTTTATTCTTGACATCAATTTTTGAAAACATCACCTGTGAAAAGTTCAACATTTAGCATTTCCTATTGTTTTATTTTTTCTATGAGTATGGATCTAGTTTATGTGAAAAGTGCCACTTGGGGAAGAGAGCAAGTACTAATGACCCCCAGATGAGATAAAGGGACACAGGGGTTCTAGGAAAGAAGAGAGTGGACGCTGGAGTCAGAAGACCTTTGCACTGCTTTGGACAAACTGTGATTCCCAGAAAAGCAATTAACCTCTCTGGGCCACCGTTTCTGATGTGTAACATGAGAGAAATAGATGCTCCCATCTAGTCCTTTGATAGTCTAAGAGGAGAAATAAGGCAGCATTAGGTAAAAGTAGAGTTTTTACTACATTCCCAAGATGTAATTCTTTATTACCGTCTTGGAGGGAAAAAAAAAAGAATATAAGAAAGAAAAAGAAAGGATTAAATATTTCCAGAATTGAGTCTGATTATAAAGCTTGACATTATATGTTTACTTCTTCATTTTGATGTAGTAATACATTTGGAAAGTATGTTGATCTAATTTTGCAAATCTCAAACTATTTGTATCATCCATAAGAACCACTTGGTGTTTCCTTGGAAGAAGAGTACCAGATTCCATTTCCAGATGTTCTCCTTAGGAGGTCATAAGTGGGTCTCAGTAATCTGCATTTTTAGTTAATACAGTCTGATGCAGCTTTTTCCTACACTTCATTTGTAAATCTCTTATCTAAAATTACAAGAATTTTGGGGGGCTCCTGAGTGGCTCAATCAGTTGAGCATCTGACTCTTGACATCTTACCAGCTCAGGTCATGATCTCACATTCGTGAGATTGAGCCCCGCCATTGGGCTCTGTGCTGAGCGTGGAATCTGCTTGGGATTCTCTCTCTCCTTCACTCTCTGCCCCTCCCCTGCTCCCTTGCACAGTTGCTCGCTCTCTCTCTCGCTCTCTCTCTCTCAAAATAAACATTAAAAAAAATAAAAATACAAGAATTCTGATCATTACCTTTACCTCTTTGATTTCTTCCCCAGCCGAGGTATGCTTCAAAAGGGCCCTTACACAGACCACTCTCTCTCCTGGCTCATTTAGATGATCTTTCAGGTGCACTTTAATGTCATTTTCTCCAATGAAGTCCTCTCTACTGCCAAAGACTACTTTAATTAGGTCCCTCTTATGCATTTTATACCACTCTGCACTTCTCCTTTACAGCAATTACAATAATGATAGTTAATTAATATCTGTATAATTATTTATGTACTATCTCTCTCCTCCTTGGGATATAAGATTTCTGAGGCCAGACACTGTTATTTGGTTCACTAGAGCCCCCCAAATGGCTTGAATATAGTAGGTGCATTATAAATATTTGTTGAAGAAAGGAAGAAAGGGATAAAGAAATGAGATAGCATAACTAATCCCCTTTTCAGAAGTTTGAAAGGGAAAAGCCAGGGGAGAAAAAAAATGGCCAAGTTATTTAGATGCGTACCCTGGGGCCAAGCCTATACAGAATAAACTTTGTAGAGAATGAAAACGTTCTCTTTTGCTGCCCCTGTCAAAGTTGCGGCTGAAACCAGTTTTGCAAACTGAACAGATTCCATCATGATTCTTCCATGTAATTACTCAGGTTTTTTCATACTACAAGGATAATGTACATTCAGACACCCATCAATTATTGTATTTTTGTTAATAATAATATTAGTTGCTTTTATTATTATTACTATTACAATTACTATAATTATTTAAAAGTCATACACAAAGAGTTTGAGCACTAACATAAGTAGAAATGGCAAACAAGGGGTAGCTGGCTGGCTCAACCGGTATTGCATGAGACTCTTAATCTCAGGGTTGTGAGTTCAAACCCCACACGGGGCATGGAGCCTACTTAAAAAAATTGGCAAACAGCCCCAAAGAAAAATGGAGGAAGTATTCAGTATTGATCCACGTAAAATCTACATCCAGTGGCTGGGCATTTGTAGTTACATACAGTAGATTTCTCACCTGACAAGATCAGTAACAACAGTTGCTAAGTTATTAGAAAAATCAGTTGAAGCAAAGAATTATTAAAAAAAATGATATATGTGTCGTTCAAATACTTTTTAGCCTAAAACAGAAAAAAACAATGTGTATTCATTATATAACCTGTTGATGTAGAGCCAAGCCTTCTTCCTCAAATGAATTTGCTAGTGGAGATTTGTATGACCTTTCTTTCCAAAAAAAAAAACCCACACTATTACTGTGTCTTCTGCAATTTCCAGCATGAGTCTCATAAGGTGAAGCTAAAATTTTAAAACACTTATAAACAAGTTCCAGTACAAAATATTTATAGACTTTTAGGACTGGTTTTCTTAATCTTCTATACTCTCCTTTCTCCTACCCATTCTGATAGCAATTGTGGTTTAGTAGCTTAACTTTATGAAGTCAAGCTCCTTTAGTTCAGGTTGCATAAAAACCACAGCTCGTGGGGAGCCTGGGTGTCTCAGTTGGTTAAGCGTCCAACTTTTGGTTTCGGCTCAGGTCATGATCTCACAAACTGTGAGATCAAGCCTTGCATCTAGCTCTGTGCTGACAGTGCAGAGTCTGCTTGGGATTCTCTCTCTCTCTCTCTCTCTCTCTCTCTCTCTCTCACTCTCTTTCTCCCTCTCTGCCCCTCCCTGATGCTCACTCACTCTCTTTCTCTCTAAATAAATAAGAAAACTTAAAAAAAAACAGCTATTTTTCTTTCTGTATCCATATTGAATCAGAGTATGGTAACTGCAACACATTTGGGAAAGACTCAAGGGACTTTAAGTAAGCACACAACCCAACTGGTGAACCCAAAATGGTCCAGGAAGACTTGAAGGAAACCCTGTAGGCCCTGCTCCACTGGGAAGGGAAAATGTTCATTGATTGGTGATGAATCGAAGAGAAGCCAGCTAAAAAAGTCTTCATCTTGTGCAGTCTAAACGTCAGTAGTTTAAGTGGTTGCTAGAATGTTAACAATGAGAATTTTCACAAATGCAAGATAGTTCATACTTATCAAACCATAATGGTTTTAAATAAAAAGCCACAGAATCTTCTCTATGTTGCATTATAGGCTTTATTATTTTTTTGGTGGGTGGGATCAAAACCCAGTCACCTAACATTTATCAATCCCAAAGTGACATTACTGACTAAAGTAGAGGCACCCTTGAGAGACAAAGCCATCGTTAGTAAGTAGTAAGCTTCTGAGTTAGATAGACATGAATTTATAGCTCTGATATGCCACTAAGAAACTAAATACATGTGTCGGATAGCTCCTGAACTTCTGTTGGACAGATGATTTTCATACTATGGTAAACAAGAACTAGTTGGCCTAAAATAGCATGACTTTTTGGGTAATTTTCTTAATTCTTTTTTAATTTATTTTTATTTTTTAATGTTTATTTATATTTGAGAGAGAGAGAGAGAGAGAGAGAGAGAGAGAGCAGGGGAGGGGCAGAGAGAGGAAGACACAGAATCCAAACCAAGCTCCAGGTTCTGAGGTGTCAGCACAGAGGGCGATGTGGGACTCGAACTCACAAACCATGAGATCATGACCTGAGCTGAAGCCGGATGCTTAACCGACTGAGCCACCCAGGTGCCCCTAGTTTTCTTAATTCTTCTAAGCCTCAATTGTTGTACCCATGAAATGACTGAAATAAATGTGACAGGATTATATGTGGAAAGTTTTATAATGGCTAATTGGTTGTTTCAAAAATTTACCTTTATTCCCATGAAATTCCTTTCTTTGAACCAAGAAACAAAAGATTTGCATAAGATGCTAATGCATTTTTGACCTTTAAGCCAAACAAATAAACAACCCCCCCCAGTCAGTAATGTAAATCAAAATAATATTGGCATTGAGGTAATGAAAATGTTCTGAGACAGAGAGCAGTACTGGTTGCACAACACTGTAAATATACCAAATGCCACTGAATTGTATACTTTGAAGTGGTTAAAATGGTAAGTTTTATGTTATGTGTATTCATAACAAACACATGACATGAGGAGTTGACAATGATATGGAGACAACACTTGCTGGGTTTGTATTATGAATTTAAGCCTAGAACGATTACAAGTGAGGTATCAGGTGGAATGGAATGAGTGCTTAATGTCAAAGTTAAGTTTTAGAAAACTAAAGGCAATTAGGTTTTTGGATATTTGGGTATGGGTAACCTACCTCTAAGTGGCATTCCCTTCTCTTTATTGACTAATTGACTGTGGACAATAAGCAAGTCATTTATTCTAAGTTTCAAACTCATTTTACCAATACTTATTACCACAGGGGTTTAACTAGATAACCTTTAACCTACTTTCTACCTTCTTCACATTCTCTTCTTTATATAACAACTACTAGAGAAAAGAAAACTCTCCCTCTGCCACCCCTCAGATCAATTTCTTGGCCTTCTCTGTATTGCTCTATGTTCTGGTGATCTGATCCTCACACTGTATCACCTGGGCTCCATCATTTCATGTCTTCTAAAAGTGCAGACTCTGGGAGGCTCTGCAGATGACATGATCTCCTGATGATCATTATTATCTCTTGTCTGTCCCCACCCTACTCTGGCTGGCGTTCCTCCATATCTGTCCACATTCCTACATTATGTTTTATTCATTTGACCCATGTGTTTCTTGATAGGACTCTGATGAAGAGCATAAATACATCAGAATGCACATTCATGGAATAATCCAGAAGTCATTGGCAATATCCAATGTAGTGATTATGATACTAATGTACAACTATTTGTTGTATTGTCCTCCCAATAACAGAAAATTCTTTTACCTTGGTGACACTACCATTCATAGCTCTGACCATAGGTGCAGAAGCAAGTGGCAAGATGTCAATAGCCCTCTGGTCATTCCAAAGTAGGTGGCCACTTCCATATTTGATACAATGCTTAGAGCCTTTCATTCTGGCTTTACCTGCCTGGAAGCCTATATTTAGGGTTAGTTAGCAGTTTCAGCCATCATTTCTCTTAAGAGTAAATACATACAGACAAAAATATTGTATTATAATCACCAGACTTGATAAAAAAATAGAATTTATTTATCTACTCCCTAAACAGAAAGGACAGTATGTAATGTTAAAGAGGTGCTAATTATCACTGCAATGGTAATCATATTACAACATATAAATATATCAAATTGATATCGTGAACATCTTATCTGTAGACTTGAGTGCTGGTAGGAAATTATTCTGCATCATGATGTGAGTTGTGTACATCAGAATGGTTGTCACCAAGCACTGCTGATATACACCCCTACTTAAAATCAAAACCTTTCACACATAGTAGTTAAATTGTGTTACTTTCAAATTAGCATGTATAAATATTTTAAGAGATTAAAGTTATCATTTCACCCCAAAATGGCTATTAATATTTAAAAGATGAGATTATGTAACTTATTAGTTTCCTGGGGCTGTCATAACAATTTACCACAACCTACATGGTTTAAATCAATAGAAATTTATTCTCCAACAGATGGAGGGCCACAAGTCCAAAATCCAGGTAATGTCAGGGTTGAGTCTTTCTGGAGGCTCTGAAGAAGAGAAATTGTTCAGTGCCTCTCCCCTAGCTCTGGTGGCTGCTGGCAACACCTGGTGTTCCACCTTAAGTCCAGTCCCTGCTTCTACTTCACAAATGTCTCTCCCCCATGTGTCTTAGTTCTCATTCTCTCTTTCCTCATGAAGACACCAGATAATTCCATTTGCGGATCACCCTAAAGCCAGGATGATCTGACCTCAAGATCTTTAATACATTTACAAAGACCCTGTTTTCAAATGAGGTCACAGGTAATGAGGATTACAGGTTGGATGTATCATTTTGGAGGGCCACTATTTGACCCACTATAAATGTTTATGTTGTATGTTGTAACTTCTTCAGGGCGCTCTTATAAAGAATTGAGCCTATAAAATTATATCCAGGTTTGATTACGCTAGGAGATTATTTTCTGAGAATTCTAAAAGCTTTCCGTTAGTGGAACAGATTTTTGCTTTGATGCATGAACATCTGCTCGTGTCTCATAAAATAATTTGTACTCGTACAAATGGAAAATGATCATGAAGTCAGACAGGTGGGTTTTTGTGTGGGAAAAGATACTGAACTCCCTAAATTTCCCTTTAAGACCCTCGTGACACTGAAAGATATTACAGTCTGTTGTTAGACTGACATATTGTCTTAGAACAACACTGCGTGTGCCAGTTATTGGTTTTGAGGCCGTTCATTCTTATATGTTTTCTTTCCTTGGTGTTTCCAGGTTATCAATCTTCTGGATTCAGGAGTCATCTATTTCTATTATAGCACAACTCAATTTCTCTTGACCTCATAGTTTTATCTACAATTCTCTGATCTGTATCTCAGTAAATGAGTTCATCAATGCCTATCCCTAATACCTTTCTATCCTTGTGTCTCTCAATGACATTATTTTCTTTAATGGATATCTACTCTTAACTCTTCTTCTAAGTGAAGGCAAAAATGTGATGGATATTGAGATTGATTGACAAATACTGACATGTATTAGAAGCCCATAGTTCATATTTGAAAAAACATGGATGAAGAAAATAAATGAATACAAGTAAACAAAATAAAATAAAATTTAATGTAACAAATTATTTATTGTGTGCCCCCATGTGAGCTATTTGTGGAAAATGTAATACAACTTATTATCTGTGCAAAATAAAATACACACGGATATAAGAGTAAGAAGAACTAAGGTTTAATACTAATTCATCATTTGCTATCAGTGTGACCTTGAGCAAATCACTTTACCTCAAATAATCACAAGTTTTCTTAACCGTGAAATGACAGGTTTGTATTGTACCAGGTCATTTCTAGAGTCTAGCTGTTGACAGTTTATGGTCAGATATTAACAACTATGTAAGAAATAGAACACACAGAAATACTCATCTGAGACTTCTGACTCGATCACTGGAAATGATGTGTCCTTGCTTATGAATTTCATCATACTATCCTATACTCATTGATATTTAAACTCACCTGAGCCTAGCTTATCCCTTCAAAACGTTATATGACTGGAGGGACTGGATTTGACCCTACTGTCATCAAAGGGTAAGAGCTGGCTCCTCTGGACTGTATTGTGAAAAATACCTGGCAATAAGGAAGAGTTGTTCCAACTACTCTTATATTGTTCCACACTATGCACATCAGATGCCCTTCATACACACAAGATGATGCTCAATGTTTTCATGCATATTTGTGCAGATTCTCCCCACTTAATTGAGTCGTAATTTACATATAAAGTAACATTTCTGTTTGTTTTAGAATTTGCCATAATTCCTCATTACACATTTGAGTAAATCCAAAAGCCATCTTTTAGATTTGCTTACAATAAGCAATTCAGGATTAACTGATGGCACTGGAAGTAATCAAGAGTAGAAACAGAAAAGTACAAACACACTACCCTTCAAAACTGAAGCCACAATTCTCCTTCCTGATCTTCCCTGAATGCCTATATGGTACCAGATCATCTTTTGGCAATTAGGTAATTAAACTGTTAACGCTGAATTCAACAAAATATTTTTGTGCACATGCTCTCCTAGGTTCTAAAAGGTATACAAACATGGCATATTCTTGACTTCCCAGGATTTATAATATAGTCACTTGAATAGAAGATTAACTCACAGAGGCAATGATCACATAAATGTTGTATATAAAAAAGGAACAAGTAAAGTTTTGAGGCCCTTAAAGAAAGAAGAGATATGATACTGAGAAGATATTCAGGAAAAAAAAATACAGGAAAGATGACAGATGTTCTAGGCCTTGAAAAATGAGTGGATTTCAACAGACATCAATGAGCAGAGGTCCAACCTTGGTGTGACTGAGGTATGATAGATGGAATGTGTATTGAAAAATAAGACTAAAAAGAGATTGGGATGAACAAATAGATAACCTTGAATGACATGATAAGCTTGAGAAAATTACTTCTGGAGCATTTTGGAAATTAAGTTGATATGGAGGCCAGAAGACTAATGGTTGATAGTATTGGAAATAGAAAAGACAGAATAAATTCAAGAAGAAAATACTGCAGAAGGAAAATCAGCAAGAACTAAAATTTGCAGTTGTACACCCTGACATGCACATTTGCATAATACTTTGTACTCTATTATTACTTCAAATAATGTTTTTCATCACTAAGTGCTTAATAAGCATTCATTAGGATTAATAAGTCAGACAAAAATGATATGCAAATCACAAGATTTCAGGTGCACTGCATAAATATAATTTTCCCTGCTGTGTAAGTGTTCTTGATACTTTCTCCATCTTTTGTGTTTAGAAGCTTGTAATTTTTGTCATTGTTACTTATTTTTTCTGACATCTGATAGTTTTCCAGGATGACTATATTTCTCAAGGCATCTATGTCTGAGAGATCAGAAATGGGGGAGTCTTTGTAGTGACAGACCTTTTTTCCCATCGTAACTTATGTTCTACATCTTGGGTCATCATCTAGGATGTCAATAGTATCACTACAGCTATACTTCCTTATTTTCTCTTGACAGTGTTCTTAGGGTTGATAAATGGTCCCACACTGGTGCAGAAGAAAAGTATTTTGAAGCTATATATAAGTTTATGAAATCATCACTGGCTATAATAACTGAAATAGGAAACAAGGGTTTTTACATCAACAAATTTAAAACCAATAATTTTAGGATTTCTTTCTCAGACTCCAAGTTCCTTTTTTACAATCTTTCTTTTTTTTTTTTTTGTAGCTAGTTAGCCTAGATTTAACCCTGGGAATTTCTTGCTATTGATAAACTCAAAACAACTCACATAGAATCATTATTGCCAAACATAAGACTTACCCTTCTTCCCTTTTACACTTTGCAAGGTTTTGTTTGATAGAGCATCCAACCCCCAAAAAACGGAACCGAAACAGTGACAGCTTATTAGCAGCACAACAATTGCCTATTAAGTTTAAAAATGCACATTTTAGTAAAAATCCAGTTATAAAACACAGATTAGAGTTAAATTTAAAGTAGGGTCTCTTATTTCCTCACCCTGAAATTGAAAACAACCTATAATTCAAGACTGATCTGACTTCCCGATTTCGTTATAAGAAGAAGAGCCTATGGACAGTCAGAGTATAAGCTTCCCTCTGTGGGGAAATGCTGTTTCCTTAATACAAAGAAACAGAAGTTCAAGAGATGTCAAAAGGGAGAGAGCAGAACTGCCATACGAGAGTAGAGACCAAAGACACAGAAGCTGAGTTCCTGCTCTAAGAAAACCAAAAACCTATACCCCAGTAAAATAAGATCCTATACTTGTCATACGCAAAACAAGATTGTTTACTTCCCCAGGGAGTAAGGACAGACTAAAGATGAAACAGCTCCTTCCCCAGACACTTTCCCCATAAGAAGAGAAGGTGAAAGTCCCATCTCTTCTGTTAAAGCATGGCAAATATGTGTCCATTCTTGCATAACTAAATACCATTGACAAAATTTATGTTTAAAAATTAAATAAAAGGAGGTGTACTCAACTGGTAATCTATTTGAACACATAATGTTAGAAAATAATTCTGTATAAATCCCTCATGTTTCTACATACCTAGATGTTAACAGTCAACCTATTTCAGAGTATCTTTTCAAAAATGATTGTCTACGGAAGACGGCGGCGTAGGAGGACACTGGGCTCATGGCGTCCTGAGGATCACTTAGATTCCACCCACACCTGCCTAAATAACCCAGAAAACCGCCACAAGACTAGCAGAACAGATTCTCTGGAGCCAAGAGTAGATGAGAGGCCCACAGAAGAGGGTAGGAAGGGCAGAGAGGCGGTGCACGCTACATGGACTGGCGGGAGGGAGCCGGGGCGGAGGGGCAGCCTGCTAGCCAAGCAGAGTACCCGAGTCTGGCTTGCAAAAGCGGAGGGGCCAGATGGAGTGTGTTCTGACAGCAAGGGGGACTTAACATCTGGAAGGTTATAAGTTAACAGATGTGCTCAGAGAGCCGGAGGGATGGAGGACAACAGGAGGGAGAGTTGTTGAGCCCTGGACGACAGAGCGCAGCTTGGCGGGGAACAAAGGCGCTGGCCAGCGCCATCTCCCTCGCCCATCCCCCAGCCAAAATACCAAAGGGAACCAGTTCCTGCCAGGGAACTTGCTTGCACCTCGCAAACACCCAACACTGTGCTTCTGCTGACCCATCCCTCCGGCGGGTCTCACTCCCTCCCCGTGCCGCAGGGCCCCTCCCAAAGCTGATCTCCCAAGGAAAAGCCAGCTGAGCCTGCCCCTCCCCCTCCCCTTGCACCTTGTCGATCCACCCCAGCTAATACACCAGATCCCCAGCACCACAAGCCTGGCAGTGTGCAAGTAGCCCAGATGGGCCAAGCCACCCCACAGTGAATCCCCCCCCAGGAAAGGGAAAGAGAAGGCACACACCAGTCTGACTGTGGCCCCAGCAGTGGGCAGGGAACAGACATCAGATCTGACTGTGGCCCCTCCCACCAACTCAAGTTATTCAAGA
This sequence comes from Lynx canadensis, assembly GCF_007474595.2. Lineage (NCBI taxonomy): Eukaryota > Metazoa > Chordata > Mammalia > Carnivora > Felidae > Lynx > Lynx canadensis. The sequence goes on along the minus strand of NC_044312.2, from coordinate 91,301,226 downwards.
CAGCACAGGGGAAGTGCCCCACAGTCCCGCACCACTCCAGGGACTATCCAAAATGACGAAACGGAAGAATTCCCCTCAGAAAAAACGTCCAGGAAATAACAACAGCTAACGAACTGATCAAAAACGATTTAAACAATATAACAGAAAGTGAATTTAGAATAATAGTCATAAAATTAATCACTGGGCTTGAAAACAGTATAAAGGACAGCAGAGAATCTATTGCTACAGAGATCAAGGGACTAAGGAACAGCCAGGAGGAGCTAAAAAATGCTATCAATGAGCTGCAAAATAAAATGGAGACAACTACGGCTCGGATTGAAGAGGCAGAGAGGGAATAGGTGAACTAGAAGATAAAATTATGGAAAAAGAAGAAGCTGAGAAAAAGAGAGACAACAAAATCCAGGAGTATGAGGGGAAAATTAGAGAACTCAGTGATGCACTAAAGAGAAATAATATACGCATAATTGGTATTCCAGAGGAGGAAGAGAGAGGGAAAGGTGCTGAAGGTATACTTGAAGAAATCATAGCTGAGAACTTCCCAGATCTGGGGAAGGAAAAAGGCATTGAAATCCAAGAGGCACAGAGAACTCCCTTCAGACGTAACTTGAATCGATCTTCTGCACCACATATCATAGTGAAACTGGCAAAATACAAGGATAAAGAAAAAATTCTGAAAGCAGCTAGAGATAAACATTCTCTAACATATAAAGGGAGACCTATAAGACTCGTGACCAATGTCTCTACTGAAACTTGACAGGCCAGAAAGGAATGGCAGGAGATCTTCAATGTGACGAACAGAAAAAAATATGCAGCCAAGAATCCTTTATCCAGCAAGTCTGCCATTTAGAATAGAAGGAGAGATAAAGGTCTTCCCAAACAAACAAAAACTGAAGGAATTCGTCACCACTAAACCAGCCCTACAAGAGATCCTAAGGGGGATCCTGTGAGACAAAGTACCAGAGACATCGCTACAAGCATGAAACCTATGGACATCACAATGACTCTAAACCCATATCTTTCTATATAACACTGAATGTCAATGGACTAAATGCGCCAACCAAAAGACATAGGGTATCAGAATGGATAAAACAATAAGACCCATCTATTTGCTGTCTATAAGACACTCATTTTAGACCTGAGGACACCTTCAGATTGAAAGTGAGGTGATGGGGAACTATTTATCATGCTACTGGAAGTCAAAAGAAAGCTGGAGTAGCCATACTTATATCAGACAAACTAGACTTTAAATTAAAGGCTGTAACAAGAGATGAAGAAGGGCATTATAACATAATTACAGGGTCTCTCCATCAGGAAAAGCTAACAATTATAAATGTCTATGTGCCGAATACAGGGGCCCCCAAATATGTAAAACAATTACTCACAAACATAAGCAACGTTATTGACAAGAATGTGGTAACTGCAGGGGACTTTAATACCCCACTTACAGAATAGATAAATCATCTAGACACATGGTCAATAAAGAAACAAGGGCCCTGAATGATACATTGGATCAGATGGACTTGACAGATATATTTAGAACTCTGCATCCCAAAGCAACAGAATATACTTTCTTCTCGAGTGCACATGGAACATTCTCCAAGATAGATCACATACTGGGTCACAAAACAGCCCTTCATAAGTATACAAGAATTGAGATCATACCATGCATACTTTCAGACCACAATGGTATGAAGCTTGAAATCAACCACAGGAAAAAGTCTGGAAAACCTCCAAAAGCATGGAGATTAAAGAACACCCTACTAAAGAATGAATGGGTCAACCAGGCAATTACAGAAGAAATTAAAAAATATATGGAAACAAACGAAAATGAAAATACAACAATCCAAATGCTTTGGGATGCAGCAAAAGCAGTCCTGAGAGGAAAATACACTGCAATTCAGGCCTATCTCAAGAAACAAGAAAAATCCCAAATACAAAATCTAACAGCACACCTAAAGGAATTAGAAGCAGAGCAGCAAAGACACCCCAAACCCAGCAGAAGAAGAGAAATAATAAAGATCAGAGCAGAAATAAACAATATAGGATCTAAAACAACTGTAGAGCAGATCAATGAAACCAAGAGTTGGTTTTTTGAAAAAATAACCAAACTTGATAAACCTCTAGCCAGGCTTCTCTAAAAGAAAAGGGAGAGGACCCAAATAGATACAATCATGAATGAAAATGGAATTATTACAACCAATCCCTCAGAAATACAAGCAATTATCAGGGAATACTATGAAAAATTATATGCCAACAAACGGGACAACCTGGAAGAAATGGACAAATTCCTAAATACCCACCCACTTCCAAAACTCAAACAGGAGAAAATAGAAAGCTTGAACAGACCCATAACCGGCAAAGAAATTGAATCAGTTATCAAAAATCTTCCAACAAATAAGAGTCCAGGACCAGATGGCTTCCCTGGGGAATTCTACCAGACATTTAAAGCAGAGATAATACCTATCCTTCTCAAGCTATTCAAAAAAAATAGAAAGGGAAGGAAAACTTCCAGACTCATTCTATGAAGCCAGTATTACTTTGATTCCTAAACCAGACAGAGACCCAGTAAAAAACAGAGAACTACAGGCCAACATCCCTGATGAATATGGATGCAAAAATTCTCAATAAGATACTAGCAAATCGAATTCAACAGCTTCTAAAAAGAATAATTCAGGGGCGCCTGGGTGGCTCAGTCGGTTGAGTGTCCAGCATCGGCTCAGGTCATGATCTCACAGTTTGTGAGTTCGAGCCCTGCATCGGGCTCTGAGCTGACAGCTCAGAGCCTGGAGCCTGTTTCTGATTCTGTGCCTCCCTCTCTCTCTGCTCCTCCCCCACTTGTGCTCTGTTTCTCTCTCTCTCTAAAAAATAAGTGAAACATTTAAAAAAGTTATTCACCATGATCAAGTGGGATTCATTCCTGGGATGCAGGGCTGGTTCAACATTCACGAATCAATCAACGTGATACATCACATTAATAAAAGAAAAGATAAGAACCATATGATCCTGTCAATCGATGCAAAAAAGCATTTGACAAAAGTCAGCATCCTTTCTTAATAAAAACCCTCAAGAAAGTCGGGATAGAAGGAACATACTTAAAGATCATAAAAGCCATTTATGAAAAGCCCACAGCTCGTATCATCCTCAATGGGGAAAAACTGAGAGCTTTCCCCCTGAGATCAGGAACACGACAGGGATGTCCACTCTCACCGCTGTTCTTTAACACAGTGTTGGAAGTGCTAGCATCAGCAATCAGACAACAAAAGGAAATCAAAGGCATCAAAATTGGCAAAGATGAAGTCAAGCTTTCACTTTTTGCAGATGACATGATATTATACATGGAAAATCTGATAGACTCCACCAAAAGTCTGCTAGAACTGATACATGAATTCAGCAAAGTTGCAGGATACAAAATCAATGTACAGAAATCAGTTGCATTCTTATACACTAACAACGAAGCAACAGAAAGACAAATAAAGAAACTGATCCCATTCACAATTGCACCAAGAAGCATAAAATACCTAGGAATAAATCTAACCAAAGAGGTAAAAGATCTGTATGCTGAAAACTATAGAAAGCTTATGAAGGAAATTGAAGAAGATATAAAGAAATGGAAAAACATTCAGTGCTCATGGGTTGGAAGAAAAAATATTGTTAAAATGTCAATACTACCCAAAGCTATCTACACATTCAATGCAACCCCAATCAAAATTGCACCAGCATTCTTCTCGAAGCTAGAACAAGCAATCCTAAAATTCATATGGAACCACAAAAGGCCCCAAATAGCCAAAGTAATTTTGAAGAAGAAGACCAAAGCAGGAGGCATCACAATCCCTGTACTACAAAGCTGTAATCATCAAGACAGCATGGTATTGGCACAAAAACAGACACATAGACCAATGGAATAGAATAGAAACCCCAGAACTAGACCCACAAATGTATGGCCAACTAATCTTTGACAAAGCAGGAAAGAATATCCAATGGAAAAAAAACAGTCTCTTTAACAAATGGTGCTGGGAGAACTGGACAGCAACATGCAGAAGAAGGAAACTAGACCACTTTGTTACACCACTCACAAAAATAAACTCAAGATGGATGAAGGACCTGAAGGTGAAACAGGAAACCATCAAAACCCTAGAGGAGAAAGCAGGAAAAAACCTCTCTGACCTCAGCGGTAGCAATTTCTTACTTGACACATCCCCAAAGGCAAGGGAATTAAAAGCAAAAATGAACTCTTGGGACCTCATGAAGATAAAAAGCTTCTGCACAGCAAAGGAAACAATCAACAAAACTAAAAGGCAATCAACAAAACTAAAAGGCAACCAACAGAATGGGAAAAGATATTTGCAAATGACATATCGGACAAAGGGCTAGTATCCAAAATCTATAAAGAGCTCACCAAATTCCACACCCGAAAAACAAATAATCCAGTGAAGAAATGGGCAGAAAGCATGAATAGACACTTCTCTAAAGAAGACATCCAGATGGCCAACAGGCACACGAAAAGATGCTCAACGTCGCTCCTCATCAGGGAAATACAAATCAAAACCACACTGAGAAAGCACCTCATGCCAGTCAGAGTGGCTTAGATGAACAAATCAGGAGACTATAGATGCTGGAGAGGACGTGGAGACACAGGAACCCTCTTGCACTGTTCGTGGGAATGCAAACTGGTGCAGCCACCCTGAAAAACAGTGTGGAGGTTCCTCAAAAATTATAAATAGACCTACCGTTTGGCCCAGCAATAGCACTGCTAGGAATTTACCCAGGGGATACAGGAGTACTGATGCATAGGGGCACTTGTACCCCAGTGTTTATAGCAGCACTCTCAACAATATCCAAATTGTGGAAAGAGCCTAAACGTCCATCAACTGATGAATGGATAAAGAAATTGTGGTTTATATACACAATGGAGTACTATGTGGCAATGAGCAAGAATGAAATATGGCTCTTTGTAGCAACGTGGATGGAAATGGACAGTGTGATGCTAAGTGAAATAAACCATACAGAGAAAGACAAGATACCGTATGTTTTCACTCTTATGTGGATTCTGAGAAACTTAACAGAAACCCATGGGGGAGGGGAAGGAAAAAAAAAGAGGTTAGAGTGGGAGAGAGCCAGAGCATAACAGACTCTTAAAAACTGAGAACAAACCGAGGGTTGATGGGGGGTGGGAGGGAGGGGAGGGGAGGTGATGGATATTGAAGAGGGCATCTTTTGGGATGAGCACTGGGTGTTGTATGGAAGCACTGGTGTTGTATGGGTGTTGTATGGAAACCAATTTGACAATAAATTTCATATATGAAAAAAAAAGATTGTCTAAGCTAATCACTCTGGAAAGATAAGAGACAGTGTTGTCCTCTGGAGCAGATTAACTTAAAATCTAGAATAGTAAAGATAGAAACATCTGCTTCCCTTGGAGACATTCCAAACCTATAAAGATCACGACATCTCCCTTTCTGCTACAGAGTAGATTTGCTTGTATTCAGGCAATAAAGATAATTTCTGTCTCCCAGAAATTCATCAGCAGCACTTATATAAGAATGGGGATTTCTAGTATCTGTGATCTTCTCCTATAATGCACCCCTACTGCATGGTCAGGCAAGACCTTTCTTTCATTGCATTGCCCTGTGGCAATTGGGGCTTGAGGAACAAGTGTCAAGATCATATTCCAGTTAGGGCTATCGATATGAGTAATAATCTTTCATCTCTGACCCAGAGGCCTCATGTGTTTCTGCCAGTAACTATGAACACATGACAGGTTAAGTTGTTTAACTTTCAAGTAGGGTAATCTCAGATTCTTCAGAATTCCTGCCATGACAATTTAACAGATTTCTCTTTGAATAATGTACAGGAAAAAAGACAACTTTATTTTGAAGATAAAAAATTAAAGCTAATGTTTACCAAAGGTATATATATATATTATAGTATTTGATCATCACAGTGACTTATACATGTCTGTGAAGGTGGGAAATCTCTCTTATTCTCTGCATTGTCTCCAGTGTCTAGTACGAAGTTTGGAGCAAAATTGATGTTCCAAAATTATCTCTTACATGAAAAAAATGATAAATAAATACAGTGATTAAGTATGTTTTTACAGATGGTAGACTTCTGTTCAGAGAGGAGAAATAATTTTCCTCCAGCCACACAGCTAATAATTAGCAGACCTGAAACTGATGCTCAAATCTATATAATTATATCACTCCTGTTGTTTGCATAGTTAGATTTTAATGATGTGTCAGCTAATGCTGATACCCACCTATGTCATGGAAATTTCTTTAACACTAAACTGCATCAAACACTTATATACTGAACTACAATGTAAACAAATAACAAAATATAAAATGAATTGAAATTATTTTCACTATAAAACTGTATTCTTTATAGCATACATGCATAAATCATAATTACTTTCACCCCTGCACCTTGATACTGTTTGTACCAATATATCTAATTACATATAAATATTTTAGATAAAATGTCTCTACCGTACATTATTCAGCATGTACAAAAAGTAAAGTTCCCTCAATCCTTGCATAATATCCAAATTATTTATTTTATGTGGGTTAACCAGGAATTTCCCTCTGTATTCCTTTATATACTACCGAATTCTTCCTTAAAAAGACTCAGAGCTTATACGTAGCATTATTTAAATGACCCTCAAATCACAAATGAATATGAAATGCATCCACAAGTTTTTTTTATAAAAAGAGGGTCACACTAATCAGATGTATTCACAATTTCATGATAAAAGGCTAAAAATCTACTAAAGTTGGGGGAAAGAAGGTAAAGCAGTGATCCATTCTTCTTCCAATTACAGGGGACTCTGGAGAAAGAAACAAGGTATAGAGTCTAGAATAATCTCTTTGTGAACATTCTGGTAATTGGACCACCTAGTAAACAGAGTAATGATATTCAATAGAAAGAGAATACTTCTCTAAGGAGCGCTGTTGGTACGGTGTCACTGATGTAGGATTGCTTCTGGTGAACAAACCTGGAAGCTGTGGTACAATGAGGCATGGATACCTAGACAATGTCATGTATGCTATGCAGTTACAGCTTATTTTAATTACCTAAATGCCTCCTTCTATGTACAGCATATGTCTGGAGCTAATAAAGAATGAGAGGCTCATAAGGCTACACACATTTATTTTTCTTCACTTTCACTTTAGAGTAATAAGAAGTGAATGATAGGTATATTATTTAGAAAAATGCAATGTCTGACTAGATGTTTTCATTCCTGGAACTTGCAGAAAATCCTGCTTCGTATCAACCACCCAATGAGTTTAACAAGTATTGACTAAGGTTAGATACTGAGACTATTCCAAATTTACACAGTGCCCTGTATGTTCTACTGTTCTACAGGTTGTTTGCATTGTGTCCTTTTTTTTCCCCTCTTGATCCAGAGGTAACTCTGAAGCATTTTTATACCATATTGACGCTCATGACCTTCTATTTACAGAGATCAACCAAGCTGTTACAGACTGACAGTGCAGCTTGGTGTCTTAAAAGAAGAGTTCTTTTTAAACCAGATCACTTCTCTACAACACCTGTGCTCTCCCTCATGTTTTCCTTCACACAGTTTTTAGTTATCAATTCAGGCTTCTGGTTCTCAAAAATAAGCATAATATTCCTCCTTGTTAGGAAGATGCCTGGTTCATTTTATATATCTATATCTGTATATCTATAAATAGATATATCTATCGATCTGATGAATGTTTACAAAAGAGTGCAATAGATTTTTTTAATATTGATTACCTAACCCTTCATATAAGCAAGAAATATTAATAAGACACTAACATTCCAGAATTTTCACTGTCATATTCATGTGTCTTATATTTATTATGTATATAGTGGTTTGGAGCATATTTCTAAACCACTGGGGAAAAACTATGCTTACGCAGTGTCTGTATCAGTTCAAATGAAATGGGAAATTTATTCTTATTTGCATGTCACTTTAATATATTCATTTAATGTGGTTTTATTCCATATGCATACCTGGGGAGATACTATAAATATAAGAAACTATGTGGTGCTAAGTCCCTTTAATGAAGTAAATAAATAGAAAATTAAACATTGGTAAATAAATGGCTACAATTTGACAAGGCACATAAATTGCTATACCCAGGTTCAGGAAGAGCAGCTTTGACCAAGTTTAAGTGTCACAAAATAGTGAACCCATTGCCTTGTGAAATCCCCTAAGAGAAATACAAGTGCTGCAATTATGTCTGAACCCTAAATTACTTGAGACATATTTAGAGGCTTTGCCATACTAAGTGTAAGGGATAATACTCTCATTAAGTTCTAGTCAATTACCACGAGTAAGTCGAATCATTTTAGAAACCCAACTAGTTGTTTGGATAATTCATTTCCAAGAGCCCACTGTAGCATAATCCTGCTGCAGCCATCTGTATCCTAAAGTAAGTTGATTCCCTGGTTTATTCCTGAAACGCCCTGGCAATGTCAGTAAATTTGCCAGAGTGATTTCCCCATGGTCACACATTTATTTAGCCAAATAAATGGCTGTGCTTACGGTAGGTAGCAGATGTTGTCAGCTGCAGGATACAGCATCATCTGAAGCATCTTTTCTCCGGTTGTAATGGAAAAGCAGGCACCAATGTGAAAGGAGCAGAGTGATGTAACTTTACAGGATCAGCCTTTTGTTCCTTAAGTTCTCTCGTGATTTCCATCATATCATGTCCTCAGACTTCCCCCTGAATAGTGGCTAGTCCCTGCTGCTATCCACTTGGAGTAGTGCTGAATAGCACTGAATAATTTAAACAGGTTGAATAGAAGGGTTCTGCAAAGGGCTCACCTCACTATGACTACCAATACAAGTCAAAGGTGGCCTTTACCCCTCACGACTTCCTCCCTATCCCTGGAGTACAAAGCACATTCCACATGTCACATGTATCTTTCTGGACAATAGCTTTCTGAGTTAGCTGAAAGCCCTCCATGATACTAATGGCATGAGTTTCTTACTGTCTTTTTGTTGATTTCCGTATTCACCATCCCCATCTCCAGCTTGTGGTATTTTTGCTTCAAAACAAAAAAAGAAAGAAACTTGAGCAAACTGTTGTACAGTGGCTCATAGGATGCCCTGAAATAACTCTCCTTTTGTTTGAATACTTATGATATGAAGTTGAGAGAACTTATCCTGGGAAGTGGCTAAGTGATGCAGTGGTGTCCAAACAAACACAAGCAGAAATAGGCTGGAGTGGCCCTATCTCTGTCTCTTTCTTCCTCTTGGAATCTCATGAAGACCTAGTCACACCGCAGCAGACATTGCGTGACCATGAGGGAAAGGGAAAGAGAAATCCAGAGCCCTAGATCGCTATCAGCAGATATCTGCCTTCAGATTTCTTCTTTTTGAGGAAAAAGTCCCTATTTTCAAGTGAATGTAAATTTATTTGTTAGTTGTAATTAAAGCATTGTTAAAATTCTTCTCAGATAAGAAATCCTTTCTAAATTTGGTGATAAGATCTCTGACTTTTCAAATAATAGTTATGCTTTCAGTCTCTTTTTATGGGCTCTGTATGGGGAAATGATGGTCTTTTATATTATAAATGAAGAAATTACGTTTATCTGATACACCCCTATGCCACAGGAAGGATATCACTCCTACCTCAGTGACACTGGCAAAAGCAACTAATAGCTTGCCGTCTACCCTCACCACTATTAGCACATCAACACGGCTGTGATAAATGATTCTAACAGCTTAACGTAGTAACACCATTATATACCAAAGTAACATGAGCAACGTTTAAATGTTATTTTAGGGAGAAAAGGCCTCTTCTTATATGAAGTATGAAGTATAAAGAAGGGACCTATTTCTGTTAGCCAATTTATTTGTGTTTTCTGTTTGCATTGCTGTTGTTTATTTCATATATTAAGTTGACACCCAAAACAAATTCTTGGAAAATTTATTCCAAGAGGCATACTTTGATTTACCTTCCTACTCCCTCAATCTTGAATGCTTTATTTCCTAGGTTTCTGTGTCCCAGGAGTTGCTGAGTTACTCATGTCTCTTGTTCTTCCTTCACTGGTTCCTGCACAGGACCCCTCCCTTTGGGATGCTCTTTAGAACATCACCCTCGGCTATCTTTTCTTATCATCTGGCATGTTCTTCTAGAATTATGATGTTCCTTTTCATGACTTTAATTACATAATGGTGACCACTAAATTCACGTCTCCAGGCCAGAACTCTCTTGTGACATCAATATACACAGTGGTAAACTGGTCCACTTGCTTTGTGTAGGGGAAAAGGCACAATATGTAACATTTGCCGACGTCTGTTGGAATAAATACTCCCCCTATAGCCAATTTCAAGCTACCAATAGTTTAATAACTAGCTTACAAAGTTCCTGAATATCAGCAATTGGCTTTTTGCAAGTTGATATGAATTGGTTCCAGTACACCATAGAGACTACTAGACATCGTTTGGCTGTGGTGAAATTTCAAAATCAGTATGTCCCAACCCAATTCTCATTATCTTCTTCTCTCCCAGCTTTCTCCTTCTCAATGGTTAATACTACCACTCATTTACTTGCTTCAGTCAGAGCCCTGGAAGTCATCCTTGATATGTTCTTCACCATCATCCTCCACATCTGATCACTAACCAAATCTGCTATTACTTATTTGTCTTTAATAACTTTCAAAATACTCCAGTGATACTAGCCTAATCTGAGTCATTCTCATCTCTCACATGGATCACTACAATAGTGTTTTCATTGTTGTCTATACTTCTGGCCCACTTGATTCTGCTCCCAACTAATTATCCGTGCAGTGACCAGAGGAACCTTTCTATCATTCAGGCCTAATCATGTCATATTCCTATGCTTAATCATGTCATATTCCTATGCTCCTATGCTCTTGCTCATTCATTGAGACTTTTATGGGTCTTGTGATGCAATTTGGATAAAGTTTCAGGATACATATAAGGATACATATAAGGTCCTCATGGGCTGATACCTCCTAATCTATCCAGTATCATTTCTTATCCCACAAATTTCAACTAAGATCATATAGTCAGATGAAATTAATTATGCCCCTTCTTTTGGTGCCAAGCCTTTGTTCATGCTATTTTCTCTTATGAAACTAATATTATTGACGAAAATGCATATATGTGAAGTATTTAATATAATATATACCAGGATTTTTAAAATGTCCTTATTAATAGTCTTATTTAATCCTTATAATCAACACTCTGTTAGTTTTTGTTTTTATTTTTTTATTTTTTTTTTAAATTTAGGGACAGAGAGGTCAACCAACTTTTCTAAGATTGCACAGCTAATAAGTGTGGGCCCTATATCATTTCCCAATGCCCCACCCTCTCCAGCTCTTAATCAAAATTACAAATTCTGCTTATGGTTCCTATCCTTCAAGAAGCTTTTAAAAATGGAAGTATTTCTATGTGTTCCAATAATACACCAAAGTCATCTTTAACCTGGGCATACTTCTGTGGAATTGCCTGTTTACTTGTGCCTGACCCCCAGAAAAAAATGTCATCTTTCCAGGGGCAGAGCTATCTTGCTCACCATCGTATCCAAAGCACTTAGTGTATGCAGTACCTAGCAAATACAAAGTCATATTTGTTGAATGAAAAAAAGTGGGAAAATGCCACTTGAGATCAGTAAGACTCCATAGTTTGTAGACTCATATTACCTACTGAGTTTGAAATGGGAAACAAAGAACAGATAGAATAGAAGCTCACCAAAGCTGTCGTTCACTGCTTTTGATGGGCACATTTAATGTGGGACTCTCCACATAATCCAAGAGATGAACTGAAGGAAAATATAAATTGCAGAAATACAGATTATAGGTTGTTAAAGAAATTCACAGATCTTGCTATCCATTCTTCTGGCTGTACAGGTAAGGAAACTAAAGTTAACACAAATAATAAGATCTGTGCAATTCTTTTATTCATTCAACCTTCTGATGAGATTAAGCTGGTAAACTCAGGAGGTGCTTTTGTTCTCAAAAAGAATAAAGGCATGAACAATGACTGAGAAATAAGGAGTGAAAAATTGGATCTGGGCATTTTAGCATTAAAGCATCAATTATTTGATATAATTGCTACTTTGTTATAAACAGTAACTGTAGATACCATAATTGATTGAAAACTGGAGTACATGGAATACAAAAGGAAAGACATAGTAATTATATAATTTTCTCTTGGGTCCCTTTTTTTTCACATTTACATTAACAGAAGCACACTCCAATGATATCATAGTAAGGTGGACTTTATTCCCCTGTACCTTCGCCATCTCTCTAAATTGAGGGTGGCACAACTATTTATTGTATTTATAACCATCATGATACTTTTCTAAAGCTTTAAGCACTATCATTTAGCAGACACTCAAACAAAGCAACAAAAATCTGATGAATAACAACAATTTTTGCCAACTCTGAATCCTTACTTTTGTTTTAACACTATGTGTATGGGTGTTTTGTTGCTGTCGTTTTGTTGTTTTTGTAATTCCAGATAGTGTTTTTATTACAGTCAAAGAGTCTGAAATTACTCTCACACCTTCACATCCACCTTCCCTGAAATCACTATTCACAATTTGTAGTGTGACATGAACAATGGATTGCTGGAAAGGTTTATTGTAAGAAATTAGGTTTTAAGCTCTTAGCCTGCACTACGAAATGCAAATTTAGAGTTTGCTAAAAGAAGTTTTCACTTTGTCGTGGAGCATGGCCACTTATTATACAATTATTTTTTCAGAATAAAGGACAGAAATATCTCAAAAATTAAAAAGAGAATTTAAAAACAGTTTTTTCAAAAGCCAATCTGTTAGAAAAAAAAATCTACTGATCCCCCTTATGGACAATTTTCTTTCCCTTGCTTCTTTTTTCTTCATTTTATTTTATTTTATTATATTTATTTATTTTGGGAGACAGAGTGCAAGCAGGGGAGGGGCAGAGAGAGAGGGAGACACAGAATCTGAAGCAGGTTCCAGGCTCCGAGCTGTCAGCACAGAGCCCAACGCAGGGCTGAACCCACAAAACGCAGGATCAAGACCTGAGCCGAAGTCGGACTCTCAACCGACTGAGCTACCCAGGAGCCCCTTTTTCTTATTTTTAAACAAAATGCTAGAAACAGCAGGGTCTCTACATTCAGGATTTCGTTTATGCTTGGGCTTTGTGTATAGTGCTGACCATTCTTCATTTGCTTAACATCATGATCCTCTTCCTAGTCACAAGTTATCATGGGACATCATGAGCAGAATTAAAAAAAAAAAAGAGTTTTAATGTCCTGGAAGATGCCACTTATGCTTATACTCAGGGACCATCACATCAGGATGATGCAGAACCCAAGGACACGTCAGCAGAGAGAAAGGAGAGACACCTTTCCAGCCCTCATCTCAAGATGAGTGTGATTTCTGTGTAACTGCAGTGGGCGAATCAGATCTGCTACCCTGCCAGAGGTCAGACAGTTGAAGAATATGTCCTGTTCTTTCCAGTGCGCTACTAAGGCTACTAAGGCTTTCCATCTTCCTGACAGCAAAGCTAAAAAAAAAAAAAAAAAAAAAAAAAAAAAAAAAAAAAAAAAAAAAAAAAGGAAGGTCCAAAGCAATAGTTGGTAGTATATAATAAACATTTGTCTTTCCTTCATGGTAATACCTCTACCATTTATATGAGATGCCTCAATCAATGTCTTCCTTATTCTTACTCTTGAATGTTAGCATTGATGTAAAACTGACCATGCACTATTTCCAGAAAAGCCTCTAAGAAAAGGTATCAGAATGAAAATAACACTGAATCAGGTGAGGTGGTGTGGTATTGTATAAAAAGCTTGTCTGAGAAGTGGACAAATGAGCAGGAATCTGAATAAATGAGCCATGGGTATATCTGTAAAAAGAATGCTCCAGGCAGAATTCCAAATCCTCGAGGCAGGGGCTTATTTAAACAGAAGGCATTGGGGATATTTCAGGAAGGACAGAAAGGTCAGTGTGGATCACAATGAGCAAAGAAAAAGAATGACAGGTAATAGACTGAAGAGTCAATCAGGGGGCCATATCACATGGGATTGTGTAGGCTATAGTAAGGAATTGGATTTTATTCAAAATATAATGATGGTGGAGCTTGTGGGTGGCTCAGTCTGTTACCCATTCGGCTCAGGTCATGATCTCACAGTTCGTGAGTTTGAGGCTCCACGCTGGCAGTGTGGAGCCTGCTTGGAATTCTCTCTCTCTACCTCTCTCTCTGCCCCTCCCTTGTGTTCTCCCTGTCTCTGTCTCTCTGTCTCTGTCTGCCTCTCTCAAAATAAATAAATTAATTAAAAAAAAAAATATATATATATAATGACAAAAACTAGAGCAAAATGACATTATAAGATTAGCCATTTTAGAGTCACTTGATAAGCACCACACCATCATACCAAAAGCAACAAAATGACAAACAACACGAAAGACCATAAAAATGCCAGTATTATTACAGCAATACTTATTACACTTATAATCATTTATTGAAAGCACTGAAATCAAGAGCTCCAAGCAGAGGAAAAAGGGTTTTGGTTCGGTTTTGTATTTGTCAAAACGTTTACCTGTTCTACCTCTTTCCCTAACCCTAATGTCAGACATAGTCCACAATTTTTTTCAGATACTCTTAAATAATTCAGTCCTCCGCTGAATTTCAGTGCCAGGAAGAATAACATTTTGGTAATTAAAATGTCCAGTGAAGTGTAGAAATCCAATTTCAGAAAGGCACTTAACACTAACTGACTCTATACCTTCTCTACCTCCTTTATTTACTTTTTAAAATCATGTTTATCTTGTCTTTTCCTCCCATTAAAACGGCCACTCAATGAGGACAGGGATTTTTGTCTGTTGCGTTCACTGATATACACTCAGTACCTATAACGGGTAGTTATAACAGCAGGTGTTGAGATCATTTGGAGAGGAATCACAGCCAGAACAGGACAAAGGTTTCATATCACTCTAATATGATGATAGGAAGACTAGGCACCCCCAACAGAGATGGAAAGGTGGGAGCCCATCCAGGCAGAAGAAAACAAGCAGAGGGAATGGTATTTTCCAAATGCTACCCAGCGTCTCCGTACAGTGAGCCCTGAGAACAGACCATCAAGTTAGACGAGAGAAGTCACTTGAACAGTCGATTCAGTTGAGTGGAAAGAGCACTTAAACTCAGTCTAAGTAGAAAATGAGAATTGAGAAAGTTGGAACTTCCAATGTACACCACAGTTTCAAGGACATTTGCTACTAAAGGCTGCAGAAAATGGGAAAGGGAGTACTAGCTGGAATGTAATATGGGCTTAAGAAAGGCACATTTAGTGAGAATAGGAAAGGTCATGCTAGAGTAACAATCTTGAGGTTTTCATGGCCGAAATACAATAAATATGTATTCACAGTTATCAAGCTTATATATGTTCATTATATGCATAATTATGAAATATAATAATGTAGATTGTATAGCATGTTACGTAACACAAATATAAGTATTGCACATATTTATACTATATACTAAGTTATATACTTATTTTTTTTACCATCAGGGGCTCTGGTTATAGAGCCACACAGAGACCCAGGCTGACAGGATTTTACTTTATTGTACTCCCCTTCCTGCTACAGACCCATTTGGCAAGGCGGTAGGGAAATCAGTGAATAAGACAATAGCACAAATGATTTGAATTTGACTATCAGGAGAATGCATATGGCTAACCTTAAACTAACCACTACCATCTTCTGGAAGAGGAGTTGACAGTGTCCGTAGGTCTTTCTTAGGACAGTATTAAGGAGAAGATGAAAAATACCACTTAGGAGCTTGAAGACGGGTCCACATGGGGGTGTTTGTGAGTTTTGTAGTAACTGAGAGAATCCAAGCCATAAGTATGAGTGTGTCCACCAAAGGAGAGAATACAAATGAGAAAAACTGAGGTCAATCTTCCAGGATAACACGAGAAAAAGAGAACATAGCAAAAGTAACAGAATTGGTAGGTGGTTAGGGAAGAAGGTAAGAATCACAGGCAGTGGATTTGCAAAGAGGACAGGTTTAAAAAGTTTAATAGTCAAAACACCAGATAATGCAGAAAAGTCGAGAAAGGGGAGGCCACTAGGTAGCACTCTACAGAAGTGCTGGCAAGAGCAGTTTCGATAACTTCCTGAAGATGAGGCCAGTGCAGACATCAAGAGGCCCGCAGCAGGGTCTGGACTTTGGAAGACAAGCCAGTGAGAGTAAAATATCCCCTTAAGATTTCAGAAAGGAATGAACACAAAAATGGGGCAGGCATGAGAGAAGAAAATATGGTTAGAATAATATTATTTTATGAAGTAGAAACAAGGGTAGTGGGCAAATGCAAGTGAGGAGAGAAACCCCTGTCACAGGAGAGGACACTTCCACTTTGAAAGAGCAAAGCTTAATGTCCTTTCAACATGTTTTAAAAGCAATTGGTTTTGATATGATAGTTTTTTTTGGTTTTGGTTTTTTTTTGTTTGTTTTTTTGTGTGTTTTGTTTTTGCTTTAAATGTGCTTAATGTTTTGTGGCCTGTTTATATGTCACACTTACATATTTTCTATGTTTTTTTAAAACGGTGTCACCATGTATTCCATATGAATAAGATGTTCTTCATTAGAAAACAGGTAATAATTTGCATCTTTCGTTGTATATTCACATTATTTTCCTCCTAAGCAGTCATTGAAGTGCTATAAATTTCTCTCTGGATTCATTTTGCACGGGCAGATCTTTAAAAAGTACTCAATTTGTACATTCTTCTCTTTTTAATTCTTTTCTAAAAAAACCAGTGGATTATATATTTCATCATATTTTGTTGTCTGCAATTGCTGAATAAGAAAATATACAATTTGTGCTTCTGCATCTCAAAGGGAAATGGATTGATCATTTCAGTATAATTCCTTCAGAAGTAAAACCCAGAATTTTTTTTTCAGACATTATTTTATTTTCTGCAAAGCAGATACATTTAATATAGTAATTAAAACACTACAGGAGTCAGTTCAGTTCTAACTTTGGCTATGCTGAATATTAGCTCTAGTTCTCTTTTGCAAATAATCCGTAACTATCACTCATCAGTTATAAACTGTGTTTTCTTTCATCATTAACATGAAACTGACACTAGTTGTTTATTTTACCCTACATGAGTGTTTAGAGGGTGGATGTGAATGTGACTCTGTTCTTTTTAGAAAACAGATTTGCTACTGACATTCTATAAATGTCATTAGATGGCATTTTTTTATTTCTCTGGGGAAAAAAAAGGAGAAAGAAAAAAATTGCAACTCTCTAGGTACTACTATCAAGAAACATGCCTTTGTATAATCTCCATTATATGTACATTTTTCTAAGAATTCTCATACTGTGATATTCTACATTATGTCAATTACAATAGGCAGCCAGACTGTGAAATTTCTAAAAAATACATAGTAGTAATGATAATATGAGAAAATCGTAGTAGTTAAATGTGGTACCTAGAACCAAACTACCAGAGTCTGAATTGATATTACCACTTACCAGCCATGTAACTGTGGACAAAGTACTTGATTTCTCTATGACTCAGTTTCTTCATTTGCAAAATAGGCATAACAATAAAACCCGTGTTGCTGGATTGTCATGAAAGTTAAAGTAGTTAACATAAAGTGCTCAGAGGCTTACCTCATAGTATTAGGTATACATGTTTTGACCCCTCACTATTAGCTAACACTGTGTGCTTACGATGTTTCTAAGAACTTCATGTGGATGATCTCATTTAATTCTCTGAATACAACTACAAAATTGATTCTGCTTTCATTCTTACTTTACTGATGGTGACCAAATCCTTTGCCTGAAGTTGCATGGACAGTGAGTGTAGAACCTGGGTTTCATCCAGGGCACCGGGCTTTGGAGAACACTCTCTTACCTGCCACAACGCTCCCTCTGTCCAGGTACCGGTGATCAGAATTAACTAAAATCAGAATAATTGCACTGATTCTGTGTGAAGCCACAAACTGAATCCATAATCCCACAAAATATTTGGTGGAATTTTATTTTTAACTACTTTGTTGAGTATTAAGCTACTAATGCTAAGAAATCAAAGCTTTCTAAAGGCCTATTATAAGAATGCAGTCAAAAAGCAGAGATCCTAGAGATGTCAAGTATATTTACTAACTTGCTAAGCATTTAAGCTGTGGTTTATATGTTTTTAATACTTTTTACAGTCAAAGACTTAAATGTTTTGGAGTCAAGGACCCTTAATGAATCTGAAGAAAGACATAGACACTTCTAATCAGAAAGACATATATACAGGTATAATTTAGAATATAATTTTAGGTGCTCGTCCAGTCGCTCCAGGTTGAGAAGCCCTAATATACTATGAAAAGAACTATCTGGCACCCTTGCTGTGTCTTACCTAAAACCCCAATGTGTCAGAACAGAGAGACATAAAAATTCATCCAGCTGCAAATTTATGTTATCCTACATCTTTCAGAAACTAAGCCAGAATAAATGCTTTAAGCATTTACTAGCTTAAATAGGAGGTGGGAGGGGGGCAGACTTTTCCCTTAACTCTACTCTCATCATAACACTTCCAGAATTTTGAAGTCAAAATATGTTCACTTGGGGACTCTATTCCTGTTTGTTATTTTTCCCGATGATGTTTTTAAAGAATAGTCAAGGGAAGCAACTTACTTTATATGGTTTTTGCAAAACTGGCAAGGCCCACTACTCCCATTCTGGTTTATTTGGGGAACTTAGTACATAAAACCCTGAAGAAGTGAGCCACATTATCCTCTACATCACCCTTCTCAGGGCATGTTGCCTTCTGATGCAGATCCCCGTTTCACTGGAATCATGAGCTAGGCTCTGCAAATTCCAAAGGGTCTTACACTCTCCAGCATTTCAGAAATGCAACCTGGAACATCTCTTCAGTGTAATACACATGGTTTTTCACATATCCTAGGCAAAGAATAACACCCTAGAAATTTTAAGAAGGAAAATGAGTTCCTCTTAGGAAAAAAAAAAGTGTGATTGTCATGGTTTGTGGAAAATAGATTTCTCCAATAGGAGGTTCTATTCCTAAAGATGTAGGGATTTTGAGAATTTTTTTGTATAGGCTAATGTAGGTCTAAGTTGCCTATGGTCTGTCAGTAGCTAACTCTATTCTTACCCATTAAAAAAGCAATACTGGGGCACCTGGGTAGCTCAGTCGGTTAAGGGTCCAACTTTGGCTCAGGTCATGATCTCAGGGTTCCTGAGTTAAAGCCCCACGTTGGGCTCTATGCAGACAGCTCAGAGCCTGGAGCCTGCTTCAGATTCTGTATCTCCCTCTCTCTCTGCTTTCCCCCACTCTCTCACTCTCTTTCTCTCTCAAAGATAAACTTTAAAAATAATAAAATAAATAAAAAATAAAAAGCAATAACTAGTATTTCTGAGCTACAATATTAAACAAATTATATATATTTTTTTCACATATTTATTTACTTAAGTTTAGTCCAGTATTTGTATCCCCAAAGATCAGCTAAGGAGATTTGTTATTTCTTCCCCCAGTTGTTCATTATGAAAATTTCAAACTTAGAGCAAAAGAATTTATTTTTTAATTAAGGATGTTTATTGAGTTCCCATTAAATACACAGCGAAATAATTGCTTTGATTCTGCTTCAGAAGATATGACATATTACAGGAAATGATAAGTATCAACAGAATCAGAAAATATATTTTGGCTAACTCTAAGAGTGACACAGAGATCCAGAGGTGGGAAACAGCCATAACTTAATTAATGTGATTCACATGAATTACAGTGTTGTAACAGACCCACAGAAGTGTGTCAGACTGTTTTAGAGATTGTGTTTCATGGCACTGGCACATGGAGGTAAAATTATTAGCATGCACACATGCTCACATGCCAGCCAGCTTGCGCGTACACACACACACACACACACACACACACACACACACACTAGGTTTGACAGTGCACTTTCTCCTTCCACAAAAAGGCATGGGAAAATCTCAAAGGTTTTCCCCCACTTGGTGCATGTAGGGTACTCTAAATGAATACGATCACTATGTAAAAACACATGTTTATCTTTAAAATGCCATTAATTTGAAAACAGACTTGGGATTCCAAATTGTGACTGTTAACAGTTTAAGGTTATAAACAAAAAAGTAAGATTGCCAGTTATCTGGCATTCTGTCATCTCCTACTAACATGTTTACGGGCATGATTATACACAGAATGCTGAAAGGGATGTTAACTTAAGAAATGTGTTAAATTGGGAACTCTTCAATCATATTTTCAATGAAGAAGTGGGATGAATTTGAAGACTTCTTTACTTTTAGCACTGATTCAATGTAAATATTATAGTTTTTTTAAAAAAACTTTTTAATGTTTATTTATTTTTGAGAGAGAAAGAGAGAAAGAGACAGTGTATGGGTGGGGGAGGGGCAGAGAGAGAGGGAGACACAGAATCTGAAGCAGGCTCCAGGCTCTGAGCTGTCAGCACAGAGCCTGACATGGGGCTTGAACTCATGAACCTGAAGATCATGACCTGAGCCGAAGTCTGGAGCTTAACCAACTGAGCCACCTAGGCGCCCAAAAAATTTTTTTGAAAGAAAAATAAGAGAAATTTAATATATGTGAATTTAGTCTCACTACATTTAGAGACACTATTACTTAAAAATGATGTAATGCTGAATTCTTTTGGCTATTTGCACCAGAGAGATCAGTCACAGAGGGAGACATCTTCCTTCTGTGATGTGTACTATACTATTTCTAAGGGGTAGGGACATATAAAATAGGAGGACCAATTATAGCGGCATCTAAACAAATTTTTTTCCTGTTTCCTCAATTGACCGTTGGGAAAAACTTAAAGTAATGTTTAATCCTGATATTTATACTTATTTTTTCTTCTTGAAGGAATATATTTTAGTTAAAACTAGTAACAGTAGGACAACTGAATTTCCAAAAGTTTCACTATTAATTTACAAAAAATGAATATGTGTCATGCAGACTCTGGACTAGGAGAGTGTGAGTTTAAATGTCCATCTACCCCTAGCACTTACAAGCTCTAAGACGTTGGGCACATTAATGTCTCAAAAAAATTAATTTTCTAATTTATACATTAGAAGTGATACCAGCATTTATCTTAAGTTTGTGGTAAAGAAGAAATGACAGGCTATATGAAAAGTTCTAGTGTAGTAGTTGTGGTAGAGTAAACAATGAATACAGGATATTGCTATTAGGCATGTCTATCCTAGGATTTTTTTCCATCTAAACATATCCAGGGATCTCTAGGTCTTTACCAGCTACTTAATTTATTTAACCATAATAATGAGTAATGAAATTACTACACTGGAATGTATTCAGTGTCATTCTTTAGCAGAAATTAGGATGAACATGAAAGCTAGAGGTACAGACTCTGGAACCAGACTCTATATTTACAAAGTCCCAACTATGCTATTCATTAGCTATGAAACTCTGGATAGATAACAACTCTGATGCTTCAGTTTCTTCCCCTTCGTAACAGAGATATCATACAGTCTACCATTAATTGTTGCCATAATGACCAAAACCATTTCTGTTTGAACAACTCTTAGGATAGTGTCTGATATGTTGTAAACCTAAGTGTTTGGTAAATAAATGCAAACAGCTGAAATATGCTGTGGGTCTTTTCCTGTATTAAATATTTTTTTTATGTCTAAGTTTCAAATATACTCAATACAAATGTATTGCATGTGCATGAAACAGACTAGGAACTTATGGTGTAGCCAGTGCCAATCATACACTTTTGTGCATACAAGTAAAAATCTAAAGCCCAAATGCAGAATCACTGGAACCGACCCAATTCTATAAACTGCTTTTTTTGGCACTGACTCCACTCAGGATGCCTTAAGACGATATGCATCACCATAAACAACCCTGCTATATTCCTTTGGCTCAAAAAGTATCACTGTATATTTAAATAAGAAATAAGGAAGAAAAAGCTTATTTGTTTTCTTTCAATATAACCTCACCAAAAAGCTGAATAAATCAACCTCTCAAATAGTCATCAAACATAATCCCAGTACTATTCAGACCTATAAACAAAAACTGTACCTTCAGAGCATATTTTCCTTAGTGGCATACACTGAGCTCAAGGTACTGAGTACTTGCAGTATTGTTCTGAGTACTGCAGAAAAATCTCATAGTGTCTACTTCTCAGTTTATAGTTCTTTTACTAAAAAAAAAAAAAAACTTAGATTTTTGTTGTTGTTGTTACAACTTACTGTTCTGTCTGTAGGTGATGTAATCTTAGGCCTCAAATTATTCATGTAACCCTTCACTAAATTCCTTTCCCAATCACAGAAAATACTGCCATTTGTTGTTGCTACTGTTGTTTTTAATTACACTATGATAAAATGTTGGGGAGGGAGAATACTAAGACTTTAATTATTTTTTTTTTAAATTTGTCACCCTGTTTACAAGTCTATAATAGTTTCCCAATGAATTGAACTGATATAATCACATTAAATGGGCTAGCTAAGTTCAAATGCTTTAAGAAAAACTGTGTGTGTGTGTGTGTGTGTGTGTTTCAAGACACATGATCATCTCCCATATCTCAATACAAGACATTAGTCTTCTCAGATCCCTCTTATCATTCTGTTTTCTCTTCCACCAAATCACTGGAGAATTCTTTAAGTCTGAAGGTATTCAGGGATCATTACTTTTATGAAAGATAAATTGCGGACTGAGGCTGAAGAGCTTCTTCTGGCCCAAAACAATATCTAAAGCTGTCATTGCCTGTCATTACCCTGATTAAAAAAATCATGAAATGGCCACTCTAGAGAATTCCATCTAGTGTTCTTGTTCATACACGTGTTCAGAATACTTTTAAGTGGAAAAATTGATAAAACGTCTCTCAAGAACATTTGATAGTCATGCAAAATTATAATTTCTCAAGACAATAGGAACATTCTCAGAAAAGCCATTCAATAAAACTAAAAAGTCCAATCAGAGGTTAGCTATGTTTGTAACTGATAAAAAACATACACTCATGCATATATATAACTGATATTTATGACACAATCCATTCAGTCATTGTGAATATTTATTGAACACAAAATATACAACAAATGTGATAACTTACTGAAAAAGAAACAGGCACCATCTTTTCTCAAGAAATTGAGAGTAATGTTAATTCTTGCTAGTAAGTTTACATTGAAGTGGGAAAAACCTACTCCAAATTTAACCAAATACTTGAAAGTTGAAGAACTTTTCACATAATGGTTTCAGCTATGGCTCTGTACTTAAACCTGGTTGAACCATTCACTTAACAGCATGTTCAGAGATTTTAAAAAAATGTCCTTGTTAACATAAGATGTATCTATCCTTTGGTCCCACTGGGTTTTCTACCCTCTTCCACTGTCATACAAGCTCTACGAAGTCAAGACTATTTGTTGTGTGTGTCAATATATTCTACTGTGGACCATTACACAGTACTCCTAGGCAGTCAACTAATTCTGAGTGAATAAAATAAAATTGCCTCTCCTTTTCAGTATCTATGCAGCTTCACACCTTTTTGGATTATTATTATTATTATTATTATTATTTGGTGATAGAGCATAGTGACTGGGAATGTCTATCTAAAGTCAAACAACCTGAACTGGAATTTCAATTCTGCTACTTACTGGCTCTGATGCTGTGGACAAGCTCCATAAACCTCGTGTGTTCGGTTTCCCTACCGATAAAAGGAAGGTAATAATAGTACCTCTTTCAGGGGCTTGTCATACAGACTAAATAAATAGCACACATAAATGTTTTTGTTTTGTTTTGTATAGAAACCAGCACATTGTAAGTCCCCAATAAGTGTAACCTGTTATTATTATTTTTCCACTCTAAGATTTGACCTGTGACCCTATACTACAAGAAATAACTTACACAATCCCTGTCTGGCTTTCCCTGTGCCTGGTGCTTGGAACACCATTTGAAATGAGGTAGATACGCCTATCTTGACTCCTTTAAATTAAGACAATTAGATATTTTATTTTATTTTTAATTTTTTTCATGTTTATTTATTTATTTTTGAGAAAGACAGAGAGACAGAGCACAAGCTGGGGAGAATCAGTGAGAGAGAGAGAATCCCAAGCAGGCTCTGAAATGTCAGCAAAATGTCAGCTTGACATGGGGCTCGACCTCACAAATCTTTGAGATCATGACCTGAGCCCAAATCAAAAGTTGGATGCTTAACTGACTGAGCCACCCAGGCACCCCCAGAATTAGATACTTTAAAACTGTAAATTGAAGCACATATAAAGCATCTGCTCAACTGCTCTGATTTGAGGGGAGGGGCCATGATGACATAGAAGAGGAAATATGTTTGCAGAAGTTCCATAGGACTAGATTATAACACAGACATGATACTGGATTATTAGGACTCAAAAAAAGGTACAAAAGGGGGATGCCATATGAGTGTAGGTATACAAAGAAGTTTATGGTAGCCTTTTCTATAGTGTGAATCAGTATAAAATGTTTGTTCCCAAAAGTGTGAAGGAGTGAGTAGGCAGAAGCAGGAAATTTTGTAAAGGTAGCTTTCACCATATGTGAGATGATTTGGACAGTAAGGCTTCACAAATGCAAATGTCTCTATGGGTCTCACTATACACAACCATAATTATTAAAACACAGAGAAAACCAAGAACAAGGGAGCTATCCTACCTAAATGCATTTACATTCAATTAAAAAATTAAAAAGGCAGTTTCAGACTTGGAAAATTAATATCGACCCCCTCCTATCTTCTAAGATGGCCAAGATGACAATTATAATGTGAAAAGGAGGAAATGGATACAAAGAATATCTTAGAGAAAAATCAGTATGGACTGGGTATGTAAGAACAATTAGAATGATGTATGGATCAATGATAATAGCAACATTTCCAAACTTGGATTGCAGGGAAATGATGGGATTGGAGGAAGAACCATTAAAAGTAGGTCAATTTAAGCAGGCTGTTTTGGTTTCTTGTGTCCTTCCAGTTTACCAGTTATAACATGTATTCCAGCCAAGATTTTTAATTGAGATGGTATAGTATCATAGATAGCATCCCAAAGTAGGAACTATTTTTTACTGAACGGAAGCTTTTCTAAACTAGACATGTTGCCTGAATATTTTAATTTTTTTTTTTTAAATCAGTGCATCTCACTGTTAGCATCCTCTTTCACCTGGAGTTATCACCAAATCAACATCATATTTTTTCTTCTATAAGGCAGTTTTACTGAGGCTTAACATTTGATGTCACTAAATGAAAGTGATACACGACTCATAACAAAATGGAAAAAACCAATCTCCGAACTCCATTTTAAATAAATAGAGCTTACAACCCCTTAGCGAGATGAATAAGCTTTTTTGCTTTATTGGCTTTTGACAAAGTTGTAGATGCAAACATGGATTGGCTGATGCAGCAGAAATTCTGCAGTTTAGTAGTTCTGAGATTATTATATTGCACTTGCTAAAATACACACACAACATCTAATATTTCTTATGAAATTAAATATGCCCTGCAATTTTCAACAAAATGCTAAAAGTGGCATTTCTATATGCAGATGCTCTTTCAGAATAATTTTACCTGGCTAAACTTCCATGAATTAGTTTTATTCTCTCATGATTCCTTATTATGAAGATATCTCTTGTATAAACAGACACTACATTTTTCCTAGCTAAATCATTCAATAGTACTATAACTTGATATTTGTATCTACAATAAAAAAGCTGGCTAGGAGACCTAGATCATGTCAAACAGGTATTTAAATGATGTTTACAAGAGAAGTATTTTATGTCTTAGAGTATAA
Organism: Lynx canadensis; assembly: GCF_007474595.2. Lineage (NCBI taxonomy): Eukaryota > Metazoa > Chordata > Mammalia > Carnivora > Felidae > Lynx > Lynx canadensis. Next base: position 91,275,464 of record NC_044312.2, on the reverse strand, counting down.
TGTTAAATGGAAAAGCAGAATACAAAATTGTGTACACTGTGTAGTGATTTTATAACATGGCTTCAAATTATTTAATATTTTTTTCCACTAGGAAGGAAGGTCTATAAAACCCATTCTCTTGAATCTGGATGGACTTCTAACTATTTCAACCAATGGACTGTGGAGGAAATAATGCCATATGACCCCTGAGACTTGTCAGAAAAGACCATGCTCCTGTGTTGCCATGTCAGAAGTTAGACTACCCTGAGACTATCACAATGGAGAAGCCACTTTGACTGACAGTGCCGACTGAGTCCAGCCCATGTCACATACAGGTGAGAAAAGAAGCCATCTTGGAATTGGACCCTCCAACCCAAACTCTTCTAGTTCTCTCCCATCTGAGGCTCCCTACCTGAGGACCCAGACACAGTGGAACATGGGAAAGCTGATCCACCAATGTCCTCTCTGAATTTCTAGACAAAATCCTTTGGCACAATAAAACATCCATCTTACATGATGCTGGTATGCTGCTAACAGCTGACATCAACTTTTGAGAAATGGCTGTTACATTTTCAGGAATTCTGAAAGCAAATTCTGGCAGAGCCGTTAAAAAATTACAGTTCAAATGATAATAAAACAAAGTTAATAAATACTCAAAACCCATTACTTCTTAATTATTTCACTACTTCAAGGTACAGATTATGCCTTTAATTTACTGTTTTCTGTAATTCCTACCAAACTTATCATATTTCCATTTAAGCAGTAACATAGTCCAATTTTATGCTTATATGACCCAATAATATTGCAAGTTATAATAGTTTGCCAATAATTTGACAAAAGATTAAGCTATTTTAGGTATATGTGCATTGTTAGAATATGGAGGGAGAAGTTAGAGGTGGCAGATAGAAAAAAATAGTGTTTTATTTTCCTTAAGAACTTTGAAGTATGAACTTGGACCCCTTTCTCACCCCATATACAAAAATAAACTCAAAATGGATGAAAGACCTAGCTATAAGACAGGAAGCCATCAAAATCCTAGAGGAGAAAGCATTCAACAACCTCTTTGACCTCAGCTGCAGAACTTACTAAACATGTCCCCAGAGGCAAGAAAAACAAAAGCAAAAATGAACCATTAGGCCCTCATCAAGATAAAAAGCTTCAGAAACAGCAAAGGAAACAGTCAACAAAACTAAAAGACAACTGACGGAATGGGAGAAGATATTTGCAAATGACGTATTGTATAAAGGGTTAGCATCCAAAATCTATAAAGAACTTATAAAACTCAATACCCAAAAGACAAACAACCCAGTCAGAACATGGGCAGAATAGACACTTTTCCAAAGAAGACACATCCAGATGGCTAACAAACACATGATGCTCAACATCACTTATCATCAGGGAAATAACAAATCAAGACCACAATGAGATACCACCTCACACCTGTCAGAATGGCTAAAATTAACAACTCAGGAAGCAATAGATGTTGGTGAGGAGGTTGAGAAGAGGAACCCTCTTACACTGTTCATAGGCATGGAAACTGGTGCAACCATTCTGGACAACACTATGAAACTTCCTCAAAAGATTAAAAATAGAACTACCTTATGACCCAGAAACTGTACTACTAGGTATTTATCCAAAGGATACAAAAATGCTGATTCAAAGGGGCACATGCACCCCAATGTTTACAGCAGCACTATCAATAATAGCCAAAATATGGAAAGAGCACAAATGTCCAATGACTGATGAATGGATAAAGAAGATGTTGTGTGTGAATTATACACACACACACATACACACTAAGGAGTATTATCCGGCAATTAAAAGAATGAAATTTTGCCATTTGCAACAATATGGATGGAGCTAGAATGTATTATGCTAAGCAAAATATATCAGTCAGAGAAAGACAAATATCAGGATTTCACTCATATGTGGAATTTAAGAAACAAAACAGATGAACATTGGGAAAGGGAAGGAAAAATAAGATAAAAACAAAGAGGGAGACAAACCACAAGAGACTCTTAAATAGAACAAACTGAGGGTCGCTGGAGGGGTGTTGGGTGCGAGGATGGGCTAAATGGGTGATGGGCATTAAGGAGGGCACTTGCTGGGATGAGCACTAGGTATTATGTGTAAGTGATGAATCATTAAATTCTACTCCTGAAATCATTATTACACTATATTTAACTAACTTGGTTTTAAATAATCTTTTTTAAAAGCGGGAAAAAAATAAACTCATTCAAGAAAGAGAAAAAAAAAGAACTTTGACCAACAAGTACTCAGCTGAATAGGTAATATCTGTTAGTTAGTATCTAGTGATGGTTTTAATGAGCATGCAACAATTTCTTAGTAAAAAATCTTCACATTGTACATCAGTTATATTCACTTAGAAATCCATATACTTCTTGTAAATGACCCTTTAGCCCTGATGAAAAATACTTTGCCAAACTAAACCCATGTGAAATCTAATTTCACTTGAGCTTCTTATGAAATTAATTTTAATGCCTAATCATACGGTCTTCATGCTGACAAAATCCATACTGAAGTTAATGAGACAGGTGTCTCCAAGGAATATCTGAAATTTTTATTCCACTCAATCAGCAGTAGTGCAAAGATGTTGGTTTTAATACTTTCCCCTCCACCAACCTTTATGAAAAAAGAAAACTCTCAAATATGTTAAAACTAAATCTATATAAAAGATTAGGTAAAAATATTAATGTTAGCTTTCCAACATTAAGAAGAATTTCCTGACAAAACTCCCTTATTTTTATTTTTTATAAATAATTATCTTTAATTCAAATATTTCTGAGACCAAATTGTTGTTTCTCTCATCTCAAAAATGTTGAAGTCACACATTCTAATGTGTGACATTCTGTTTAAAAAACAACATAATGAAAAAAAAAACACAACAGAATGTATTCAAGATATTTACTACAACTTTTTGACAACTCATTATGCAACTGACTTCCATTGCCAAGGTTGGTGATTTTATTACCTATTTTCTGTGGAATCACAGGATCTCACCAAGGTGTTTCAAAGATTACTCACAATTTGTGATGTAAGTTATATTTTAAGTTTATAAATATTTATAGGCTTTAAATGTTTTATTTAATGTTTTTTATTTATTTTTGAGACAGGGAGAGACAGAGCATGAGCAGGGGAGGGGCAGACAGAGAGGGAGACACAGAATCCGAAGCAGGCTCCAGGCTCCGAGCTGTCAGTACAGAGCCCGATGCTGGGCTCCAACTCACAAACCAAGAGATAATGACCTAAGCCGAAGTCAGATGCCCAAGCGACGGAGCCACCCAGGTGCCCCTATTTTACAGGCTTTAATTTAAAAAAAACACAAATATTATAAAGTTTGGATGAAAATTATTTTTTTATTTTATTTTATTTTATTTTATTTTATTTTATTTTATTTTATTTATTTTATTTTATTTTATTTTATTTTATATCCAGGCTTGAGAATTAACCTTCTCAAGCTATGTCTGCATTTGCATGTAAACTTGGTTTACATAATACTTGGTTTACTACTAATACACTATTAGTCTAAGATGCCTTTTTTTATAATTTTTAATTATAATTTTTGAGAGAGAGACAGAGCATGAGTGGGAGAGGGGCAGAGAGAAAGGGAGACAGAATCCAAAGCAGGCTCCAGGCTCTGAGCTGTCAGCACAGAGCATGATGTGGGGCTTGAACCCACAAACGGTGAGATAATGACCTGAGCCAGTCAGATGCTTAACCGACTGAGCCACCCAGGTGCCCCTAAGATGCTTTTTAAAATGAACGAGTATATGTTTCAGCTATGCTAAAAACATTTGGGAGATGCTGTATTATTGCAGATAAGATTTAGATATATCTGTTCAGTGCTTGTCATGGTTCTATCACTCAATGGATGCTCAGTCAGGGCTTTTAATAACTTGAGGATGCTAAGTAGTAGAGTCTGACTTTATATTTATGAAATTTGGGACCTTTTATATTTTAATATTTTACTTGTAAACTCATCATACAGAAGAAATGACTAATCATAAAATAACAATCACCATCTGAACTCATATCAAACAAACTTGAATCAGAAATGGGATTAAAGCAATCTGTCAAAACTCTCACAAAATGTCCAAAGAATTGTGCTACGACTTAATGTGCTTCAGTGCATGGTTTTGCAAAAATAGTTTTATATTATCTATAATTAAAGCATCTTAAAACAAAACACAGGAAATCAAAAGATAAGACTTCATATTTTCAACAAAAACTTATGGTTGAATGTGTACTTGAAATCTTTGTCATAAAGAGACGTCCAGATTTAAATGGCTTCCCTGGTCAGTCTTAACCTACATTAGGTAAGAAATAACACTCATTTTATGTAAATTCTTCCAGAAAACTGAAGAGGAGAAAATATCTCTACCTCCTTTTAGCATTCCCACGTTGCCCTAGCACAAAAGACGGAGATGATGGGAAAACTACATTTCAGTGTGAACAGAGATGCAAAAATAAAAACAAAAAGACTAGTAAACGGAATATAAAAAAATATTTTAAATGATAATGAATTATAACCAAGTAGAATTTATTCCAAGAATGCAAAGTCTATTTAACATTTCTAAATGTCCATCAACAGATAAATGGATAAAGAAAATGTGACATATACATACAATGGAATGTCATTTAGGCTTAAAAAAAAAAGCAAGAAATCCTGCCATCTGCAACAACATGGATGGATCTTGAGAACATTATGCTTAGTGAAATAAGCCAGACACAGATAAATATTGTATGATCTCACTTACATGTGAAATCTAAAATAATCAAACTCATAAAAGAAGAGAACAGAATGGTAGTTGCGAGGGATTAGAGGGAGGGGAAAAATGGAGATGATGGTCAAAGGATATAAACTTTCAGTTACATAAGTAAATTCTGGAAATACAGTACACAGCATAGTGTCTATAGGTAACAATACTGCATTGTATATGTAAAACTCGCTAGAAGGGCAGATCTTATATTAGATGGTCCTATCACACACACACACTCACAAATGATAATAATAATAATAATAATAATAATACAAAAATGGTAGTGGAAGGAAACTTTGAGAGGTAATGGACATGTTGACAGCCTTGATGATGGTGATGATTTCTTAAGTATATTCTCATCCCCAAACAGCATATATTAAATATATATATGTATACCTTTTCACATGTCAACTATACCTCAATAAAGTGGCTTAAAAAATAAAAAAATAATCACTCTTATTTACCATATTAACAGAATAAAAATGAAAAATAGGATCTTATCGATAGTTGTAAAATAAAAAATCTGAACAAAATCCAAGTCCAATATCTGATAAAAACTAACAAACCAGGCATAAAAGAGAAAATTTTCAGGGCGCCTGGGTACCTCAATTAAGCATCCGACTTCGGCTGAGGTTATGATTGTGCAGTCAGTGAATTCTAGCCCCCCTTCTGACTCTGTGCTAACAGCTCAGAGCCTGGAGCCTGCTTTGGATTCTGTGTCTTCCTCTCTCTTTCTACCCCTCCCCCACTCACGCTATGTCTCTGTCTCTCAAAAATAAATAAACATTAAAAATGTTAAAGAGAAAATTCTCAACTTAATAAACAGGATCCATGAAAATCCTATAGCTAGTGGCATACTTACTGATAAAAAGTGTAATACTTTTCCCCTAAGGTCAGAAATAAGACAAGGAAGTCTACCCTTACTGACTCGGGGCTAAAATACAAACTTCATTATATAAGGGAATTTCTCAACTCTGTGTCCTCAGTACTTAGAACGACCGACCCCTGGTTTAAAGTAGTTAATTAATTTTCATGAAATAATGTAAAAACAAATATTAGTTTCATGAATACACTAGATAGCAGAATGATGCAAAATACATAATTTGGAGGGTGGGAAGAAATAAAGATTAAATTTATTTAAATTAGTTATAATTCAATACAAAGATATTTTGATTCTCTCCATATGTTTCACATAATATATGTGTAATGATGAATATGAGAAAGATTAATTACCTTCTTAAACAATGTGATAAACAAAAGAAGATAAATGTGTGCTTAAGTCATTTACTAACCTACTATTTATTAAGTATGCAATGATGCCTGATAGCAATAGCAAGAAAACTATAAACAGAAAAGCTCACATAAAAGTGGTTGTCAAAATGCAGTCATGTCGTTTTTGTTATACTGAGAAGTACTAGCTGTTAAAGATTCCAATAGCTTTCAAATGACTTTTACTTAATGCCACATTTATTTCGGTATTTATACTCATGTGTAATCAAGTAGGTAATGTGGTCTAGGATTTCCATTTATTTATGTATTTATTTATTTTTACTGAAATATTGAAGCAAATCAAAGTCTATGATTAATATTTCAGATAAAAGAGTCAATAGCAGTAATCTTTTACCAACAAAGCTAAATGTCTACCTTATTAAATATGGTTATAGCAGCATGCATGCATGCATGGCTTACTGAGCGGTTTAATTGGCTAAATGAGCCCAGTGCAATACTGAAGAACTGTGAGTTACCACCCTTTGGAGCAGATACAAATCAGCCTGTGAATCCAGATGGATGAGAAATGTTAAGTGTATTTTTCTGTAAACCATATTAATGCCTGTAACAAACTCCCACGAATTTCAGGGGTTCTTACCACCTCCCCAAAAGCTCCATTTAATTTTGGGAGAGAATTCTTAATACAAAAGCAAGGGGAGGCAGGTGTGGACACTTTGTTTCCAGATTCTTTTTCACAGTCACAAAACTTTTTCTAGAACAGTGTTACTCAGGTCACATCTGGGCTGCCCCTCCTGTCTATGACAAGTCCACTGCTTTGTAGTACTAGAATTCGAGGGGACTTTAAACGGAACACTTACAAGCCTTACAGCACACGTGCAAACTTAAGCTAAGGTCCCTGGGTTTGAATCTCAACCCCGCTGGTCACTAACTGTGTCATCTTGGGCACCCCAATTAGCATGTGTGTGTCTCAGCTTCCTCCCGCGAAAAATTGGGATAATGCTATGGATTGAAATGCTGTTATATTACAGCACATAGAACAGTTCCTGTCACATAGTAGTCTATATGCTATAAGGTTAAATATTATCATGGTCATACTTTCTGCATGAGTTTGCAACAAAACGAGGATAGAGAGGAACCAGAGAGATGCCTAAATATCACCCTTATTAAATGCCTTTTTGAGGAGATAAAGACATTTCCTAAAAAAGAACCCCAGATAGCCATAAGCTGCACTGGAAAACCATCACTCCCCACCTCTACACATCAGTATCTACCACTGCAAAACTTAACAGCCCAGGGGCGCCTGGGTGGCTCAGTCGGTTGAGCGTCCGGCTTCAGCTCAGGTCACGATCTCGCGGTCCGTGAGTTCGAGCCCCGCGTCGGGCTCTGGGCTGATGGCTCAGAGCCTGGAGCCTGCTTCCGATTCTGTGTCTCCCTCTCTCTCTGACCCTCCCCCGTTCATGCTCTGTCTCTCTCTGTCTCAAAAATAAATAAACTTAAAAAAAAAAAAATTAAAAAAAAAAAAAAAAACTTAACAGCCTGGAAAAGTGGTGCAGAATATGGACTTCCCGGGAGCAGAAACAAGATGATTGGATACACAAGTCAAGCACCTCCTCCTAATTTACAAATGAAATTAAGCCACTCCTTCCCTGTCAGAGAACAGTAGCCTTAGACAGACATGGAGCCACATGAAAGGAGGTATAAAAGCATTGCTCTGACAACTGCTTTCAGTGGTCAAAATGTAACACATTTTTTTTTCATGGTCCAGCCCTTGTACGTGCTTTCCCTGCGCCAACAAAGAATTACTGTGATGGATTAATAAATGCCTGAAAGTGAAAAACCTTTAGAGTTGCAGGTGGTTTTGATTTAAAAACAAAATGAGACTATATATTTTTTTTCTTTTGCGTAGGCATATATAGATTAATATTATGCAAAGATAAAGTCCTTATAAAAAATAAAATACAATAAAAAAAGCAATGATTTCTTTGCTTTCTCTACCATTGCATTGAGTGACTGATTTAAGACACTCCAAACATATATTTCTTTTAATCCCATATCACTCAGGTTCCCCGAGACATTCTGGATATTGTGTTTGTTCCAGTCTTTGTTTGCTCTCAGATCCCCCAATTGTCTGAGTGTTATATGATTCTCCAACCCAGGAATGTGCTGCAAAGTAGAGGAAGAGGAAGGGAGAATCATCAAGTTCTAAGATCTCCTGCTTCCCTCGGAATCTCCCCATGCTTCAGTATACAAAACGTTGAACATTCTGGGGGAGAGACACATAGACTTTCATCATTCTCCCTTTTATTTTCTTTACAACACAGTGAGTCCAACCGATATGAAGCTCAAACAGGAAGGTATGACTTCTGGGAAAATGGAATCCAGATACATTAGCTGGCAGAAAGGGACAAGCGTAGATAAGAGATTATAAGAAAATAATGGTTAACATTTCAAAATAATGCCCATCATTATTATGATGTCCATGTCATTACATGATTGTGATGAAACTGAACCTTCTAGTTTGAGACCAACATGCAACAAAAATATGACTTGTTTGAAATGGAAGCTGAAATGTTTGAATGAAATTCTTGAAAACCCTCATATTAAAAATATCTGAAAATAATTGTTCACTAAAAAAATCTCAATTTAAACTGACTGAAGGAGCTTCTCATGGACTCTCTTCAACTTAATAACTTACCAAGTAAGAAATCTGTGTAGTCAGGAAATTTTGGTTTCAAAGTGAAATCCTATTTCAAGAATTCAGATCAGATGATTTAAAACTGCTCTTTTAGTACTAGCTACTATAAAACAAAGGGTAAAAGCTCTCAATCCTTGCAACTATGTTTCTGCATGTGTGTGTGTGTATGTGTGTGTGTATATATACATACATACATACATGCATATATACACATACATATGTACTCCTTTAGGGGGCCTTGGGTGGCTCAGTCGGTTAAGTTTGGGATTATCTCTCTCCCTCTCTCTCTCTCTGCCCCTCCTCCACTACTGCTTGCACATGTACACTTCTATCTCTCACAATAAATAAACATTTTAAAAAAAGCTCTTTTAGGCACAGTGAGATGGCAATTGAAGGGGGTTCTGCAGACCCTCGTAGAGACTAAAGAATTAATTCATTTTAAAATGGAACACATGATAATCTTAAAATGGGATACAATACTTCATTCTATAAATAGTAAAAACTGGGCGCCTGGGTGGCGCAGTCGGTTAAGCGTCCGACTTCAGCCAGGTCACGATCTCTCGGTCCGGGAGTTCGAGCCCCGCGTCGGGCTCTGGGCTGATGGCTCAGAGCCTGGAGCCTGTTTCCGACTCTGTGTCTCCCTCTCTCTCTGCCCCTCCCCCGTTCATGCTCTGTCTCTCTCTGTCTCAAAAATAAATAAACGTTGAAAAAAAAAAATTTAAATAGTAAAAACTTGCAGCCACTCGGACCACTGGGGATTATATAAGAACAGCAGCAATAAAAATAACTAACATGTTTAAATTTTATTTCCCTTGTACCAGATACTAATCAAAGTGCTACATATATTAATTCTTGTAATTCTCCCAACAACATACTGTTTTGAACTCAATTTTACAGAAGAGTAAATACCGCTTGGAATACTTAAATAACTTTTCCTAAGTTACATACTTAGTAAATGGCAGAGGTAGATTTTGGTGACAGATAGACAGTCTCATCCAGAATCTATGTTGCCAAAGATTCTAATAAATACTGTATCTTGTACCAACTCTTTTGTTCAATGAGAATTATGGTACTTTCAGAATATATTTCCTACCAAAAATTAAAAACAGACAAAATATCAATAGTTCCTTTAAGGCAAACAATACATGGTTTATGGTCTTTGTATATACCCTTTTTAAAAATATTTTTGCACGCTATAACACTCAGGAAACCATGTACACTAAACTCAAAAACTGGAGAAATTATTCTACAACATGACTGAATCCCTTTTATTCATGTACTTTTCACACTTCAAATTATAAAACATGAATAGATATTTTTTGGAAAATAAGTTTGAAAATAAAGTAAACTCTAAGAAATTGTTTGGCTGCTTCTGGTTGCCTCTGTTTCAAAATCTCACAAAATAAATATTTACTGTAGAAAAATATTAGTTAAAAAATCACAGCTGGGACACTTACAGAGCTAGATATTCCAAATGGATATTAACATTTTTCAAGACACTAAATGCACCCATCTTCAGTGTCTATATCACTCTATTAGGGTGAGGGTATCTCCTATTGTGGCTCTAACTGCCACAAATTAAATGGCTTAAAAACACCCCATTTTATTCTTTTCACAGTTCTGGGGGTCAGAAGTCTAAATCCAGTGTGTCAGCAGAACTGCATTCTCTCCAGAGAATTCAGGGGGAAACACATTTGCTTGCCTTTTCCAGTGTAGAGAAATTATCTCAATTCCTTGGACTGTGGCCACTTCCTCTATTTTCAAAGCCAGCAGCATAGCATCTTTAATACCTTTCTCTGTTTATGATACTCCTGCAGCCCTCTTATAGACACTGATCATTGCATTGGTCCTACCTTGGATACTCTGGGATAGTCTCCCCATCTCAATAGCTGAAATTTGATCATATCTGCAAAGTCCCTTAGCACATAAGGTAACATATTCCCAAGTTCCAAGAAATAGGAGGTGGATATCTTTTTCAGTGAGTAGGAAAAAAAATATTTTCTAGTGAGTATCATATGGAAGGTATCTGCAATGACACTTGAAAATTTTTTTAGTTGTTGACATTTCTGGACAGATACTTCTAATTAAGTTTTAGATCACAGAATCTTCAACCCTGAAATGGCATTAGAGATGAAGTATCCAATTTTAAAGGCAAACACTGAAGCCTTTAGAAATTGTGTCCTTTCACATACTGAATTGCTATCTCGTGTCTCAGATCCAAATCTTGGTCTTCTGACTCTCGGCAATGCCGCTGGTCTTGCTTATTACTCTAAAGGAAGATGTTCATCATGGATATTTTGACCCCCATATTTTCTTTTTACTAACAATAAAAATAATAAAAATGTAATTCACAGATGGACAAATAATAGGCATACTTCGGATATATGTAAAATTACTGTTGGAATAAATTCTTTGCAGGTGTCTGGATAAGAATCGGATCATATCACTGAATTTTGGCAAAGTAACTCATATACAGGCAGTCTTGAAATAGAAAATAATAAGAAGAACTTATTCGCTTTCATCTCTCTATCATTCTGGCTATATCAGCTCCTGGGACATTTTTCAGTCCTTTCCTAGTTCTTTGAAGTCTGTAATTGCTATGGAAACTGCAAAGACTTTTCTTATAACTAAAAACAAAAACTATAACGTGCAGTTCATAAATAAGAATTTAACCATTATTACAATGATTAAATATGTCTTTGCAGAAATTTATCAAGTAATTCCTATTATGCAATAATTGCCAAGTATTTTGCAAATAATTAGTATAAAATTTTTATAAGCAACCACAGCATAACATCACTAATACATTTTGAATCTTAGGTTCTTTACTGAAAGATGTGAAATCAATTATATTCTTTACTGAAAGCAAAGAGCTTTTGCATTCTTCCACATTCATATTATTATACAAACTCATGATTTATGTATACCATATAATTTCACTTTCCAGATAATACATTTACTGTAGAAAATGTAATTATACAGCATCATTAGAACAAAATATTTCTTTAATTCTATGTACCTTTCCTTGGAACCAGAAGGTTTGAGTTTAACATGGATTATGATGTGAAGTGACCTATAAAACTAATAACTTACATATCTTTTAAGGTGTTAGGTTTGATGAAATTTTTACATATTACAGCAAGGAATAGTAATAATGAAGGTCACTGCGACTATAACATTAGGATTATGTGATCAGTAATACGAATACTTAAAGCATGTATGTTCTCTGAAGTTCTTTAGGTCCAATGTTTTCTTGCGATCAGTTCAATAATGGGTATTCTACTTTCAACCTATAGACATGGAAACTGAGGTTCAAAAATAGTACAGTGTTGGGGCGCCTGGGTGGCGCAGTCGGTTAAGCGTCCGACTTCAGCCAGGTCACGATCTCGCGGTCCGTGAGTTCGAGCCCCGCGTCAGGCTCTGGGCTGATGGCTCGGAGCCTGGAGCCTGCTTCCGATTCTGTGTCTCCCTCTCTCTCTTCCCCTCCCCCGTTCATGCTCTGTCTCTCTCTGTCCCAAAAATAAATAAAAAACGTTGAAAAAAAAATTAAAAAAAAAAATAGTACAGTGTTTCCAAGTTCAAGTCAAGTTTTCAAGAGGTAGGAAGCATTCTAAAACAGTGGTTAAGAAAAGATGATTGTTAGCAATTAAAAATGGGACTGAAAGACTTTCTCAGTCTTTGGCAAATCTTTTGGTCTCAGCTTTCTTATCCATAAACCAGGATTAAAAATACCTCCCTGTCTTACCTGCCAATCATTAATAGGAGATATAATGATCATAAATGTAAAATCACATTGAGATGTCAATGATACTGTTAATTTTTCCTGAGATGAACACATGCAAAGCTTTATGATTTTGAAAATAATTACTTTTGTTTATAAAGTATATGTGAATTACATGTAAATTATATTTTTTATTTTTGAATTATTGTATTAATACATCGTGAGTGAGGTAATTTCTAATATATTACCACATACTAAATTCCACATCTTCCTATAGGTATCTGTTTTTTCTTCACTTGCTGATCAACAAGACATTTTTAAAAACATGGATTCCTGATTAACAATCTTGTTAATAAACTAATCTAAATGCATGCTTCCGGGCCATCTCCTAAAGAAAAGAAGGTTTTGAGAAAGCCGGCAGAAGAAAAAAAAAAAAACAGTTTATGAATAATGCATGTATTTGTTCACTTCTATCTCCCTGCCTTTTGCTTGTAATGATGTGTTTTGATAGCTGTAAATAGCAGGGATTTGTGGATGAAAGATACTGCCTACCTGAGGTATTTTACCATTCTAGAGATTTGACATACCATTAAATCACCCCAATAGCAAAATCAGCAAATGCTCCTTAACCTTAAGCTGTGAAATGGTAATAATTACACAGTAGTTCTACTAGAGATGATAAACATTTAGGAAAATTGTGGTTGTGTTAATAATTTTAGTTGCTAACATGTTCCAATGTGATGTGTGAGGTTTATGGGAAGTAGATGTTAGAGAGACTTACCTCTTAATGAAGAGCATAGCATTTGCCACAATATACATACCTGGTATTGTGAGCCTTGCAAGGATTCAGACAATTTTTATATTGTAGTTTGTCTAATAGCATTCAGATTTGACTAATTCCTTCCACTTGGAACTAATAATAGTTTTCATCAGATGAGATCCAGGCAATGTGCCAGGCATTTTCTAACAGTGCTATGGCTATATAAAAACCATATTGTTCCAGAAACACAATACAGAATAATAATCATGATGATCAATAGTACACTAATACTATTAATACAGATTTCTTAAGGCCTGTTCAAAAACCAGTCCATACCATGAATTCATTTTAGTCTAAAAACAGTATTTTACTGCCACCAATTAACCATGGAATCTGGTAAGGTCTAAAAGAGTTAAGCCATTTTTTTTTCCAAAATCAAAAAACATGTTAGTGTCAAAGCTATGCCTAGACTCACCGTTCTTGTATTTATCATCCACTCACTTTGTACCGTCTATATTAGTTATCTACTGTTGTGTAACAAATGATCACAAAAGTTACTATCTCACTATGGATCAGGATGGATCAGAGGACCCAGGCACAGCTTAGCTGGGTCCTCTGGCTCAACACTTCTCACAAGCCTGCAATCAAGGTGTCAGTTGTCCCATCTCAAGTCATGCCTAGGGAAGAGTCTGCTTCCAAACTTATGTGGTTTTGGCCAGAATCCAATTCCTTATAGAATATAGAACCAAGCAACTCAGCTACTTGCTAATTGTTAGCTGGAGACCACTCTCATTTCCCTGCCACATGAACTTCTTCATACACTAGCCCAGAACACAGCAGTTTGTCTCAACAAAGCTGATACATGAGGTAATAGCAAAACCATGTTATAAGCCTCTTCAAAAAGAATAGAATTGATAGCTTCACCTTTGTTGTATTCCCTTGGTTAGTAGCAAGTTACAGGTCCTGCCAACACAGAAGGGAAAGGAAACATACAAGGGTTTGAGTGAGGCAGAGATAATTGGGAGTCACCTTTAGAGTTTGTATACCACATCCTCCTTAGGGAAGTCTTTGGGAAATGGCACATCTTCACCTTAGTATCCGGCATTATCCTGGGTTTTCACTGCCCCTGTGAGTCAACTATCCAAAGACCAGCACTTCCACTCATTTTACCCACTTCCGAGATCATATCCTATGTAGGCTTTGTCATTACTCATAATTGAACAACTGTCCACCTCCCTTCAGACTTACGTCTTCCATTCTCATCAATCAAGTTTAAGCTCCTGGGTAACATTTTCGTGGAAGATTTTTATGCCCATCCCACAGTAGTAGTGCCAGACCCATGTCAAACGCTTTCACATGAAGATTGTGAAACTTGTCAACATTTCACTTACCACTGGGGCATGTGGTTGCCTCAGTCAGTAGAGCATGCAACTCTTGATCCCAGGATCATGAGTGTGAGCCTTATGGGGGAAGAGATTACATTAAAAAATTTCACTTTGCATATTTAAAATTTTAATTTCAGTTTTTTTATAAATACTATGTCTTGTGTGTAAGGTTATAATTCCCATGATGATATTGTGTCCCCCACTGTTAGCATAGGGCTTAGTTTAGTTAAAACTAAAATTTATCATTGATCTTCTACTCCATCTTCTCCATTCTTATTCACCTCCAAGCCCTTGAAGTAAATCTTACAAACTCAATATGTACACTTCCTTATTTTCACCAATTCTGCCTTTCTTCTATTTTGTCCACATGTACCATTTTTTATAAGCTAATATTATTTTCCAAGGTCTAAGTGAAAGATGCTACTCAGAAGAAATATTCTAAACTTTTGAAAGACTGCCCTGTCATTAAGTAAACTATTTAAAGATATTGTGGTTCTTATGTCAATTTAAACTTAAATCATCTATAATAAAAAATTGTGGTTTTTTTCTTAAAATAGGCAATAAAGAAAAAATTATTTGGTAATCTTTAGCAAATATAGGAGTCTATTATGTGCAAATTACACACTTAATAGATTTAGGCAAAACCGTTGACATAGAAACAACACAAAACAGGAATAACTTAAAGCTGTCCTGGTTACCTGGTAACCACATATTGATCGGAATTCAAAGGTCATAGGACAGGGAAAGAAACCAGACTTATCAGATAGTTACAATTTTTCTCATTTACTTTCAATATACATTAGAAGAAATTTAACATTAAACCAGTCTGATAAAACCATCCTTTCTAAACATAGGCAAAAATATTGATTAAAAGGTAAGGAAATAAAGAAAAGTCAAGCTATTGAGGGACAAAGAATTTACGTTACTCACTGACAAGTGTTGGACACAAATATTGTGTAAAAGATATCACAACATTACATAAATACTGAGATTCTTACAGTTTAGGGTCCAAGGAGAGATTTTAAGAGTTCAATCCCCTCCTGAGACTTTATGCCAGCAGACACTTATTTTATTCCAGAACATCTATTTTTATTTTTATCAGATCCACAAATAAATTCTTGACCAAAATAATCCCTTGACTGAAACAGAAAAGTTTAGAACTCTGTATTAAATGTGCAAATCTCCCCCAGCACTCCACCTATCCATCAGGCCTATAATACAGGCAAACCTAAGCAACACCTAAGAGGGAAGTATTACAATCTGAGGCACAGAGGCCATAGACTTTGCCATCACAATCTTAGTTATTCTTGTCCAGTCAGCAAAAAACAAAAAATTTTTCCACTGCTCTAAGAGGAAGTAAAAGATTAAAATAGCCACATTAGGACTTGGTAATACTTTAGACAACATTGCTCTAAGACCTAAACAAAAACTCTTGTTCATGACCCAACACTTCAGTATCTCACTCTTTGGACTGACTTTCTCAAAATTTTCTGAGTCCTCTTCCAGTGCCTGAGATGGACTGGGGTGGCTCTGCCATTTAAGTTGGAAAATCCAAGTCCAGATCAGCACTACGTGGCCCCAGTCACTGTGTCATTCCTTGAGAACTCCTTCCAAGACTCTTCATCCCTCAATTCCACATGTAGAGTTGACTCAATGCTCTAACAATCTCTAGGACTCACACCTATGAGATCACCCTGAAACCTCAAGCCATGCTCAGTTCCAAGAGGGTGGCCTGGCAAGTGACTAAGTTCCTCTGACGTACATGGTAATTTTGTGTGTGAGACCGCACAAAATAGGGCTGCCAGAACACTGCTGTCATCCTGATTTTGGTTGACTCTGTGTATATACATACACACACACACACACATACATACATACATAGTTCAGGGATTTGAGCTAGGAACTATCCACTGCACCATGGACTTGAACTGGAAGGTCTATGCATCTGCCTTTGCTGGTTGGTCAACTCTCATCTGTCAGTGCTAGTGTAGTACCCACTTTAGTCCACAGCACTCAAGGGTAGCAGTAAGGAGAAGTAGGAGGTCTTTAACCTCTATTCCTTTGTTCTGGCCAAAGGACAGTCATCACATTCCTGAAGGCTCTAGGACACATGTCAGTCAGGCTGTCCTCCAGCAGTCACCATGCCTACTTCTTCTGAACATTTTAGAAGGTTCCAAGTGGTGTCTTCTCTTATCTCCAACTGATACAAAAGCATCACAGTCTGCCAGGTTAATTTTAGGCCAAGACAGATGAGGGAGGGATTACTATAAATGTTAACTGCTCTTCTCCCTCTGCCCAGAGTCGCTCAACTGTCCTGCCACCTGATGGGGGTATTGGGACGACTGGTGTATAGTTAATACTGGAAAAAGTTCACATTCTAGGATGCAGTGGTGAGGGTCTGAAGTGTCCTACAGAAGATGAAGGTGGAACATGTGCTGTTTTGTATTTATGTTGTAAAATTCCAAGTGATAGAAACAAAATGACCCAAAAAGCAAACCACTGCTTTCATTTTCCTGCATGTTCTGAGTAAGACTTGCACTTCTGGTCATTACCAAAACAGCAAAAGAACAACCTTTGATAGAATCATTGGAAGCCTGTATTCGTGGGTACCAGTAAAGGATGATACAGCATCATCCCATGAATAATAATGTAACAGGCAGTAAATAAGTAGTATTAAGAAACAAAAGAAGCAAGATCAGTATTATTTTTAATATTATTTTAATAAACAGTATTAACTTATTGATCATTATTAATAAAAACAGTTTGCTGAAGAGATATGACACAAAAATAACAATTGCTACCTTTTTTTCTCATATCCTGAGAGATATGAAATGTGCCAAGAATAGTACATTTGGCAATAAAAAACTTGGAAGAGATGAATACTGGACTCCAAGGGGGAAAGATATGATGTGGAAACTACAAAAAATCTTTGTGTCTTGATGGAAAAACATGTGGATTTACATACATATTTACATAAATTTACATAAATATGTAAATAATATTTATCTACCAATTTTTCTAAATTTTCATAAAGAAATTGTTCCACGTCATATGGGGCCAAAAATTTTGGAATTCTTTAAATAGCTTTATTGAGATACAATACATATAGCAATTCACTCTTTTAAAATATACAATGCAGAGGTTTTTAAATCACTCACAGACTTGGGGAACCAAAACTATTTTGTAACCAAAGAAAATTTTAATAACTTCAAAAAGAAACTCACTCCCATTAGCAGTCACTCCCCTCCCTGCCAGACCTAGGTAACCACCAGTACACTTTCTGTTGCTATGGATCTTCTTATTGTGGACATTCAATATAAATGAAGTAAACAATATGAACCTTTGTGACTGACTCCTTTCACTTATAACAAAATCAAGAGTTGGATATTCAACTGACTGAGCTACCTAGGAGACCCCCCTACCTCCACTGTGTTCTCTTGGGGGATTTTGAGCTCTATATTAAGTGGTATTGGTTTGTCCTTTTCTTGTGACGTTTTTGTCAGGTTTTGGCACCCAATAATGCTAGTATGATCAAAGTTCTAGGAAAGTGGTCCTGTCTCATCTCATTTTTTGAAAGAATGTGTGAGATACTATTGCTAATTCCTTTTTTATATTTTTGCCAAAATTCACTGCTGAAGCCATTAGACTCCTGGATTTTCTTTGCTAGGAGATTTTTGATTACTAACTCAATCTCTTCACTTGTGATAGGCCTGTTCAGATTTTCTTTCTTCTTGAGTCAGTTTTATAATTTGTGTGTTGTTGGGATTTTTGTCCGTTTCATCTAGGTTATCTAGTTGTTGGCATATAATTGTTCACAGTATACTCATAATCTTTATTTTCCTATAAATTCAATGGTAATGTCACCTCAGTTATTCATGATTTTATCAATCTGAGTTTTATTTCTTTCTCTTTTGACCAGTCTAGCTAGAGCTTGGTAACTTTGGTTAATCATTTCAAATAACTAAAATTTGGTTTTGGTGATCTTCTCTATTGTTTTTCTATTCTCTTTCATTTACTTCCCTTCTAATTTTTATTATTTTTTCTTCCTGCTTGGTATACAGT
Source organism: Lynx canadensis (assembly GCF_007474595.2). Classification (NCBI taxonomy): domain Eukaryota; kingdom Metazoa; phylum Chordata; class Mammalia; order Carnivora; family Felidae; genus Lynx; species Lynx canadensis. The sequence goes on along the minus strand of NC_044312.2, from coordinate 91,256,851 downwards.
TTGCCCTTAATTTTCCAGTTTAAGATAGAAGGTTAATTGTTACCAATTATCTTTTTAATTTCCCTCAAGGCAATTTTTTTTTTTTTTGCTTCATCCACTGTATCTGGAATATTGTGGGAGTTTTTTCTTCAGTACTCCCAAAGTATTTTCTTATCTCCACTGTGATTTTCTCTGTGACTCATTGGTGGAATGTTTTAGGTAATTTCCATATCTTGCTTAATTTCTCAAAATTCTTGCATTTGTTGATTCATCACATTGTGATTAGAGAACATCATTTGAGTGATTTTCAATACTTTAAGATACTTGAGATTTGTTTTACAGCATAATGTATGATCTACCTGGAGAATAATACATACGTACTTGAGAAGAATGTACTGTGATTGGGTGAAGTGCTACATGAATGCCTATTATGTCTAATTTGTTTAAAATGTTGTTAACTCTTTTATTTCTGTTTTAATCTTCCATCTAGTTGTTCTATCTATTATTAAACTGAACTGCTGAAATCTCCAACTATTCCTGTATATTTTAGTCTATTTTTCCTCAATTCTATCAGATATTTGCTTCAGGTAGTCTCGAGTTCTGTGGTTAGGTGCTTACATATTTTGTTATAGTTGCCTCATGAATTACGCTTCTAATTTAATGATAAAATGCCTTTACCTTTAAAAACAATTTTTTTTTCTTAAAGCATATATTGTCTGATATTAGCATAACCACTCCAGCTTTCTTTTGGCTTGTTTGTAAAGTACACAATTTTATATCCTTTTACATTCTAACTGCTGGTTACTTGAATCAGAAATGTGAATGCCTCGGGATTACAATAAACATCTTGATTTATGACAATATATACAAAGATTATTGCTAAATTAATTTTAATTGTATATAAAAATTTGCTACTATACAGCATGCTTCCATTCCCCTCCTTTGTGCTATTATTGTCATATAAATTATATCTTTATATACTATAAGTCCATAAACACAGTTGTCATATTAATTATTGTCATATAAATTACATCTTTATATGCCATAAGTTCATAAATACAGTTTTATAATGACTGCTTTAGTAGTCTTAAAAATCAGACAGAAGATGAGAAATAAAAAAACAAAATATATTTATATAGTCTAAATAATATTTATCCATGTAGTTTTCTTTCCTGTTGTTCTTTATTTCTTCATGTGGTTTCCAGTTGCTGCCTAGTTTTCTTTCATTTCAGAGTGAATGGCTCCCATTAGTAATTTTTATAGGGTAGATCTGATAGAAACTTCTCTCATGTTTTGTTTATGTGAAAATTTTCAAATTTTTCCTTCATGTTGAGGTAGAATTTTGCTGCTTATAAAATCTTTGGTGACACTCTTTCTTTTAGCACTATATTTTAATGTTTATTTATTTATTTTGAGAGAGAGAGAGAGAGAGAGAGAGAGCGCACGTGCATGTCCAGGAGTGGAAGAGGGGCACAGAGAGAGAGAGAGAGAGACACACAATCTCAAGCAGGATCCATGTGCAGTGTAGAACCTGATGCAGGGCTAGATTCCATGACCACGAGATCATGACCTGAGGTGAAATCAAGAGTCAGACTCTTAACTGAATGAGCCACCCAGGCATCCCATCTTTCAGCACTTTTAATAAGTCATTTCATTGTCTTCAGGCTTCCATGGTTTCTAATGAGGTATCATTTGTTAACCTATTAAAGATGCCTTGTTCATTATGGATCTCTTCATGTAGCTTTCAAAAATATGTCCTTGGCTTTTAATAGTTTATGACATGTCTAGTTATTAAATTATTCAAGTTTAGGGGCACCTGGGTGGTTCAGTCAGTTAAGCATACAACTTTTGGTTTCAGTTCAGGACACGATCTTATGGTTGGTGAATTTGAGCCCCACATTAGACACCTCACTGATGGTACAGAGCCTGCTTCGGATTCTCTGTCTCTCCCTTTTTCTTTGCCCCTCCCCTTCTCTCTCTCAAAACAAATAAATAAACTTAAAAAATAATTCTCTGAGTTTATCCAGTGAGAATTTTGTTGGACTTCTTGGATATGTAAATTCATATCTTTCACCAAATCTGGCAAGTTCAACCAGTCTTTCTTCAAATACATCTATACATTTTTTAAACCTCTCCTTTCTTTCTGAAATTACCAGTATGCATGTATTGTTACACTTGATGGTGTAACCATACAGGTCTCCAAGGCTCTGTTTCTTTATTCTTTATTCCTTCTTTTTCTCAGCCTAGATAAGATCAATTGACCTATTTTCAAGTTACTTGATTCTTTGCCAGTTGAAATATGATGTAGAGTTCTTCTAGTAAATTTTTTATTTCAGATATTGTATATTCAATTGTCCCCTACCAAAAGTTTGTTATTATCTATGTTTGTTGTGGTGGTGGGTTTTTTTTGTCAGTACCATCTTGTATGCATTTTCTAAAGCCTATATTCTTTGTCATTTGTAGTCACAAAACTTTCTACTCAATTAGCTTGATGGTCACCTGATTATTGGAATTAGGGTAGTTGTGCATATTTAATTTTGTATGTGAAAATATTCAAGTTATCTGTCATTCATAACCTCACCAGTCAATATTAATGATTATTTATTAGAGATATTTTGCTTTGAACTAACTTCCTTTTCCTCCAATCTTTTTTACTGTTTATTTGTAATGACAATTTTTTCCAGCTTAAATCAGATAAAATTGACATATAACATTGTGTAAATTTAAGGTGTACAGGGGCTCCTGGGTGGCTCAGTCAGTTAAGCCTCCGAGTTCAGCTCAAGTCATGATCTCATGGTTTATGAGTTTGAGCCCCACATCAGTCCCTGTGCTAACAGCTTGGAGCCTGGAGCCTGCTTCAGATTCTGTGTCTCCCTCTCTCTCTGTCCCTCCCCAGCCCACAATGTCTCTCTCAATCTCTCTCTCTTAAAAAATAAACAAACATTAAAAAAATAAGGTATACAGTGTGTTGATTTGGTATACTTGTATATTGCACAATGATTACCACCATAGTGTTAGCTAACACATCCATCATGCCACATATTTACCTTTTGTGTGTGTGTGTGTTAACAAAATTTAAGATCTATTCTCTTAGCAACTTTCAAGTATATAACACAGTATTATTAACTATGATCACCATGGTAATACATTAGATACTCATAACTAACTGGAAGTTTAAACCCTTTGCCTAACATCTCCCTATTTCCCCCACCCCCAGACCCTAGTAACCACCATTCTGGTGTACTGATGATTTGTAATGCATACTATTGTATATTCTAGGCATCAAAGTAAATAAAGTAGGCTTAGGTAGACTCACCTTAGGGGCTGTCTGGTAACGGATGGTAAATAAGAAACTAGTATATAGTGTAATGAGTATTATGAAAGTGAAATGTAGCACCCTAAACTATTACAATTAAACTTTCAATTTGACATTCAATATAAATTCACCTTTGGATTCAGATTTTTTTTGTCAATATGAAATATATAGTGTACCTTATAAAAACAGCAATTGCATTCAGTTTTTAAACTAGTACAATCATATTTCAATTTCAAACTAACTACAACTTTCTTGTTTATCAAGTTTGATAACACATTTCCTAATTAGTCACCTTTAGTTAATTATGCACTCTTTCAAGCAAGTGTAGGTAATTCAGTTCCTATTTAAAGTAATCAATGTAAAATAGACCACTGACTTGTCTCATTTCTCCTGATAAATATTATTCTATTTCACTTTCTTTTTAAATGATCAACCTTCACAATTAAACTGTCCAAAACCTTTCTTTTTCTCCAAAATCTAATTTGTGAGACCTCACACTTTCACCTTGTTTAGTATAATCAAGGTAAAGCCATTTTTTTTCACCAGAGAACTAATAATTTTCTTACATTCTTAAATCATCAGTAAGCACCCTTAAAATTCCATATACTTTAAAAATTGTTATTTCATGAAAAAATACTGTAAGTGCAGAATTCAGTTATTTTCATAAATTGAATAAATCTGTGTAGCCAGCACCAATAATGAGAATAATCAATACTAGCACCAGAGTAGCCCTTCTTTGTACTACTTTCCGTTGATGAACCTCCAACCACTCATACCAAGGGAAATCACTTTCCTGACTTCTAAAATCATCCATTAGTCATTCCTCATCCTGTAATTTATTTGGATGAAATTATATACTATGTACTTCTTTGAGGCAGGTTTCCTTCACTCAACATATCAGTGAGATTTATGTATGCAGTATGCTGATTCTTATTGCCATACAGCATTCCATTTATGAATATACTATGAGTTATCTATCCATCCTGTTGACGGACATTTGATTATTTGCATCTGGAATAGTTCTGCTTAAGAACATAAAGCATAGCTTTTGGTGAACATAGGTAAGTAATTTTTTTTAATGCAAAAAAACACAGAATTAAAAGAATTCAATATATTATTTAAAGAAGTATAAGTACTATTCACAATTAAAAGGGTAACAGCCAATGATGCTGAATGATTTATCCATGTGACTAAACTCATCATAGGAACATTTGGCATCAGTTTCAATGGACTGCATCATTGATAACACAATTATAGTGTCTTCTCACTAATGAAGAATTAAATTTAAACACATTTCTCATTGTTTTCTGAAAGTTATTTTACCTCATTTAATAGACACAAATCCACATGCCTGGATTAGAAATAACTAGACTATATAAAAATTCAAAAAAAAAAAAACAAGTGCCTGGGTGGCTCAATCAGTTGAGCGTCTGACTTTGGCTCAGGTCATGATTTCACAGTTCATGAGTTCGAGCCTCACATCGGGCTCTCTGCTGTCAGCACAGAGCCCACTTTGGATCCTCTGTCTCCCTCCCTCTCTCTCTTCCCCTCCCTGTGCTCTCAAAAATAAATAAACATTTAAAACAATAAAATAAAAACAAGGAAAGGACCTGCTATTAAAAGATGCAGGCAATTAAACTGATGGGAAAAGTCACGCATTACAGAAAAGGTTAAACTTATAACTGATAAAATCAGTAAACATGCACACATGCTATGTTTTAAAACAGCATATCACTAGTCTTGGTTATCTGGCATATTAATACCCTGAACTCTTTAGCCAGTTAGTCTTTCTGCAGAAGTCAGAGGATCTGGCATATGAGATGCTTTAGGGTGAGAGAACACATTGTAGAAAGTGAGGGCTTTCTCTTACTCTGTATAGTTGTAACCTAGTCTAACTGGACAGTTCCACTGGCTTCCACTGGCCATATTGCCCAGGTATTGCTAATGATTTCTGATTTCCTAAACACTTCTCTGAGTTCCTCCTATGACAGCACTGACAATAAAAAGTCACACATGCCAAGGAATAATGCAAATTCTTCTCATGTATTAATTCATTTAATCCCTATAAGAAGTCTACAAACCCAGAACACACAAATTTGCCTATGGTGATATAGCTATTCATGGTAACATTCAAACCCAAAACTACACAGTTAGTTCTCTTAGCCATCCTACACCAGTCATCTGAGACTGGGCCACTACTCTCCTGACGTCGACAACTATATTATGCCTAGGCTCTGGATGTAGCCCAGTATTTGAAGCAATGCACTTCTTTGGTCTCTCAATAACCCTCTTAGAAAATGAATAGTAAGAGTCCTGGTTCCTTTATGAGAAAGGATGAGAAGCATCGGTTTGCACAACTGACTATTCTGTCCTTTTGCTTATAGGCAGCATGATATTCAAATTCTGGTTCTTGCCCTTGCTACTGGTATGCCCTTGACCAAGCGCTTTTGTCTATCTTCCTCACATTTCACCAGTGAAGAGAGAAAAACAAACCTGTTCATCAGAGTTTCAGGACAAATCAGATGGCATAGTTTTTATAGAACATAATTCTTAAAAATAAGTAGGTTTTCCCAGCCATGTCCTTCACTCTTCAATATGAAATATAAATAAAAACATTCAAACGTTTGTTCCACATTGTCTCATACATGGGCTGCTGCTAAGTAAAAGTTCTGTTGGTCGGTATTTATATTAATGTCTTCAGAACACTTTGCAAAGTAATTAGCGGACAGCTACAGCCAAAATAATATTTCCACTCTCATTTTTCCTCTGGGTGTTTTTCTTTACCACTTGGGAGTGAACACAGATCATTAAATTCTATCACAGCCTGATTCTTCCTCACCTTTGAAGTTGGCATCTGAGGTTTCTTCTGGAGATAAGGATTCTGCAAAGGGCAGTTTTATTACTCTGTCTTGGGCAAGCAAGGATTAGGGAGATCATCAAAGGTCATGCCTAAAGCTGTGCTGAATTACTTTTCCAGACACTGAGAACACAAGCAAACAAGTTCTTACCAATGTGTCTGTGGAATCAGACTTCCTGTAAGAGACTACCCCCTCTGCCTTTTGAGTGACTTCACATCTCAGCCCATTTCACAACTGAGAGTCTGTTTGCTGCTTTAAAAAAAAAAGGTACTGTGCCCTTCCTTTGTCTTGGTCATGAGACAAGCCACACTGTCTCCTAAATTCCGTGAAGGAGACTGGGATGATGACTTGGTTAACCTCTGGGCACTGTAGGGTCAGCAGCTGCATTTCCATTGGGCCCTGACTCATTTTCACTCATTTTCCTGTCTTGTGACCACTTGTTTGGAACAAGCAACAGCTTGCCAAGAACCCCAAGACACTTCTGCTTATTTTTCTAACACTTCTAAACTCATTTACTCTATATAGGTCCCAATCACATATCATAAATTAATTAAAAAGACTCTGACACCCATATATATTTTGGCACCGGTCTTAAAAAAAATTCATGGAAAATCACAATCGATAGACTAGAATTTCCTTCTTTCTCTCTCATGGTTTCCCCTTCCAGCTGGGGGATCTGTATGTGTAGCCCTGCCTGGAACACAATTACTGCAGTAGGAGAGAAGAAACCAGCTGTGAAAGATATTCTCCAGCAGGTAGTTCTGCACTACTTGGGGAAGGCTGTCTCAGAGGAAAGCGTCAACAGCTGTAGACTGTCATATAAAAGACTTCCAATCGGTTAAGCAACTTTGAAGAAGCAAAATTCTGTTGTCCAATTTTATTTGTCTCTGACTCTGACTACAGGACTGCTATTCATTACAGACCTGCCTAGCAGGTGCTTACAAAGTCACAGTTCTTTGTATTAATCTAGACAAAAGGCCATTATGAACTGTAACTTTAGTTTTAGGAGAAAATACAATGCACTTGGTTGGATGAAGCGATGCTTTCATGTTTCCCTTTCTTCTGCTTTTAAACTTGAGTTCCTTTCATATCCTCTGAGATTTGGGGGTGACAGAGGGAAGGAGATAGGAAGTCTCTTTTTTGATATAAATAGATGTCATAATTTTAAAAAGAGGGAAGAATTTCTATCCTGGTAAAGGTAAAATATGAATCATTAGAACCACCATCCCATACTACACAAAAGGGTGTTAGGAAGGATAATAATGTAGTTATTCTTTATCTAAAATGTTAGTCATTATTAAATCACAGGAGGGGTACTGGTATTTTTACAGACTATTTTGCACATGTTACTCCATTCAATTATTTCCATGCTGCTAGGTATTTTATTCTCTTTTAATAAATGTGAATAGCAAGGCTCAGAAAAGTGAGTGAGATTGTTAACGTTCAGCTTCTTAATACCTGAATCCAGATCTGATATCAGGTCTTCTAGAGTGGAAGATTTGTGCCAGATTCTGGAATATGGTATAGGCCATGCCAGAGTTTGGAGCATAGAAAGAAAAGGGAGGCATACTAGAATATACACTCCATGGGAACAGAACCACAAGGGATATTTGTCTCCTCTTTACTACTGCATCCACAAGGCCTAGATGAGTGGCACACAGTAGGTGCCCAATAATTACTGAAGAATGAATGAATGAATGAATGAATAAATAAATAAATAAATAAATAAATAAATAAAAAGATTTTAAAGCAAAACATGGCAGAGCATATGCAAGCTATGTTTGATGTTGCCTTCCTAATTTTTAACCATTTATTTTTTTAAAGCATAAAGAAAAAGTGTTTTTGGCAAACTTTGCTACTTATACAACTTTTGGTTTTATCAATTTTCTTTCAAAACCAACAGTATTTTGACATTTACTAAACTTCTAAGGAATACGGCAAGATACCAACAACACAGATTAAAATTAGTTTGCAATACTATAGATGAATTACAAGGTCAGTATCCTCTGTCCAATACAGAACTGGTCCCCTCTGTCATACTCCTTCCATTCAGTGCAACAGGAACTGGGAGGGATAGAGAAGAATGATGGATTGGAAGAAGGCTGACAACGTTATTAAGGTGGGTGGGGCTATATTTATCTTAAGGTATTCCCATTTTGCCAGAGTACAGGACATTTGCGGTGTGATGAAATTATTGGTAGTATATGTTGGGTCTTTCTCACTTGGTATGTCAACTCATTGATGATGTCAGATGAAAGCTTATAAACTTGAGGACCACAAACTGGGGAGAGGTGGACAATGACATGCTGGTATGAGACCTCTTAATTGATAGGATCTAGTCCGAAAAACCAGATGTGGCTCTCTCCTTTATTAGACCAAATTGGAACAGGACAGAGATTTTGGAATCGCCACAGGGCTGGAACACAGGTGAAGAGGTACCCTACACATCCTCTTAAGGACATTTAGGAGATGTTCCAACGCATATTCTGTGCATATGTTGTCTGCATTCCTAGATGTGTACTGTATCCCTTGAAAGACTATAAGGAAAATTTTCATTCCCCAAAGTGAAAACTCAGAACTATTGTGCCTCCAAAGGGAAATATGAAGCAATGTAAGAGGAAGGAGAGACAGAAGCACAGCTTTGGCAAGAAACTATACATCATGTGGTAATAATGAAATAATGAAATGATGAATGAAATGAAATGAAATACTTTATATAATTATCTATAGATGGGGGGACTGCAGGATGAGGAAGATAGATTATATAGCTCCCACAAGACTGTGTTTCCTCATGTTGAAGAAAGAGCAAATCGCATGAACAATAGGGCAGACCTAGGCTGTTTCTGCAAATAACGCAAAATGGGCACATATCTTTTCTAAGTATTTTTGAATGCCAACTTTTACATAAGACATTTTAAAGTAAATAAGTCTATTTTCTTCATTTTTTTCTTTAAGAATACAAAAGGCTGCTATCTTCCTTTGAGAGTAAATGAGGAGAGATTACTCTGTTCTACCCACAAAATACTTCAGGTTATCTGAAACAACTATAAAATTAATACCTTCTTAAGAATTAAGTTGAGGAAAGTAAAGCTCAGCATTAACACATAAAATATATATGTAGATGGTATTTCTATCAAGTAAATAATTTAATGCATGCAGTGATGGAAAAGGAAATAGTGTATTTTATACCTCTGATACTAGTACATATGTGTATAAAACCTGTACACGTCGTTCTATTTCCTATCTTTTCCTCAATGGAAACTATTCAGAACTACTTTTAAGTCTTCAATTTAATTTACAGGCTTGTGGTTTATTTTATATTGAACATTTGGAAGGAGGATTAGATAGGAGAAAAATGTCAACAAGTGTACATGTTATCCTCAACAAAATAAATTACCCAGCTTTGTGACCCAGGTCACAACTGAGGTTGAGTAGTGCAAATTCTCTTAGAACATAATCATTAGGCAAACAGGGTGAGTTAAATCTCAAAGGGCTAATATTTATTTCAGGATTTTCAGTGATTTATAATCATGCATATATAGTCAGTCTGTATTCCCTACACCTATATGCCATGACAGAAATTACTACATTTGTTAGGTGAGGAATTTGGTGATTCAGGAGTGATTTATGCATCAACCACCTCTTGCTAAATTTCAACTAAAATCATGTAATCAGCTTCCAGAGTTATACAATAGGGCAAAATGAACAGAACCTCAAGTAATGGGTTTGTAGGTTGAGACCCAGGGAAAATTGAAGGTATTCCAGATAGGTTTTACAGCACATAGAAGTGAAATCTAATATATTATACAATGAAATCCTTTCTCCAATTCTTTGAGGTCAATGGAAAAAGCTCCCATAAAGAAGGTGGAGTTAAGCTAAAATTGCCTTCAAATTGATTCTTCCTTGCATAATCAGGGAAGAAATTAGCCAGATGCTTTGCTCCACTTCCAACCCCAACCTCAATGAGGTGTAATATAAACAGACACTTGAAATTTTGTATTTGCAGTTCACAAAACCTAGTATAATAAATCAATTTATTTTCAACTTTTCTGTATGTTGATTATTAAATACACTATGAAAATATGTCATATTATTTATAATTATCATCAAGTACATAAAACATACAATGACATTTCTGTGTAAAGTTTTCTGATCATTACCAATGCTGCCCTTAAAAGGAGTCATTCAGAACATGTTTTTTTCTTTAATTTAGAAAAAGAAAGATTTTTTTTTTCAAACTCAGTGAATAGACTTAAAAATACTATTATCACCATACCTTGGAGATATTGTGGGTTCAATTCCAGACAACCACAATAAAGCAAATATTGCAATAAGCAAGTCAGTAAGTTTTTTTGGGTTTCCCAGTGCATATAAAAGTCATGCTATACTATACTATAATATATTAAGTATGGAATAGCATTATTTCTTTAAAAAATGTTCACATCTTAATTAAAAATACTTTATTGCTAAAATATGCTAACCATCATCTGAGCTTTCAGTGAGTCGCAATCTTATTGCTTCTGGAGGGTTCTGCCTCCATGTTGATGGCTACTGACTGATCAGGGTGGTTGTTAAAGGTTGGAGTGGTCATGGCAGTTTTTAAAATCACACAACAACGAAGTTTACCTCACCAGTTGGGTCTTCCTTTCACGAATGATATCTCTGTGCATGTGATGCTGCTTGACAGAATTTTACCCAAAATAGAACTTCTTTCAAAATTGTAGTCAATCCTCTCAAACCCCGCCAATGTTTTTTCAACCAAGTTTATACCATGGTCTAAATCCTTTGTTGTCATTTCAAGAATCTTCATAGCATCTTCCCCAGATTCCATCTCTAGAAACCGCTTTCTTTGCTCATCCATAAGAAGCAACTCCTCATCCATTCAAGTCTTGTCATGCGATTGCAATAATAAATCAGTCATATCTTAAGGCTTCACTTCTAATTCCAGTTCTCTTCTTATTTCACCATATCTTAAGTTACTTCCTCCAGTGAAATCTTAAGCCCCTCAAAGTCATCCATGGGGGTTAAAATCTTCTTCTAAACCCCTGTTAATGTTGATATTTTGACCTCTTCTCATAAATCACAAATGATTTTAATGGCATCTAGAATGGTGAATCCTTTCCAGAAGGTTTTCAATTGATTTTGCCCAGGCCCATCAGAGGAATCACTGTTTATAACAGCTATATCCTTGCAAAATGTATTTCTTAAATAATAAGACTTGAAAGTTGAAATTACTCTTTGATCCATGGGCTACAGAATGGCGGTTGTGTTAGTGGTCCTCAAAACATTAGAGCTTGGGGGTGACCAGGTCCCTTGTCAATGAGCAGTCATATTTTAAAACCAGCCTTTTTAACTGAGTGGTATGGCTCTACAGCAGGCTCCAAAGATTCAGTAAACCATGCTGTAAACTCGATGTGCTGAACATCAAGGCTTTGTTGTTCCATTTCTAGAGCACAGGCAGAGTAGATTTAGCATAATTCTTAAGGGTCCTACGATTTTCAGAATGGTCAATGAGCACTGGCTTCAAGTGCGAGCCACAGCTGCATTAGCCCCTACCAAAAGAGTCAGGCTGTCCTTTGAAACTCTGAAGCCAGACACTGACTTCTCCTTTCTAGCTATGAAGAGTCCTAGATGGCATCTTCTTCCAATAGAAGGCTATTTGGTCTACACTGAAAATCTGTTGTTTGGTGTAGCCACCTTCATGAATTATCTTAACTACATCTTCTGGATACCTTGCTACAACTTGTACATCAGCACTTGCTGCATCACCTTGCAGCAAGTCTTTCCTTAAACCTCATAAACCAACCTCTGCTAGATTCAAACATTTCTTCTGCAGCTTCCTCTCCTCTCTCAGTCTTCGAAGAATTGAAGAGTTAGGGCCTGGCTCTGGATTAGGCTTGGGACTAAGGGAATGCTGTGGCTGTCTTGATCTTCTACCCAGACAACTGTTACTTTGTCCATATCAGCAATAAGATTATTTCAATTTCTTATCATTTGTGTGTTCACTGGAGTAGCATTTTTAATTTCTTTCAAGAATTTTTTTCCTTTGCATTTATAACCTAACTGCCTGATGGAAGAGGCCTACATTTCGGCCTTTCTTGGCTTTCAACATGCCTTCCTCACTAAGGTTAATAATTTCTGGCTTTTGAGTTAAGAAATACACAACTCTTCCTTTCGCTTGAGCAATTACAGCCCTTTGCAGCGTTATTATTTGGCCTAATTTTAATATTGTTATATCTCAGGGAATAGAAAGGCCTGAGTAGAGGAAGAGAAACAGGGGAATAGCCAGGTGGTGAAGCAGTAAGAAATACATTTATAAGTTAAGTCCACAGTCTTCAAAAGTTATGGTTTGTATTGCTCCCCCCAGAAAAAAATTACAATAGTAACATCAAAGATCACTGATAACAGATCACCATAACAAATATACTAATAGTGACAAAGTTTGAAGTACTGTGAGAATTACCAAAATGTGACATAGAGACACAAAGGGAGCAAATGCTGCTAGAAAAATGGCATCAACAGATTTGTTGGACACAGAGTTGCAATCTTGTATTGTATTGTAAAAAAATACAATATCTGCAAAGTACAATAAAGCAAAGTGAAATGTATGATATTGTCTGTTTGCCTGAAATAGTCCTCCAGTTTAATAAACTCACCAATAGCATATTTAATAATGAGAGTCCTTCCCAGACGTCATATAAAATCTGTGACACCATTCTATAATACTAACATTATGTGATGTTTTTATAGTCTACCATCTATAGACTAATAAATTCAAGCAAATATACAAGTAATACAAAACCTAATTTTGAGGTTATGGCTCAGAGAAAGGAATCAGCAAGATGAGAGTATGAATTTTAACTTTGCTACTTCCAAAGGAGTGACTTTTGCCAAATAGCTTTTGAAAATTAAAAATGTGATCAAAATTCAAACCTGCATGGAACTAAATAGGGGAATTTTTCATAAAGCATAAAACTAACAAAGAGAGAATTATTAAAATGAGCATATAAAATATAAATAAATTAGAGTACCGTTTTCGGATATCCAAGTTGGAAATAACAGAATTCCAGACAGAAAGAACAAAATAAATGGGGAGGAGGGGAATAATTGAAAAAAAAATTTAAAAAGTCCTGGGACATAAGAACCAAAGTTACCAAATTTAACAGGCCTACAGAGTGTACAGAAAACCAGATTTAAACAAACCAACACCCATGCCCATCATTATGAAATTTTATATAATTGACCTACATAGAGCAAAGGGGAATCAATCACATAAAAGAATCAAAAGCAGAATAGTCTTCGGAATTATAAACAATAAAGCTAGAAGCAATGCCTTCATTATTGTGAAGGAAAATTAATTTCCACCTACTGACATTATCGGGCAAGTAAGACAAAAAACCAGCAAGTCTCAAAATTCGCATTCCATTACTTTTTTTGTTTGTTTTTGGATTTGACTTTAAAAAATTTTTAATTCCAGTATAGTTAACATATAGTGATAAATGATACATTACCCAGTGTTCATCATGACAGGTGCACTCCTTAATCCCCATCACCTATTTCATCCATGACCCCACCCGCTCCATATACTCTTTTCTCAAGATACTACAGGAGACCAAGTTCAAATAGCATGAATTAGTAAAGTAAGAAAGAGAAAGTCATGTGAAGGAACTCAAGAGAAACACACATGGCAAGCCATCATTGTATCATTTTTAGCTTGAGCTCAGAATATCCTGGTTAGTTGATTCCAGAATCTTATTTACATTTGGTTTGTCTTGACCATGTGCAAATGAATTTTTCCTCTTCCCTCTATGCCTTATTTTTTGGAAAGGTTGAAAACACCCCACTTACTCCACAGAAGCACTCTGTTGTGACTTACTTCTGGAAGTTGCAAATACACTATATCCAAGCAAGTAATAAATATGAACATAATGAATCATTTGTGTATGAGGTTTGACTCCTGTCCTTGCTCACCGACTTCTCCAGGGAAAGGTTTGTACACTATCAAGAAAGTGCCACCACAATAAAGAGGCTCTGCTCACCTACCTTATCTTTTCCTGCTAAACTTCATTTAACACTATTGCCATTGTACTTCTTAACACATCTAGGTTGTGCTTAGCACCAATTTTTTCAAAACTAAGTAATATATTGTTTATTGCCATATACAGAGATAGTGAACTTACAAGGAAGTACAAAGCTATCGTCAGCATAAAAAGTAGGATAATAGCCTTTCTGGTGGAAAGAGAGATATGTGACTAAACTGGAATACTGAGAGACTTTTTCTAAACTATTAGAAGTATTTCTTCCCACAACTAAATGCTATTTTCAACAGTTACTTTTATTATTACATATGAAAGTTACTTTTTTATTGCTGAAATTACGTATGTAATTATAGACATTTTTCCATGGTTAGAATATATTTGCCACACACATATGTAAACAGTTCCTTCTAGATCTGAAAAAATTCTGGATTGGAAAATCCCATCAAGTCCCTCACACAATGAATAAACAGTAACTTCCTCAAAGAACTTCATCACAAAGAAATAAAGATCACCAGGGTGTCTATAAAGTAAAATAAATGCAAAAGATCAGTAATCATAATGGCTTGAACTTCTTATCAGCAATTTGGAAATATTTAAAACAATGAAGAACTGTCTTCAGAATTCTGAAGAAAAGTACTCCAAACACGGCTACAGTCCAAATATGAACCACGCATGACAGTATGGGGAAAAAGACATTTTAAAATTTAAAATGAAGGGGCACCTGGGTGGCTCAGTCAGTTGAGCATCCGACTTCAGCTCAGGTCATGATCACACAATTCATGGGTTCAAGCCCCGCACGGGACTCCGTGCTGACGGCTTGGAGCCTGGAGCCTCTTTCAGATTCTGTGTCTCCCTCTCTCTCTGCCCCACCCCATGTGCATGCACACTGTCTCTCCCTCAAAAATAAATAAATATTTTAAATTTTTTTTAAAAAAAACTAAAATAAACTCTTACACTTCATTCTTAGAAGGTACTAAGAATTTTCTAAGGGGCGCCTGGGTGGCGCAGTCGGTTAAGCGTCCGACTTCAGCCAGGTCACGATCTCGCGGTCCGTGAGTTCGAGCCCCGCATCAGGCTCTGGGCTGATGGCTCGGAGCCTGGAGCCTGTTTCTGATTCTGTGTCTCCCTCTCTCTCTGCCCCTCCCCTGTTCATGCTTTGTCTCTCTCTGTCCCCAAAAAAAATAAATAAACGTTGAAAAAAAAATTTAAAAAAAAAGAATTTTCTAAGAAAAATAATCAAATAACAAAAAAGACAATATGGAACCAAGGAAAAAGATTCAACACAGAGGACAAGTATAAATGAAGGAAGTTATCTCCACTATAAAAAGGGACAATAGGCTCAGAGAGTAGTTTGCTTTAGAGCAGTTGGATGAGGGCAAACCAATCAAGGAAATAAGTCAACAAATTAATTTTCCAATATATGCAAGAATTTAGAAAATCGCATTGCTATATGTTGAACAGGATGAACAGTGTTTGGTACTATAGATAGGAAAAAAATAAATATCATATATATATTTAACTTGCTTCAAAATCATGATATAACTTAACTGCAGGATTGGAAGAGGGAAAGCAGAGATTTAATATAAAGAAAAATCTCATTTATCAAAATGTGAAGTCAAGAGAAATTATATATATCATATATCATTTTTTTATCAAAGCCACCTTGAACTAAGCACATTATGATTATTTAAAATTATAAACCTTATCCAGTAGAAACAACTGAAAAATTTGGTTTAAAAATTCCACTTCCATTTCTTCCCTTTCGTTATATGTCATAGCATTTCCTGTATCACAGAACAAGTTAATTTTTAACTACTGGCACATAATACCTTGATTATAATAAAATTTGCAACAGATAATCATGAATACCACCAAAATGAGAGTTTTTAATTTCCCTAAACTATGCAAACCAAAAACATAAAAGTTATATAATAGGTATATTTTATATTATATTTCTATTTTTTAATGGTGATCAATGTGAATATAATTAGGAGAGAAGATTTCTTGACTTTCATCGACTTTTACTGATGCATAGCAGGAAATTGATTCTTACAAGTCAGTCTTTTGACAACCATGTAGGATATACATATATTTTAAAGATAGACAAAATTTACAACCAGAGCAATGTATTTTTCTTCTGCTATAGAAACTCTTTAACAAAATAGCCTGTTAAAGATTCAGAAATGTATTAAAGCACTTTATTCCCTAGGAAAAATAAACTAGTCCACAACTCTTCTCTACTTTCAAGTGCTAACTATGCTTTATTACTCCACGGGGTGTATTTCACTGGGAAAGGCTAACACTCTTGAAGAAGCTGTTCCCTCTGTATTTAGAATTTATTTATGAATAGACAATGTGTGGTATGTGAGGTCAATTCCTTTCAGTTACATTCATTGCTATATTCCCATCACCTGTAACAGCTGATGAACCTAGAACTAAATGAAACAATTCATGTTTACCTTTTCATAGCACTAAACTAATGTTTTTCCCCTGGTGGAGGAGATTATATAGATACTTCGCTGCATTCCCAACAGCTACTTGGAGCACATGACGTAACAGTCGATGTGGAAACAAATAAGGTAAACCCTTGTGCTCTCAGTGCTGGTGTTTTTTCAGGAGATAGAGGCACAAACAACCACAGCCCAAGCTAGATGTGACAGGTGCTTTGGTAATAACATACACAAGTGCTGTGGCAATACCAAAAAGAGAGAGAGAGAGAGAGAGAGAGAGAATATTTACTCTAGGGAATGGAAAATTAAGAAATTTTACTGAAGGCTTCTAGGCAAGGCTTCTTAGAGATGGCATCTGAAATGAGCCTTAAATGATAAGTAAAATTGTCTTGTCAGCTGAACACTGAGTACATTTTAAATTTTTTAAATCTTGTTTGCCTTTGCCATATAGACATGCATTATGTATTTAAGAGAGTTTTTTCGTAATATAACGTATAACAAGAGCTTACTCCTGCTGTTGCTATATCAGGCAAAATTTTAATTTCTCTCTTCTATTCCATCTCTGGGTCTGCACACCATTGTATAACAATCTTTCTTTTATTTTTCTCTCCTATTTTTTTGTGTATGTATCTCATTTTATGGGGTTCATAGCACTAATATGCTCTGAATATGACATGACTTTCACTAACTCTATCATTAAATAAATAAGGCTATTTTGTATGCAAAATATGGACACCTAATAAATCCCTTATAAACAATAGTAAATGCTTCTGAAACCCTATTTAAATGTAATTTCTAATATTAAAAACTTTCTTACTTAGTTAGAATGAGGCTTTTCTCATTTCTTTTTTTAGATATGTCAATAAATGACCTGGAATGACATTAGAAAGTGATTAATATATTGTAGTTCTGAGAGTACCACTTTTTTTTTTCTTTTTAACAACTAGCACTGCAGAAAAATCCCTCTCATTCCCACTATAAGCATCATGATAGATTAACTGCTACTAGAGTAAGTAAAAATCTTGTCTATTAATGGGAACCAGAAGCTGCACGTGGCCTTCCGTGCCTTAAGATTAATCTAACCACTCATATTGAAAACCACAACATAATCAATACTCAATAAGTGTGTTTGGCTTGTTAATTGATCAGGAGCAGCCTGCCCTTCAATTATGTAATAGGAAAGTCTAATAGTGACTGGGTTCTTGCCCAAATATGTCTCGCTTTCTCCATTCTGGGTATAACAATTCCCCTTCCCCTAGGTTTTCTTATAGCTAGAGAATGTGGTGTGTCTAGTTTGGATCAAGGAAATGCCAGAACATTTAATTAAGGAGAAAGCTCCTCCAGATGTATCTTCCTCCCTGTGGCAGAGCAATATTTGAGACAGTTGCTGCTCCATAGTCTTGGACATAATGCCAAGCTGACTGGCCATGGACAGACAACAGAAAAACGAACCTTTGTTGTGACAATTTGGAAGACTGTTTTCTTTGCCACTCAGACTAGCACATCCCGCCAGATATAGACGCTGACATGAAGAGCGAAGGTATTTGACTTTTCAAACCCTGAAGGCTGTGCCATTCTTCAGAGTGTCATGGCAGAAGAGAAAGCAGATATGCTCACTCATTTCACTTACTTCAACCTCGGATGCCCTGGTGTGTGCCTCAATATCACTTCCTTGATTTCACTCTTGCTTTTGAACACGGTCCAGCTTTTGACATTCAGCCTGCAGTCAGGTTTATATCAGTTCACACAGGATTGGTTTGAACAGTGGGTTTGTTGTTTCTGTGTTTCTTCGGGTTTGGCTAAATAAAGAAAATCAAGATTCAAGGTATGTATTTGTATTGAGAGAGAGAGAGAGAGAGAGAGAGTGTGTTTATGGGTGTCATTTCTGTGTCCTCTTTTAAAAACCAGGAAATCTATTACATCTGGGCCAGTATCTGCCCATTGAGAAGATCTGCAGAGTCACGTTGCCCCTGCCATGCTACTGTTTCCCTGACAGTGATGCTAATCACTGGCTGCCATTCATCACCATGCTTGAGCTGCTGTTTTTCTTGTAGCATCAAGAGGACGGTGAAATATTCCTTATGCTCATTTCTCTGCAGGAAATGTGAAACTAAAGGAGTGATCAAGAAGGCCACAGGCTTCAAGAAAAATGAGAAGGACCATATTTCTTTGTGGATGTGAAGATGAATTTTTTTCTACCTGAACTGCTTCACTCATTTTTGTTACTCGTCTAAGCCTAGGGCACATTAAAGCTATCAACTTTGTTCTACTGATGCTTAACAATCTATTTGAGGCTATCCTGGGAGTATCTTTAGATCATCCACTTCATTTATATTAATATTCAAAAATGGAACTGATTTTATTTCAAACCAGAAGAAAATATAAATATCTATCCTACATCGATAGCTGGGAAATTTGAAATTAAATTATATTCTTATGTTCACCTCACAAATACTTAGGTTACATGGAGTAGTGGTTAAAAGCAAGGACAATTAAATCAAACAGCCTGAGTTTAAGTCCTGGATCTGCTACTTGTTAACTCTGTGACTTGGGCAAGTCTCTTGGTCAATCTGTGTCTTGGAATCCCAAATACAAATGGAGATACTGACAGTGCCTATTTCAGGAAGAGTTAAGAGAAGAGAATGAGCAAATATCAGTAAACTGCTTAAAATAAACAATAAGCATTACATACATGGCTATCAAATACAAACTTTGTTTCTGTGGTCTGGAAAAAAGTCATTGTGTTGCTTAGACTCCTACAGCAACTTTTGATTTGCCCAATGCATTTATCTCTATTATTCAGTTCACGATCCTTAACTGTAGTTGTTATGAATCTGTATGCTAAGAAAGAAATGGCTCCTCTGGGCTTCTTCAGTTTTTTGTCCTCTGTCCCCTAAGCAATGCCAGAAACCAAAAAGGGAATTAAAAAAAAATAAAATAAAAATCCCCAAAAGGTATCCCAAATCATAGCATTTTATCACTAATGAGGGGACTAGCCACAGATGACACTTACTGAGGTAGTATCTCCCCTATAGGACTGAAGAATTAGACAAAATGTATATGCCTCCAGATATTGAATGCATGCTAAAACTGTCACTGAGTGTTCCAGGAATACATTCCATGGAAATCTGAAATTGTTTATTGATCAAATTACTATCATTTCAATTTCCATGAAAGTCACAGTGATTTGAGGGGACAGAAAATTTGTTATAGTATCAATGTCATCAGGAATTTGACATGTCTTTAAAGTACACATACACATGATCACACGCACATCACAAAAAAGATTTAATTTTGCTTGTTAGCTTTACAAACATAGAAAATGGTGAAAATAATAGCAACCATTATCCCAGGTAGATAGTTAAATGCTTCCCATAAAGTATTTGCAAACACGAAGTACCATATAAATTCTTAATAATGTAATTAGTAAAGCTTAGAAATTTTAAAAGCTGAAATCCATTCAGCTTTAATTTCTACCATTTTAAACACATAAAAATTCTTTATCTACAGTTTCTATCTAACCAAACGACAATGTACAAAACACAAGCAGTCAGGCAATTTAAGAATACATCATGCATTTGCACATTGGGAGCTTTTAAAACCATTATTATCATGTAAATATCAATGTATATAATTCTTAACCTGTAAAATATTTATTGGAAACTTTGTAGACCTTGTTTAAATTGGATCCATTAAATACCCAGTTAGCAGTTAGGACAAATAATAGGGTATTTTACTTAGCACAGAAGTATCATTCCACAAATATAACAAACCACGAAACAAGTCACAGATCACAAAAGCTGTAAGAGGACATTAGACAAGAAAGCCCCCTAAGTCACTGGAGACCTTCCACATAAGAGTCCTGAGAGCCTGGTAGGCATAGTTACAATGTCAAGGGGAAATGGTATAGAGAGTTCAACCTAAAACCTTTTCTATCAGAGTGAAAATAATTCAACCGTCTTGGAGAGAATTAGAAAATATGAAAGACCACCTTAAATCTGATATTGAGTATTTTACCTGCCTCTCCCAACATGTTGAAATCTGCCAGCATCGTAACTACTGTGGTCAAAAGAAAAGATTCAGACCCTGGTACTGCTACTTTCTTGTAGCATGGGCTAGGTCAAAACACATGTACTGTCTGTGCTTCACCAACTCTCTCATCAGCAGGATGCTTAAACGCATGCCTGCCAAATAGTAAGTCCTCAAGGTATATACGTGTGTGTGTGTGTGTTCCTATGGTGTATTGATAAATATGTTGAACTGAATTTATTGATAAATTTGATAAGTATGCTGACTGAAGGCAGATTATTCAGTGAACTTAGAGAAATAGACTTTTGGTTTGGCATTATTAGCGCAGCAAAATCAACTGGACCATGTCATTCAAACTAGTTTAGATACTTTTGTTGGTCTTTGTCTTCCTACATATTCCTCTCCACACCAAAAAAAAAAAAAAAAATCAGTATACTTCATAAAAAGTAAAAATTAATTACTGGCTTAGAGAAAATAAAAACAAATCTACAGTTACTTGGGTAAAATATTCAATTTCCACCTGTTCCATTAGTTTCAAGATTGCAATTGCCAAAAATGTTCTTTTGTTTTTTTTTTTTCCTTAGCTAAATTTGTCAGCTGCCCAAGAATCACAGTTTAGTTTTTTAATATAAAAAAGGGATTGAAAGTATGGAATTTGGGGTGAAGAGACCTTGCATTGAAGCAGTTTTATCGACTTTCTCCACTTTCTATTTGTAGCTTCTATCACATTTCTCCAACACTACAAGCCTCAATTTATTCACATAAAATGTGAATCAAGATACTTACACCTTATTGAAATATTGTGAGAAGTAAACCAAAACCATGAGAATTATTAAATCAAACAATGTATGCAAAGCACTGTGCCTCGCTCCTATTAAAACAATCGTTTGAAACTGTTATTGCATTATGGTATTTATCTTAAATATTCCTGTCTGTCAACACAGTTTAATATTTTGTACACCAATAATTTCTTTCAACTGCGCAAACACTGAAGAATATCAGTTTTCTTGACAATGATTTTCTCGAACAGTGCTCCTCAAAGTGTAGACTCTGGACCAGCAGCATCCCCGGACACTTGCAAGAAATGCAAATCTTTGGGACCCAACCCGGACCTACTGAGTCAGAACAGCTGGGGGTTCAGGCCCAGGAATCTGTAAACCATTTCTCTAGACAATCCTTCTGCATGTTTGACTTTGAGAAGCATTGAACTAGAGTAGCAGAATTATAGGTATGCTCATAGGATTGTCTCCAGTAATTGTTAATCTAGAATAGGCGTTGTACACTTTTATTTAAAAGGCAACAGCAGGGGCACCTGAGTGGCTCAGTTAAGCATCAGAATTCAGCTCAGGTGACGATCTCACGGTTTGTGGGTTCGAGCCCCGCATTGGGCTCTGTGCTGACAGCTCAGAGCCTGGAGCCTACTGCAGATTCTGAGTCTCCCTCTGGCTCTGCCCCCCCACCTCCCCCGCCACTCACGCTATGCCTCTCTCTTTCTCAAAAATAAATAGACATTAAAAAATTATAGGGGCGCCTGGGTGGCGCAGTCGGTTGAGCGTCCGACTTCAGCCAGGTCACGATCTCACAGTCCGTGAGTTCGAGCCCCGCATCAGGCTCTGGGCTGATGGCTCAGAGCCTGGAGCCTGTTTCCGATTCTGTGTCTCCCTCTCTCTCTGCCCCTCCCCTGTTCATGCTCTGTCTCTCTCTGTCCCAAAAATAAATAAACGTTGAAAAAAAATAAAAAAAATATATAAAATAACACAGCAAACATTTTAGGCTTTGTGGGCCTTACAGTCTGCCATAAGTAGTCATCTTTGCCACTGAAGTGTAAAAGCAGTCACAATTAATATATTAACAAATGAGTATGGTTGTGTTCTAATAAAATTTTACTTACTAAAATGGGTAACAGGCTATAATTTGCTGACTCCTGCATCCTATTAGACTTGTACACTTGCACAGTTTACATAGTTGCAACAGAAAAAATGGCTGTATCCCCCCACAAAATTCACATGTTGAAACTCCAACCCCCAATGTGATGTTATTGAAGGTAGGCCTCTGGCAGATGATTAAGTTGAAATGAAGTCATAAAGGTGGGACCTCATGATGGGATTAGCACCCTTACAAGAGGAGCACACATAGAGGAAAGACCATGTAACCTGGACATAGGGAGAAGGCAGCTGTCTACAAACCAGGAAAAGGGTCCTCACCAAAAATAAATCTGTCAGTATCTTGATCTTGGATTTCTCAGCCCCAGAACTGTGAGAAATAAATATCTGTTGTTTAAGCCCCCCAGTCCATGGTATTTTGTTACAGCACCCGAGTTAAAACAATAACCAGATGGACCGGTCCCGTTCCTGTGGTCAAAGTAGATACACTGCAGCTTGCAGACTCTAGTAAGATGAATTCAGGGAAGCATTTTTATTTTACTGAGGCATTATTCCTTTGGTCTGTGACATGATCTATTAGCAAATCATTAAATGGCTGTTCATTCTACCTTATGATTAGCTGTGCACAGTTAACTGTGAGAGTACTCAAAATCAAGGACGACTAGGTGACTGTAATGTGGGTTGTACAAAGATAGCCCCCGCAGACACTCTGGCAGCTTCAGTGACTTTGATTCACCAAATGCAATCAATATGTTTTCTGTTCCCGGGAAAATGATAACTTCTTGAATTATTTCTCTCCTTTTCTCAAGAAGAGTACAAGGCAGCATAAATAGCTCCAATTATCATAAAAAATCAAGATTTTCCTACCACCTTTTCACTCTGAAAAGGTAGCTGCCAAGGAGAGGGTAGAGGGCTTTCGCACTGAAACAGTAACTCAGCTTCAAGTGATACTGCTGACATTTTAGAGGAGAAAATGCCAGTATTAATTTATCAAACTAAAATTCGCAGGGACATTTTAAAATATATTCCAGTTTCCCAGGATTTAATTTAGTTCCTGAAAACAAGTTACTTGCTGGAAAATGACACTCTTCTGTTCACCACCTATGTGGACTTCAACTTGAGCTGAGCGTGTGGGCCATGCAAGACCCTAGTCCCAGCTACAGCCTTGCACACAAAAGGTGCTCCAAAGTATATGTGAAAGTAAAACCAGCTTCCTTACTCAAAATGCTATCAGCCAACCTAAAGTTTTATAAGGGTAAATAGAGACTCATCTGGAAGTTTTATTTTTCTTCAGAACAATTTTTGCTATTGATTAGTTATTACTACTAATTAGTTACTAATTATTACTAATTAGTTATGATTACTATTCAGGAAGCCGTAAGGTACAAATTAATTCTGACCTTAGATTTAGAAGCCAATTAATTCGGTGGTTCAAGATTTTACTTATTCATTTATTCTTTGTGTCAGCAAACATTTACTAGAAAACAAAGACTAAAGAAAAGAAGTCCTATTTTGAAAAACTGCACGATATACTGAGGAGGTCAACATATAAACAAATACTTCTAATACAGAATATGTTCTGAGAACAAAGGAAAGCTTCATATCTCTTCTCAGAGATAATCTCTTTAAGAAGAGAGATTTATTAAATAATATATAGTTGGCATCTGACATGTGTCAGGCCTTATTTTAAGCACTAAGGTATCAGTGACAATGAAGAACAACAACAAAAACTGATAAAATTCTCACCCTCATACAGGTTACAATCTAGGGCCTGGAGAAACAAATGGTAGATAATGAAGATAATAAAGAATAAATCATGTAGCATGTTAGAAGAAATTTGCCTTATAGAAATCTGCACACAGCAAAGGAGATCAGAAATACATTTCTGTCTGGGTTGAAATAAATCATATTAAGGTAAGGTTTCATGAGTCATGATGATGAGGGTAGAAACTGAATGACCACCCATTAATTAGTATCACTGATAATAAAACAATTGCTAATATAATCTTCTACGAACTGTTTTGGTTTTTTTTGTATCACTACTTGTAAGACCTCCATGGAAACATACCTTGAATTTGAAGTTTATTCCAATCATAGGATGCAAATCAGCAGCTAGAATCAATACAAATAGAAGGAAAATAGCCTATCAAATGGTTCAGTGCTGGGATTAGTACTCTAATGGTTAACGCTAAAGTAAGTGATAGAATAGATGCGAATGACTAATAATTTTAATGAAGCTAAAGGTCAAAGTAGTTAATGAATATATAATTTTATGGCATCTGCTGGGCTGCAATAGTCTGTATGGACCTATAGTATCTGGTTCTCTTCATAGTTGTATCTAGCCTAAACTGAGGATCAGCAAACATTTTCTCTAAAAAGATAGATAGTAAATATTTTAGACTTCGCTGGCCATACAGTGTCTAATACAACTCAACTCCACCATTATATCACAAATGTAGCCACAGACAATATGTACACAAGCAGACATGGCTGTATTCCAACAAAATTTTATACTGATACCAAAATTTGAATTTTGTATGATTTTTACTAAACATAAAACATTTATTTTGATTTTTAAAGCCATTTTAAAATGTAAAAGAAAAAAAAGGAAAAAAAAGACATTCTTGGCTCACAGACTGTACAATAACACAGCTAGATTTGGCCGGTGAGTCACAGTTTGCCAACCACAGCCCTATTACTTTTTATTCAGTCAGTGTTAGAAAAACTATGGCAAATATTATTGGGATAGTAAGGAGCGAAAGTGAGAAAAGACATAATTGTTAAGATATAGAGCTGGAGTGGAGGGCTCTGGGGATTACCATTTAACTTGTATACCAATTATCTGACTCTGCTGCTTTAATGAGTCCTATTCTTTATCTACCAAATTTAGATAATTCCATCTAATCAATGTATGGTGCTGTTGTAAACGGGGCCTTATGTCTTTTGTTGAATGAATGTGGTATACATTCAAATCACTTACTCCAGTCCGAACTCACATCTCATACAACTTTACTTGTAACAACATGCCCTAAACAGCTATTATGCTATTAAGATGTACTGAGATGCAACACCAGGGTCATAAACCCTGCTGTCGGTATGAACCACAGAACAGGAATGTATTGCTATCCCTAGGATATCTTGTTCCATGGTTCAAAGTTGTGGGTCAGTTAGCGGCATTATTTGACTGGGTAAGTGTAAGATTTGGTCAATCAGAGGTTTTTCTAAGCTCTGAGGTCACCCTAAACAAAATTACTCATTTAGATAATGATTTTTTAGTCCCTTAGGGTAATTAATGTTCATATTGAACTAACACATTAAGCTTCACATCTTATATGTTTCTTACTTTCTTTTCACAGGAAGGTCAATTTCACTGATTGAAGTAAGAGAGAGTAAAAACCTGGTGTGTCCATTTGTTCCTTATTTATAGAACAAGTGGATTATGCTACCTTTGGTACATAAATGCTACAAAAAGGAAAGGGGTAGTTTACGATTATAAATTGTGATTATAAATTGACTTTGGAGGCGATATATGAAGAGGGTTTTAGAGGATGTAAGTCAGCCAAGCGATACCTAGGCACAGTGCATTCTGGGCAATGGGAGTAACTCTGATCCATTCAAAAGCAACAGCAGAAGGGTGGCTGGAGCAAAATGAGCTGTGAGCCAAGAGGAGGTCACAGGTGACAAGATCCTGTGTCAATGATGTTTGAGCTAATTATAGAAGAGTTTTTCAGATGAGAAGCAAGGAAAGCACATGGTCCTAATAATAAGAGTGGTTATTTACACTTAACTCTGAGTCAGAAGCTTTATACCTAGCATTGCCTTTGGTCTTTATAACATCCTCAGCAGGTAGATTTTTTTATGCTCATACTACACTCGAGGAGACTGAAGCTCAGAAAAGAAGTTGTTTGGACTTCCATAACCATATAACTTGTAAAAGACAGAAATGAGATTAGAACCCGAGTCATAGGTTACTCCTGAATATATCTCACTTTCTTTAAAATACCAACTCTGTCCCTCCCCCTGCTTGTGCTCTGTCTCTCTGTCTCTCTCTGTCTCTCTCTCTCTCTCTCTCAAAAATAAACTTTAAAAAGTTTAAAAAAGGGGGGGGGGCGCCTGGGTGGCTTAGACTGTTGAGCCTGATTTGAGCTCAGGTCATGATTTCATGGTTCACGAGTTTGAGCCCTGAGTCGGGCTCTGTGCTGACAGCTCAGAGCCTGGAGCCTGCTTCAGATTCTGTCTTAGTCTCTCTGTCTCTCTCCCCACTTAAGCTCCGTCTCCCTCCCTCCCTCCCTCCCTCCCTCCCTCCCTCTCTCTCTCTCTCAAAAATAAATAATCATTAAAAAAAAATTTAAAAAAAAGGGGCGCCTGGGTGGCGCAGTCGGTTGAGCGTCCGACTTCAGCCAGGTCACGATCTCGCGGTCCGTGAGTTCGAGCCCCGCGTCGGGCTCTGGGCTGATGGCTCAGAGCCTGGAGCCTGTTTCCGATTCTGTGTCTCCCTCTCTCTCTGCCCCTCTCCCGTTCATGCTCTGTCTCTCTGTCCCACAAATAAATAAACGTTGGAAAAAAAAATTTAAAAAAAAAAAATTAAAAAAAGAAAATACCAATTCTGTCAATAAATGCATCTTAGGTAGATTCAGTCTGTGCTTTTGGTTACTGCTGAATGAAAAGACAGTTCAACAAAGCCAACACACTTAAAAGTTTTTTTAGTTTAACAAACTTAAATAAGAAGTGATTAAAGAATTACCAGGGTGATATACAAAAAAACATTGAGCGATTAGATTTTTCAAATATCAAAGCATATGTACAAAAATACATTACAGAGATAGATGGTTTGTTTTTCTAACCTATATTTAGTTGTTCTAATAAAATAACATATAGGGTTTTTTTATAAACCTTAAAGCATTATAACCATACAGTATCATCATTAGTTCAAATATATACATAATCTTGAAGTTTACCACATGTCCTGGGATATCTTTAACTTGCACAAGTCTTTGTGTGGATATGTTTTCATTCATCTGCCGATTAGCAGACAACTGAATATGGAAATGGAGGCCCTCTGAAAGAAAACCTGGGACTCTCTCTGTGCCTCGTCTCATCACTGGTATTCTGTCCTCATCCTCACCTCTTTAACACAGAAATTCTGCTGGGTTCACCTCATTTCTCCCTCCCTGTGCCACAGACTGGAAACTAAAAAAGGAAATAAGTTGGGGCAATCATAGGACTCACCTGTTTTGTTTCCTAACTCTTAGGGGTCATTGTCCTTTCATTACCTGATATCCAATTTTATTATTTTATTTAAATAACTGCTTCATGCATCTCTGGGACCAGATAAGTAGTATTTGGTACAGGCTTCAAATATTAACAAAATAAGATGAATACAAATATTATATATAAAAATTCACTAGCACAAGGTCAAGTTATTCATTCATTAACATATAGTAGCTTTGATTGTTCTAATCTTATGAATTTTCAGCAAAATAGGCATAGGCAGCTATTGCAAACTGAACATATTGTTGCATAACTTTTGAATAGGTCATTATTCCCTGGGGTTGTTTTTGAATTCCTTTATATCTTCAATGACATTAATTTTTCTCCTATGTGTGCATGGGTTCTAAGTTGATATCATCATCCATGAGATCATCACAAAGACAGTCTAATCTATGTATTTGCTAGAGAATTCAAGTCAGATTTTTCTGTTGATATTTACTTGAGAAATTATTTTATTTTATTATCGTTTAATGTTTATTTTTGATATACACACACAGAGTGCAAGTGGGGGGAGGGGCAGAGAGAGAGAGGTATGGAGCCTGCTTGGAATTCTCTCTGTCCTCTCTCTCTGACCCTACCCTACTTGTGCTCGCTCTCTCTCAAAATAAATAAGTAAACTTTAAAAAAATAAAAATAAAGACATTTTGTTTATCAGCATTATTTCAGAAAAACAAAATTTTCTGTAGTTAGAGATATTAGAATTCAAATCCCAACTCTACAATCTAGCCTCAGATTTTAGAGAAATTCTCTAAACTCTCTGCATTTCAATTTCCTTATCTGTGAAATTCGGCTAATAGTAACACATACTACTCAGAGTTTTATGATTGGGTGAAAGAACTGAATACACAGCAGGTATTCAATGAGTGTAGAATTTTATATACTGATTACCCTGAACAAAAGGTTTATGATGTTAACTCTTCCATTGGTTCTCTCTTTTAAGCTGTGAATTTCAATGTTATCGACTGGATGTTTCCTTTGGCTTATTGATTTTTTCTTTGGGTTGAGTTCTTTGTAAATGATCAGTAAATGTTAAAGTAAAAGAAAATGTAGGAGAATTCCATTTGCAGTCCACTAATTTTAATCTCTCCTGCACAAACAATAAAGTAAACATTATTGCTCTTTTTTTGTTTTCAAGAATTGCACCGAATTCTCTTTTGAGTAAAAAATTGTATAACATCAAAGTATGACAGATCAAAAGGTTTGGATTCTACTGTCATTACACTGATGACATTTACTTTAGAAAAGTGATGAATTTCAATAACGCCGCTTTTGTGATTCCATAGCAACTATATCTGAAAAGAAATAGTATTGAATTGTAAGCATCTTTAGGTTGTAATCACTGCTATTATTACATTTATGTATATAAGTTTAGAAGTGCATGTCAAAGAATAGCCTGCCAATGTTGCTAAACTAGAAAACCACACCTTAAATATTTTGACATTATATGATTTAATAACAAGTTAAATCTTTTGAACTGTATCAAATTTTAAATAGGATTTATAGACACCATAGATAACACAAACATAAAGTTGGCAAGAGACACAGAATTGCTTTCAAGAGAAATGCAAGTTACTGGTTGAGTTTGAATTATCTGAATGATTATCATAACTATAATTTATGTTATAAAAGTCCAAAGAATTTTTGTAGTTCCCTGGCTATGGACAATGAAGCAATCAGTGAACATCCAAAAGGCCTGCTGTTTGAATGAATCAATTAACATTTGACCAAAGTAATCAAAATATTTGTCATTATGTATCATATTAATTAGAAAAAGCGTATGTTCCAAATATAACCTTTTACTCCAATAAAAAAGAGTCATTAATTTAATCAAATTTTGTTTGGTTAAGATAAGAAAATATCAGAGAAGTAACTATCTTTATATTAAGTCCAAAAACCTATTAAAAAAAAAACCAGAAAATAATTAGGGAAAAAGTTCACTAGAATGGAAATTGAGTATGGTAGCAATTCCATATCCAAAACTTTAAGATATTTGCTATTAGATATGACACAACACCACATTAGAGGACAACATCAATGGCTCATACTTTCATTTCTAAGAAATTCAGTTGCATAGTGTTCCACTGAATAATTATCAGAGAAATCAGCAAAGCCCACTGACAGCCTGTAACTAGAATAAGAGCTCAAGTTGAAGGTGTACTTTCCTAGTAAACTCTTCATGGATTTAGGACAATTTACTTACATTCTTTATTCTTCCTACTCATATGCTTTGCCTATTTCCTTATTGGGTTATTTGCATTTTTCTTTATAATATTGTAAGACTTCATTACACTTATATATGTTACAAATATTTTATCGTGTACTGTTTATGTTTTAAATCCAGATATGCATGTAGTACTGTAGTTATTTTTTTAATCTTTTACACACTTAACTCATCAATATTCAAATATTAATCACATAATAAACTGTCATTCTATTATTGTACTTCATATGACATACTTTAATATTTTGTATCAGTTGTTTTTTTCTAATTTGCATTATTATATTTTCTTTGAATTGCAAATTTATAAGCAGTTTTTTAAATTTTTATTTTAAGAAGATTTTTAAGATTTAATTTACTCTGATCACTGATTTCTACTTTAGTTGCAATTTGGTCAGTGACCATGATCTGGCTGCTTTCAATTCTTTAATATTTGGAAAGGATTTCTTTATACTTAATTTTTGTACACACTTCTTGTGAACTTGATTTTTTTTTCAGCCTGTTCAGTGCAGACTATTTTGACTCCTTTTTAGTACTTTAGAAAATGTTAAGATGAACTTCAACATCCAAATATCTTGGAAGCTATCATTCCCATTCTTATAACAAGAAAAAAGCTCAATAAACTGAAAACCAGCTTTTGTTGGATGTTCAGAGAACTGAGATTGTAGGGCAAAGCACCACCTCATAATCTATAGAAACAGGTGAACACTCACAGCTGGGGTCTACTTATCTGGAGTGATAAACTGGTAGGACACTTACATGGTAATTTTGATGAACTGGCGGGAGGCTGGACATGACCTAGTGTGAAAATAATAAATTCCTTCTGATGGAGGCTTAGGGGGAATCCCATACTTTTGTGGGTTTTACTTCATGGAACACTCTGCCAGGTTCTCGTATTGAAGAGCCAAGAAAGATCATGGCTCTGGCAGTGGAGGGGAAGACGTAAACGTTGTAAAATATGCCTCAAGTATTCCTCAAGGGAAAAGACTTTATCAGAGCCTTATCCCATCTGCAGGAAAGACATTTACCAAACTGCAGTCTCTAGACCTCCTCGCTCACTTAAGTTGTTTAAAAAAAAAAAAAGAAAAAAAGAAAACTTATAAACATTGTGAAGGTTGAAATGCAGGGAGATAGGTCCACTAAGAGACTCGGATTTAATCATAAGATTGTAGAATGCTTCCTCTCCTCAAGTCCTAACAATCAGATTAATAGGGCTCCAGTATAATAGTGGATTACTGTTGAAATTGCTGCATGATAGTCTTTCTCCGAGAAGGAATACTTAAGGGAAGCCATAGTCAAGAAGAGAGGCAAAAAAAAAAAAACCAACCCACACTAGAGAAAAGGAAAAAAATACAGAACAAGTAAGAATTACTGCAGTTTCTAAATATGTAACACATGTAATATTGGAATAGCAAAGGGAGAAGGACAGAATATTTACAGTAATAATGGTCTACTGCTTTCCACAATTAATGATGACGCCAAACTACAGATCCAAGAAGCTCTGAAAACACCAAGCAGGATAAATGCCAAAAATCTACACCTGGCCCTATTCAACCTACAAAAAAAAAAAAAAAAAAAAAAAAAAAAAAAGAGAGAGAGAAAATCTTAAAAGAAGTACATGTACATGTGAGAGAGGGAGAAAGAGAGAGAGATCACCTCATCTATAGAGGAATAGGAATAAGAAGTGACAGGAGACTTCTCATCAAAAACCATGCAAGCAAAATAAGAGTGGAGTGAAATATTTATATTTAAGGTGCTGGGGGGAAAATCAATCTATAATTCTACATCCAGGAAAAATGTGCTTCAAATATGAAGGAAAACATTAGCAAAAATTAGAGAACTTCAAACATTTTCACTCCCCAAGAGTAACAATTAAGCTGGCAAAAACTGCCAGAATCAGCTGTTTTAGATTTTGGTTACCTAATAAAAAATACCATGAATGACATACTTGAAAAAGGAAAAAAAATGCTGAATTTCAGTAACAGGACATGTTGACTTATCTGATTACTACTCTCCCCACTCCTCAGCTCCACAGCGGTCTTGAATAAAGGAGTCTGAACTCCTGGACGAGGCTGCTGGTGCCAGAGGGAGCAATATAACCTTAGAAGAACTGTGTTAGCATGCTTCAACACCTATATGGTGGTTCCATGAAGAACTGGCTCAGGACCTGGCTTTGCTTCAGCCACCTTGGAACTTGTCCAGGGCTGAAAAACACTTACAGGTGCCATTTGTAATAAGCAAAAAAAAGGCAAATGTATTAGATGTTGTTGTTGGGGGAGGTCTTCAAGAGGTGACCACTAGACATGAGGTGGACCTAGGGCAACTGGAGGTTCCCCACTCCTTCCCTTGCCTCTGGAAGGTGGATTCTGTTTTTCTTCCCCATTCCCAGAAGCTTCCCAAAAGATAGTCTTGAGATAGAAAGTGGTATTGAGACTACCTAGACAGCAAATGTAACTGAATCTGTGAAGGTCTCTATACAAACTTTTTTAAGATTTGGTGGGCAGGTGCAAAAAACTACTCTGCTTGAGACCACCCAAACCTCTTAAGTTCGCTTGCTAATTAAAATTGTGACCTACCAATCTGGAGTGGTCTGGCTCTTTCTGTAGTTTCTCTACACCCTCTTTGAATGGTAGCAGGTTTCAAATCACACCCAGGAAACTCCCCAGGAGGCTATGAACTAGCAAGTGCATCTGGGACAAAGGATCACAGTCCTGCAAATAACAGATACACTGAAAAGCCTGGGAAAGAAAAGATAGTGGGGAGGAGACACTTGGGAAATTAAGGGATTTGAGAAGTTCCTTTATATTCCAAGAAATCTAGAAGGTCACATGCTTGTTCAGGACTAGATGCATGTTCCCGAAAGACCCAAGAAACCCTAGCTCTTGCTGACTTTCAGTGTCCAGGCAAGTAAGTCGTAAAGATTAGGGCACAACACTAAAGAAGTACCCCAACACAGTGCCAATCTGCAAAGCTATACAAAACTTACGAAACTATCCAATAAAAATTACTTCCCTAATTTGCATTCATATTGCAGGACTGGTCAGTGGTCAGTTTCAATTTGGAAACCAATTGATTTTGTCTATGCCCTAGGTTTCTTCTGAGGTTGTATAAAAGTTCCAGAAAGCAGCACCTATTCAAGATGTCAGAGAAAGCACATATCATTGCCCTGTTCTCCTCTGTCCAATCAAGCCTGGAGTTTAGGTCAGAACTATTGACTGAGTCAGACACCTTTGGTCATCTTTATGTAATAATTTTGAAAGTTGCCTGTGTGATAGAAGTGGTAGAAAACTCGAAGACGGTAACAACTACAATATGTAAGTGTATCAAATCAACCCTTTGTACACCTTAAACTTACACAATGTTATATGCCAGTTATATTTCAGTAAGAAAGAAAAGGAAGTTGCCTGGTTAAGAGAAATGCATAGAAAATCTCAGCCTCTGAAACTTTTAGGAAAATCATTTGAACAATCTATTACAAAGTGGATTACTGACAATTCCAATCCACCAAAATCAGGGCAATGCATATTCTTCAAACTCAAATACACTTTAGTGTCCTTCAGCTGTCCGAAAATGGCCACTCCAAATGACTGCTTTGTGTATAATTCCAGTTTTATTATCTAGACATATTAAAGAGTTTACAGATTTACATATTGAAGCTTCAGCCTCAGGCTGCAGTGACTTATTGCTGTGTCATGGCTCATATCCTTTCTTTAATACTGTGTTTCCTAGAGATACAACCGATCAAGTCCCAAGCTGTATGTCACTGCTGTCACTATTCAAAGGACTCAGAATCCAGGGGTCAGGTCTGCTCTTCAAGGACTCCTGCTGTAAGTAGAGGCTTAGGCCACCCTCTATCACTTTCCTTTTATAGGTATTTTTCTATTATAATTTTGTAACATAATTAACATAGTTTTCCTGAACCATATGTTTATTATTCACTTCAAGTACACTTATCAAAAACTAAAAGTTTTTAGGAGAAAAACTGCAGGACCTAGATATGGGAAAAATTGCCAAATAAGAAATTTTAAAAAAATAGATCTTACACACAGATACTCCTTTATCTACGATGCATTATGATTTCTTTAAACTGTACTTGAATTTTCAGTTGGTTTATCATTCTTCTGCTTTTGAAGCAGGGTTGTAAGGCTTCTGTGTGAGGGGGAGGGGGTTGTATAGAAAGAAAACCTAGAAAGCTCTTAAAAAATTAAGAGTACAGAACAGAATGGACCCTGAGGATGAATATTCAGGAAAAATTCTAAGTTTATAAATGTAAGATTAAAATCAATTTATAGAAAGGCAAAGAAACCCAAATACAGAACACCTATCTTGAAGCAATGGCACATGGAAGGAACAGCCATGGTCACAGACAGGGGTGGAAGGGCAAAAAGGAAAGATACTATATCCAGAGAGAATGGGTTTTGTAGGTTTTGTCTATACCCATCTAGAAAAAAAAAAAAATCTATTACTAACAATCTGATGCCTCCTCTCCCCAAGCCTTCTAGCCCTGAGATGGGCAGCTGATTGACCTTCAAATGGTGAATAATGGAAGAAGAACCAAGCCAGAGAAGAGGCAAAAGCAATCACATTATTTTTTACAAGAATTTGAACAAGGAATTAGGTTTTGATTTTAGAAGCTGTTACTAGAGGAGCTCCTTTCTTCCATGTTGTATATTTAAGAAGTTAAAGTGTGTCAACAAAGAAAAACATGAAAACAGAGGACACAGAAGCAAAGAAAAAATAAATCTACCCTATAAAAGAGAAAGGAAGTCCCTTCCTCCAGCTCAATTCTGCATTTTGCTACATTTTCCTGTGGGAAAAAACCATGTAATTTTGTAATAAAGGATCATGTAATAAAGCACACAGGAGTGCATATACTATTAATACTTTGTAGCTAAGAAACAAATCCATGTGTCTCTCTGCATTTTTTTTCCTGAAAGAAACTCAAGAAACTATTAAAACATGTTGACTGATGAACAAAAGAATGAAATGGGGAGGGAGGAATAACAGACCTTCACTTTTGTGTATGTATGTATGTATGTATATATATATATGTGTGTACACACACACACACATATGTATAAAGTACATACATACATATATATACACACTGGGATCATAGACAATCTATGTATTTTAAATAAGTGCGAACACAGATTACTTTTTTAAATGTGAAACTGATCTGTCTGGTAATAACGTATTAATCTCTAACTAGGAAAAGCAGGTAAATATATACCGGTTCTATACTTTTATCTACTGGGTCTGCCTAACATTAGTGAAATTCTGATTCGAGAAAACAATTAATTTGCAAATCAAGTATGAACCACCTGGATTTCCAAACTTTGCAAATTTTTCCCATCCAAATGTGCTTTGATATTGAGATGCTGCAGCAAGAAGGGTCAAGTTATCATCATTTTCTCAGCATTTAAAAAAGTCAATTACTCAAAATGTCTTTAAAAAGTGAAGAATAAATATTGGTCAAAAAAATTTTAATGTTTTTCAAACTGAAAATCGCAGATTTGGCTTATAACACACCATCATCACCTGAAATAATCCCCCCACCCCAAATTGAAAGAGCTGGTGAGTTAACAATTATCAGAGACGTAAGTGACATAAAGTTAATATTAATTAAACAGAGCATATTTTCCTGTTTTCTAAGTTTTTATTTAAATTCCAGTTAGTTAACATGGAGTGTTGTATTAGTTTCAGGTATACAATATAGTGATTCTATACTTCCATACATCACTCATCACAAGTGCATTCTTTAATCCCCATCACCTATTTGTTTTGTTTCTTAAATCCCACTTATATTTAAGAAGTTAGAGAAAGACTGACTTATTTTGCTTAGCATAAGCAAAGAAGCATTTAAGAAGTCAGAGAAAGACTGACTTATTTTGCTTAGTATAATACACTCTAGCTCCCTCCACATTCTTACAAATAGCAAGATTTCGTTCTTCTTGATGCTGAGTATTCCATTGTGTATATGGACCACATCTTCTTTATTCACTAGTCGAAGGACATTTGGGAAACGGAGCCAACTTTCCATTGTTTTCATTCCAGTAAGAGGGGAGGCTGTGCCAGTCCAGGTCAGCTATAGAAAGTGGGTGGCATGTGCAGCTTCAGATTTCATTCTTTCCACTCTGGTAGATATCACTATTAATTATTGTACTTGATTTCAATGAGTCTAGGTGTTGTCTTAGATTCCTTTTCAACATTTCGTGAGAAAAATACTTCATCTGTCATCCCTACTAGTTAGATTATAATTTTTATGGAACTAAAGTGTGGGGGTCCAAGCAGAAGGTAGTGAAATGTTTGACATCAACTCATGATAAAGAATGAAACATGATTTGACCATTTTTTCTCGCACACATACTTCATGAGAAAAATCATAGCTTCCATTACTTCATCAAGGGAAGACTAATAATGAAAATTTTGGGAAAGTGTTACCACTTAATAAATACCCCCTATGTTCTAAGCTCTGTGCTAAGTCCTTTATCATGCTTACCTTGTTTAATCATAACAATAATTTTGTGAGACAGGAACTGGCATATCAACTTTAACAGAGAAGGAAACCAACATGTGAAATAACATGCTCAAGATTACTGAAAAATTGGTTGACAACCAGGATCTCATAGCAAGGTCCTCTGACTCTAAAGCCTAGTATCTCAGCAATTACTCTAAACTGCCTCTCTTTCTCTGTCTGATTTTCAGAGGCTGACTGCCCTTTGCGGGGAAAGTTGTACTGCAATGACCTCATTGAGTAATACTTGAAAGGACTACTTGCTCATTAATTAAGGAAATCTCCTTTTGGCAAGTGCCAGTCCCCATTGTAATGAAAAGTACAGCCCTGTTCTTCAATTTAATCGGGATGCTTTCAGTTCTAATGGCAAGGAGGAGGTAGCTCAGAGTCATTACTTATTGCCACACTCAGCCTTTGGAACAATCATCAAACATGGAGGGCCACATTCTTTACTCCAGGCCACCAGAGCAAAAATAGTACCTCGTTTTCCTTTCAGTCTGAGCAGATCAGATTATTATCAACACAAGTTACTGACTTTGGAACAGTGCTTACAGCCTGGTGTCTCCCAAAGAGATGATGCTAAGCTGCATGTTATTTTTACCACTTTCAAAGCCTCATGGAAATTGTATACATATCTGCCCTAAGGCTTTATTAGATTAATGAAGGCATCAGGTGCCCTTGATTTTAATAAGAATTATATCAAAGTAGTGGGTTATTGCAAAATGTGACCCAAAGCTGCATGCATCTCCTTCAAATAAATCTGGAGACTAGGCACTTTCTGACAGCACTCACATCCCTGCTTCCAAATGTCTCCATCCCATATGATACTGTCACTGTTCACCTGTGCTGTAGATGTCACAGGAAATGAACCATAAAGTTGTATAATAATGGCTTTCATGTGAAGGTCAATTTATTACTACACTGCAGTGACTATATTTGGCAGAATTACACAGTGAAACCCAAGTGCTGGGCCCAGGAACTCCTAGTTTACAAGTCAATACTTAGATTTCAACAGTACTATCTGTTTCTCCCCCTATTCTCACTTGTGGACAAAGAAATGCTTAAGCAGGAGAGGCCAGCATTTAACAAGTACATGTTACGTGACAGAAACTATGTAATGTTTTATGGCTACTCTCTCATTTATCCTTTACAACAATCCAATAAAGCAGGTACCATAATTATCCCTGAATGAAAGAAATGAATAACTGAGAAACATTCACATGACAGATGACTGACTTGGGATTCACATCTGTCAGATATACTGCCCTAAATGTCTCAGACAGTGTGAGGCCTTCTCCAATAGTGCCACACCTACTCTCCCTGCATTTAACTGTCTCCTTGTTCAAGTGCTAGTTGAGATGCTAATCCCTAGCATCTTCATTTTATCAGTGTACAAATTCTGGCTCTTGAATTTGCACTATGACTTTCCATACTAGAATCATCTCTCCTGGATCTTCTGTCAGTGGAATCCTGATTACTCTATTGATACTTCTCTATTTCACCCTATGAGAAAGGACCATTTGGTACACAAAACTTGCAAAAGCCCAGAGTATTATATGGGATTCACACTTTTCAATAGATTTTTGGTTAGAACAAATTAGAACAAATTAAAAGCTCAAGATAGGAAAAAATAAGAAGAATAACTTTCTACGACCAGCCATTATAATAATCCAAGTTATGTGCCTTTACACCTTCCCAGGACCACTCTGTAGTATAGCACATGAGATTTTAGTTGAACTCTCTTAGCTGGTTCCATTATTCCCTTGATAGTATGGTTCAGGGGATAAATTTTGAAATCACAAAGACATGGATCTGAATCCTAACTTTATTTTTTTTAATTTTTTAAATATTTATGTATTTTTGAGACAGAGAGAGAGAGAGAGAGAGAGAGAGAGAGAGAGAACATGCATGAGTGGGGCATGGACACAGAGAGAAAGAAAGAGACAGAATGTAAAGTAGGCTCTGTGCCATCAATGAGCCATGAGATCATGACCTGAGTCAAAGTTGGATGCTTAACTGACTGAGCCACCCAGCGCCCCTGAATCTTAACTTTATTATATAAAAGCTATGTGAGGTCAAGGAAATTAAAACTCCCTAAACTAACTGCTAACTAACTGCCACCCTCCAAAAAACAAAAGCAAAAAGAAAACAAAAACACACTCTAATGAATTACCAAAAATATGGTGTCAAACAAGGTAAATCAGTAACCACTGATGATTTTCTAATATGCATTCAACAATGCCCAACACGTACACAAAAACAACCATCATTTCACTTCACAATTTCCCCTCTTCCCTCATTCTCCACATACTCACTCACAAACTACCACTAGACTTACATGTATCATCTGTTCCTAACTGTCTTCTATGAAACTCTTTCACATTTGTCTTTAGACCATGACTTCTTATCTCTCAAAAGCCCTTAACAAGTAAAAAACAATCAAGTTTATTAAAATAGATAATATTCTCCTTGGGGTGTCTGGGTTGCTCAGTCAGTTAAGCATCCGATTCTTGTTTTGGGCTCAGGTCATGATCTCACAGTTTTGAGTTTGAGCCCCACATCGGGCTCTGTGCTGCAGCATGGAGCCTGCTGGGGATTCCCTCTTTCCCTCTCTTTGTGTCCCTCCCCTGCCCATGCTGTCTCGGTCTCTCTCAAAATAAATAAATAAACTTAAAAAAAGAGAGCATTTTCCAAGTTGTAGGAAAATAAGTAGCAGCAAATATCAAAATCTGATCAGAAAAATTCTTACAAACATTGCAAGTGAACAACTCACTTCCAAATTACAATTTGAGCATATTCTAAAAGAACACATTTCTTTTAGAAGCATACCTGCAGCAAAATATACATATAAATAATAAATATGCATAAGTATTTATAAATATGAAACAGCAGCTTACAGCCCAAACTGAACATTTGATCTCTATTTTATGGAATTCTAGGGACAGTCATATGGAAGACAAAGAGATAAACTCTTGGGGCACCTGGGTGACTCAGTCAGTTAAGCATCTGACTCTTCATCTCAGGTCATGATCTCACAGTTCATGAGTTCACTGCATTGGGCTCCATGATGAAAGTATGGAGCCTGCTTGGGACTCTCGGTCTCCCTCTCTCTCTGCCCTTCCCCCACTTGCACAAAAGCTCTTTCTCTCTCCTCAAATAAACTTCTAAAAATTAAAAAAAATAAATAAACTGTTTAGTTACTGTGTCCCATGTGGAAATTATTCCCCAAGTGCAAGGGAAATTTTTAAGAAATTAAAACTTCACATAAATGAAGGTAAAAGTCAGGAAAGTGACAATTCAGTTGGATAAGAGAGTCCTAAGTTGTTAAAGAATAAAACATAAAAGAATGTATCAAAATTTACAAACTGACTTTACTTGCCATTATATTCTAGGGTTCCTCCTCTTTTGAAGGGTTAATTTGGGACATAACTTATCACAAGATGTTAGTAATTTCTGTTTGTCTGGTGACATAATAGGGAAAAGAAACTTGATTTCATTATGCTATCCATACTCCCACCCCTGACTCTAACACTGTAGAGTATCTTTAACATTTATCCCAGGCAATTCTTACTCTTTTCTATGTTTTCTCTTTGTTTCACTTGAGAAATTCATGGGTATTTTTCTAAGAATATAGTGCATGTTTTTATCAAGTTTTATCTTCATAAGGATCTTAACTGATAAGTACTTACATTCTGCTGTCATGGGAACATGGCAGTAACATACTAAAAAATTAAGGTTTTTGTTTTGCCGGCTTTTAAATGCATTTTCAATTATCCTGACTGTATTAGTTTTCTCTTGCTGCCACCACAGATTATCAAAAAATTGGTACCTTACAATAATATAAATTCCCAGTTATAGTTCCGTAGGTCAGAATATTGGCATGGGTCTCACTGGGGTAAGATCAAAATGGTAGCAGGGCTGAGTTTCTCTCTAGAGATTCTAAGGGAGAATCCGATTCCTTACTCAAGTTATTGGCAGATTGCAGTTTCTTGTGGTTGCAGAATTGAAATTCCTGTTTTCTTGCTGGTTGCCAGCTGAAGTCCATATCCAGATTTTAGAGGACTTCCACGTGCCACGACTGGTGGCCCCTTCCCCTGTCTTCAAAGCTAGCAACAGCTGATTGAGTCCCTTTCATGCTTCAAATCACACCTGTTTCTACCTCCATCTTATTTCACTGATGTAAAATGTACTGATAAAATATCTCCTAGATTCTCCAGACAGAACCTGTTGTCTGAATACCAGACACAGTTTCATCCACAAAAGCTAAGCAAAATGATGCCTCACGAAAATGTAAGAAAAGTGAACTGTGGATTTTTTCAACTTTTAAAATTTGTATTTAGAGGGGCGCCTGGGTGGCGCAGTCGGTTAAGCGTCCGACTTCAGCCAGGTCACGATCTCGCGGTCCGTGAGTTCGAACCCCACGTCAGGCTCTGGGCTGATGGCTCAGAGCCTGGAGCCTGTTTCCGATTCTGTGTCTCCCTCTCTCTCTGCCCCTCCCCCGTTCATGCTCTGTCTCTCTCTGTCCCAAAAATAAATAAACGTTGAAAAAAAAATTTTTTTTTTTAAATTTGTATTTAGAGCTCTGTCTGAACTGAACTAAAATCAGTTAAGCAATGTGCAGAAGGCTTCACTTACCAAAAGGTTATGGGTGCAATGTGATCAGAGGCAAGGCTGTGTAATCCATCTAATAGCTATTTCAAGGGATGGTTTATATCAAAGAAATGGTATTTACTGAGCATTCACATTATAGAAGGTATTTTTCTGTGTTTTATCTTTAATCCCCACTGCCATTCTGAAGGTAGTTCTCCTACCGTATTTTCCATACCATTTAAAAGATGAGGAAACTGAAGGGCAGAAAGTTCACACAGTCAGTACGCTGAGCAATATTTGAATACAGGGAGATGACCTCTAGACCAACATTGACTGAAAGAACTTATACTGATGACACAAACGTTCCTATTAGCACTCTCCTGGGAGGTAACTACTATTTACATGCGGCAACTGAACATGTATAGTGTGGCCACTGTGACTGAGAAACTGAACTCTTTTGAACGTTTTTAATTTTAATTAATTTAAATTTAAAAAGTGCCGTGTGGCTAGTGGCTACCATATTGGTAATTTTGGGAGCCACCCTCTTAATCACCTCACAGAACAGCCTTAAGACAGCAGTTTCCTTCCTACTCTCGATTCATCTTTTACAAACATATGCACTGCAATTCAAGTTATACTTTGCATTTCTGCATCTGGAAACAGAACAATTCTAGCATTGTAAATAGCTTAATTTAACAGCTTAGCTCTTGTAATGATTTGTGGAAACAAAATAGGAAAGAAATCTGCCTGACAGACCATTTTATCTTGTCTTCTACTTCTGTGGAGGTGAGAGAAATCACTTGTGGTTAATATTACACAGTGTTTTGTAACTGAACATCGTGATATAAATTAGCATTGGGTTCCCCGCAAATTTAAATGGCTTTCCTTTTTTTTTTTTTTTTTTGGCTGTATTGTGGAAAATCTCAAACATATAAAGGAGCAAAGAGAATAGTATATTAAAACACCATTTCCTCATTATTCAGCTTTAAAATTTATCAGCTCGTGGCTACTTTTAGGTCTTCTTTACTCCCACTCACGAGATGAAGCATATGATGTGTTGTAATTATAAGCCTAACTGATGTTCAAATGGTCTCAGTTCTGGCTAGTGGGAGACTATTTAATTAGCTGATGAATCCTTTCATTAGTTGCATTTAATTCTACCAACTACATATTTAGGTTCATTTGCTTCATTTAACTTTTGAGTTTAGTGATTTTTAACGTAAGTTATTTTTGCTTTAATTTTTGAGAGAGAGAGACAGACAAAGAAGACCAGTGGGGAAGGGCACAAAAGGAGTCGGAGAGAATCTTAAGCAGGGTCCACACCCAGCGTGAAGCCCATGTAAGTTAATTTTATAATGATGTAAAAATTT
The DNA here is from genome assembly GCF_007474595.2 of Lynx canadensis. Taxonomy (NCBI): domain Eukaryota; kingdom Metazoa; phylum Chordata; class Mammalia; order Carnivora; family Felidae; genus Lynx; species Lynx canadensis. The sequence continues at coordinate 91,214,331 of NC_044312.2, read as the reverse complement.
CACAGGGTTCCAAAGTAGAATACACAAAAGAAGATACAGTAAAAAATATTCTGTATCCCTATTCCCCCTACCCTATTTTTGTTGCCCCTTTGGGTAACAATTTTTATATTGCAAGGCTTACCTTTACATTAAAAATGTATGCACGAATACATAGATGTATTCATTTCTTCCACAGGCAGATAAAAAACTAGGTTAGCATCCATACTCTCTTTGCTTTATTTAACAAGAATTGCTGGCAATCGTTCTGCAGGAATATGTAAAGATGGCCTTACTCCTTTTGTTCCAGCTGCATGCCATACTTCAGCATGTGGACAGCCTATTTCTTACTCAGCAAAATCCTTATGGATATAGATTCGGTATATTTTTCACCTTTTGCTATTACAAATAGTTCTGCAATTAATAGTGTTGTTCATAAATCTTTTCATTTTTTTTAATTTTTTTTAATGTTTATTTATTTTTGAGAGAGACAAAGACAGAATGAGAGTGGGTCAGGGGCAGAGAGAAAGGGAGACAGAATCCGGAGCCGGCTCCAGGCCCCAAGTTGTCAGCATAGAGCCCGACACGGGGCTCGAACTCATGAGCTGTGAGATCATGACCTGAGCCGAAGTCGGACGCTCAACCAACTGAGCCACCCAGAAGCCTCTAAATCTTTTCATATTTGCCACTATGAAACTCTGTTTCTCACCCATATAGTCATGGGAACAAAGAAGAACTCTAGTGCCTAACTCCTTGAAAAAATAATCTTTTCTTCAGAAGGTCATTATGTGAGAATCTAAGTTTAAGCATCCTGTGGGAATATGACCATGCACTTCACTGTTACATGCATACCCATAAAAATATAAAAGCAGTGGGTGACTTCTAACGCTTTTAACATTACTTGATCACTTTCCTCAATCGCAAAGCTAGAATGTCATACTAAAAGGCAGTCACCAGGGGTGACTGGGTGGCTCAGTGGGTTGAGCGTCCAACTTCAGCTCAGGTCATAGTCTCACGGTCTGGTCTGTGAGTTCGAGCCCCGCGTCGGGCTTCTGGGCTGACAGCTGGGAGCCTGCAGCCTGCTTTGAATTCTGTGTCTCCCTCTCTCTCTGCCCCTCCCCCGCTCATGCTCTGTCTCTCTGTCAAATAAACATTAAAAAAATTTTAAAAATTAAATAAATAAATAAATAAATAAAGACAGTCACCATCCCTTTTCCTAAGAAAGATCCAGGACTGCATCATTTTCATTTCCTAGAATGGAAATGCAGAGATAAGGACGCAATCTCTAGCAGTGCCTCCACCTTTCTCTAAATCATCACCACAAGGAGACACTGTCAGCCTCTGTTGTTCAATTCCAAATACTGACTGGGCCATGTTTGCTAGAGCATAAGGTCACTGCACAGAAAAAGATCTCACACACAAAGGAGACTCTCTGAATCTTCCTCTGGTGCTCTTCTCTATTCCACCTACAGCAGGGAAATAAGCATGTTCTCTACATAGTCTCTCTTGTTTTCCATGATCTTTATCTGTCTCTACGTACCATCTATCTATTGCTGTTTCCTTCCATGTATTGAAAGGCTAAGTCTGTTCCCATAGGAATGAAGCCTCTTTCCTCTGCCACTCGGCAGGGCGAATGTGGCCCTGGGGACAAATGTGACCTCATTTATACTGTACTTCTCTGCATACCTTCCTATGTTAGCAGATGCCATGGATTGTTCTTTAAAAAAAAAAAAATTTTTTTTAACATTTGTTCATTTTTGAGAGACAGAGAGAATAAGAGTGTGAGCAGGGGAAGGGCAGAGAGAGAGGGAGACAGACTCCGAAGCAGGCTCCAGGCTCTGAGCTGTCAGCACGGAGCCCGACACAGGGCTCAAACTCACTGACCATGAGATCATGACCTGAGCCAAAGTCAGACACTCAACTGACTAGGCCACCCAGGAGCCCCTGGATTGCTCTTTTATCTAAATATTTTTAAAACTTTTTTTTTTTAACGTTTATTTATTTTTGAGACAGAGAGAGACAGAGCATGAACGGGGGAGGGTCAGAGAGAGGGAGACACAGAATCTGAAACAGGCTCCAGGCTCTGAGCTATCAGCACAGAGCCTGACGCGGGGCTCGAACTCACAAACCGTGAGATCATGACCTGAGCCGAAGTCGGCCGCTTAACCGACTGAGCCACACAGGCGCCCCTATCTAAAGATTTTTAGGGCTAAAGAGCGTAAGAAAAATGGTCTTATAAAACTTCACCAGATTTGTCTGTACTGTACGAATAGGGACCCAACTCTATCTAGGAATGTACTACTAACTACTTTTGCACCAGTAATCTTCACGTATTTATCTTCCTCGCAAACTGAAATACTTTTTTTTTTCATGCTACAGTAGTATAAACACCTACACAAAGACCAGAGATCACAGGAGAATTCAATGTTTAATTATGTGAATCGTACTACTGCTTTTAATATCCACTGCAAAATGCCAAGGAAAGAATTGGAGTGTTAGATACAGCAAAGTCTCCCTTCCAATCAGGAAAGAACAAAAGATTGATGTCTATTATGTGATTCAATTTCACAGCAAAGGATGGCTGTCACTAATAAATATAAAGAGACATAAGTTCATTTTACAGGAGAAGGTTGAAGTGTCTACTTGGCATTTGAGTTATAAATTAGCCTCCTTTTACCTCCAGCTGTACAACATATTCTTAAAATCCTATAATTCAGAACAGAAATATATCCTAGAGGATCAACTAATATTTTATAATGATTGATTGATAACTAACAAAAAATATTCTCGAGGCTGTGAAAATTTGTGACTTTATAATTCCTACTGCACTGAAATGTCTCCATATTAAAATAAAATGTGATATTTTTTATAATGGCATCCTACAAAAAGTGTATTAACATTAGTCATCAGTTGTTATGAGTAAAAAATTCACACAAGTAAAAAAGTAGAAAAGAAGAATCATGCCTAGAATCCCTAAACTAAGTAGGAGAGTTTGCTTACCCTATGGCTCCAAAAGGGGGTAGGGGGGAACAACAGAAAGAGTAGCATTAACCACTCTATAAGACACAGACTTAAAAGTCATTATAATTATATAAAACCCACTTTGTCTTCATCTATTAAATGAAAGGTAATACCTTCCTCAAAGTTTAAATTATTAAATAAAATGAGTTGACAAATGTGGGAGCTCTTTATCAGCAGTACCATCATAGATAAAAAGTCTGGCAAATATAGTTTCCCATTACTGAAATGATAGCTTCCTCAAATTCCCCTGCAGTCTTGGTTGTATGACCACTAGAATAAGAAAAACAGAGATCTTTGGAGATCTTTGGAATGAAAGTAAGAAAAATCTGGGTGAAAAAGAAGTGATCAGCCATTGGCTATTCACTTTGACACATCAACTCAAGAGAAAAGCAGCAAGGAAATCTTTGTGCCACCACCTTGCTTACTTTATATATATAATTTCACATAATAGCTAAAGATTCTCTTCTAGTGACAAGCAATGACAATAATATTTAACTGATCACCTGCTGTGTTGCATCCATGAATCAATATTATCACTGAATATGGCATTGCCTACCATATTCATTGTATCTTTAAGTCTTTCTCTCTACCTACCCTTTACATAGTCAAATTTTATGCCATATCATATATAATTCTAATATGTCCATCCTTTTAGTAGATTGGCAAAATAAGGTCACCTCATCCAAACACAGCCAACTCACAAACTATATACCTAATCTGTAACACTTCTAGGGAACAAAAAGCTATGCCAACTATACTCCCTGTTTTATAAAATTGAGCTTAGAAATAGCATGAGAATGAGGCAAGTGGCAGGAGAATCAGAGCTGGAAAGGCATCATGGGGAATAATGCTAGAGCAGACCTGAGAGATCATGCTTAAATGTAAGTTTTGAGTGAGCAGCGGTAAGTGGTACACAAAAGCTGTGAGAAGAAGCCTTAGAATACATGGGAGGACATTAGGTACCAAATAGATGGAAGCTGAAGTCTACAGGTATGAAGACACATCAGTCAACAAAATGATATATTATCAGCAAGGACTCTCAGTTGCAAGTGACTCAAACTCTATCTAAATTGGCTGACACAATGGAGAAGTCCACAGGGGAGTTCTAACTTAGAGCTGAATCCAGGCACCAAAACGCTTATAGCAGGAAGCTTTACTGTATTTCTGCTTCCTTACATGTTTGCTTGCCATTATTAGACTGGTTCTACTCTCATGGTGCCCCACACTGGCTTTGGTTTAATGACCTTATGGATCCAATTTAGATGGAAAGATGAATTTCACTTTCTGAGAATTCCAATAAAGTCCCAAACTCTGTGGTGCTCTGATTGGCCACATCTGGGTCAAATGCTAATGTCCTTAGAATCTGGGTAAACCAGAAACAATGAAAATAAGATTTCAGAGATGCCAGTACCCAAGAAAAAACACAATGATATTACCAAAGTAAGGTTGAATGGGTGCTCAGCAGGCTAGTAGTATAGGCAGAGGTGGCCTATAACCTTGAATCAGTTGTACATACAGTTTTTAAAGGTTATGAAAACCATACTGCTAAACCAATAATGGCTTTTTTTAATGATTACCCACACTTACGTTCAAAGGCACATATCTATATATCATTATTATTCAATTAATCCATAAATATTAGTTGAACAACTCTCATTTGCCTAATACTGATCCAAACACAGCTCTGAGAACATGGTGGCAAACAACCAGGAGAAAAATCTATGCAATAAGCATTGAAAGAAAGAAAGAAAGAAAGAAAGAAAGAAAGAAAGAAAGAAAGAAAGAAAGAAAGAGAAAGAAAGGCGGAGAATTAAAATACAGTGAAGGGATAACATGACAAGGTGATGACATTTTTACAGGGAAGATTTCCTTTGAATATGATATTAAAGTCAAAACTTGGCAAAAAGGAAGCATCTAGCTCATTGCAGGCAGATAGAAAAAGTATGGTACCCTTCATATGTTGTATTTAACTATTTTATAGCATTTAATGACTGGGCACCTTAAATAAAAAACTACTCCTAGATAACTTATACCTACCACACCATAAACTAAATTTTGATGCAATTACTTATTTAACATCTTTCTTATCCACCAGAAACTAAGCTCCCTGTTGGCAAGGACTTTTGCTTTCCTGCTCAATCTGTATCCTAATGTCTAAGCCTTGGTATGTATTCAGTAAATGTTTGCAGAATGAAAGGGTGAATTCAAAAAATTGATGATAGGGGCGCCTGGGTGGCGCAGTCGGTTAAGCGTCCGACTTCAGCCAGGTCATGATCTCGCGGTCCGTGAGTTCGAGCCCCGCGTCGGGCTCTGGGCTGATGGCTCAGAGCCTGGAGCCTGTTTCAGATTCTGTGTCTCCCTCTCTCTCTGCCCCTCCCCCGTTCATGCTCTGTCTCTCTCTGTCCCAAGAATAAATAAATGTTGAAAAAAAGAAAAAAATTAAAAATAAATAAATAAATAAATAAATAAATAAATTGATGATATTGAAAACCTATTCATCTGACCTTTTGCAAAACAAATAAATTATTTTATTTAATACCAAAAGGCAAATATAATCAATGCTGTAAAAGATTAACAAGATATCACTGTAAGTGTTTAGAGTTGTTCCAAAGCCTCAGGTTAAGGAAATCCTCCAGAGCTTGATTTAAAAAAAAAAAAAAAAAAAAAATCATCAGTCTTGGGATGCATAGGTGGCTCAGTCTGTTGTATCCAATTCTTAGTTTTGACTCAGGTCATGATGTCGAGGTCTGTGGGATCAAGTCCCCATCGGGCTAACAGCTCGGAGTCTCCATGGGATTTTCTCTCTCTCTCTCTCTCTCTCTCTCTCTCTCTCTCTCTCTCTCTCTCTTTCTTCCCCTCCCCTTCTCATGCATATACATTATCTCTCTCTCAAAATAAATAAACTTAAAAAAATCAGTCTTCCTCCATAATAGATCAGTATTCCTGACATATGTAATGGCAGTAACCAAATCTTTCTGGCTTCAGATTTGTGCAATGAACAAATGGAACTTCCTGGTCTGTTTTCATCAGCACAATTTAGATACCAAATACACAAATGTGTTGATGCAAAAGTCTCAGAATGGTGATGTTTCTGGCATTCAAGTTTAGTTACTGATTATAATTTTGTTATTTTAGCCTCTTCCTTACTATTGCTATGTTGACATGCTTAGAAACAACTACCACTCAAGGGGGAAGATAATTATGCAATTCATTGAGGATTTTCCCTTCTTAAAATATTTTGCTTATTCTGGAAGTTATATGGAAATTAACTTGAAATGCAGAAGAGAAATAATTGACAGAGTTCAGATACATGACAGCAAAGATAGAAGAGAAATAGGTCCATAAAGGCAAATGCTTGAGCCTATATCAAGGGCTTGGATAAAAACCCTAAAACACAACCTTAGAATGATTCTACAAGTCATCCAGGTTATTTTGCTTAGAGAGCACCTCTGGCTGAGCACCAAGTGGGATGTGGGGAGGAACAATATAGCAGAAAGAAGATTAAATGGGGACTTGACCTTATTTTACACTGTAAGAAAGGGAAGAGGAGCTTTTGATTATAGGACAAATTAATAGATCAATACACAGGCGTGAAAGAAAAGAAAGTATAACTAAGGGAATATGAAAAACACGGTGTGTGCACATGTTTGCACCCATAAGTAATTCCCAAGAAATACACAGAATGATGAGAAAGGAAACAAGATCTCTTGTAGCTATACTGCTACTTGGCAGATAAGAGAACCCGGAGACCTGTGGCAGGTTACTTATGATGTGGCAACAGTGTTTCATGCTCTCAGAAGGGCAATGACCCATGCTGTCACTTGGGGCAGGGCTAGAGCTATATGCATGTTCCTTTATGTTAGAGAGCGGGGCCGAACATAACTACTGGCTGTACTGAAAAATTTCTTCCAGTAAACACCCTCTGCTCTTAGGTAGAGCATTATAAAAAAGCAAATGACCACAGGAACGAGGTGTTTAACAAAATTGTAAGAGCAGGTGCAGTGCGTGAACTGAGTGGGGAAATTGTGTAGCAAGCTGGGAAGTGCAGAACTGCAATAAAGGAGGAAGCAACAACTGACCTCTGTCTAATCCTTAGGTTTTGTGGCATTAAGTCTCATTGTTATTCTATTCCTATCTTGAATATTCGGTCAGATTATACATGTCAAGTCTTGGTATGATAACAACACACTGCAACTACAAAGTAAATTATTCTATTTTTTACTAGCTGGAGTTGCAGATATATATTTAAAAATTATTAGCAATAGCTTCTACTCATCTTTGGACTATGGTTGTTCTGACTCACAAGTCCAAAATTAACCACACAACATTTATGGTAGTTTTTTATAGAAACAAGATGAGTTTCATGGCATCAGACTGTTTGGACAGACAGCAGTCCATCTCCTTATGCTGAAAACCTACACCTTTAACTCTGTGCTGGAACATCTGAAAATATATAAGCACAGCTTTTAGTTTAACCAAAAAGCATACAATTCCATAACAGTTATGGAAATACTGATAGTTATATCAGTAGTTAACGAAGCACATCTCATCTGAGACTGGATTCCAAATCTTAACCAAGGTGCTGGTTTTCAACTCAACCCAACATGTATTTGTTGAGGACTTGCTCTATAAAAGACAAGCTATATTATACATTTCAGGTTTCTTACAACTTAGAAAGAGGAAATAAAACAATTAAACAAACAACTACAGCTTTAATCAGCTTTCTGTCTTACAAAGACTCTCCTCTTCAGCTAGGAGTCAGAAGATAACTCAATGACCGTGCAAAGGACTAGGATAGGAGACTCTCTCCACCCTCTTTAATACCAGTGCCCTACAGGTAACTTTAAACTGCTCTTTTCCCTAATAACTTCCCTCTCATAATGTTTTCTACATTTAGATTACGTGGTCTCCAAAAGTAAAAACAGAATTCCATTTATTGTTGGTTTTTGCCCTGGATACTCTGGAAAAAAACAACTGATATTAGAGACTGCAAATGTCTTGTGAAAGAGGTCAATATGATCAGGAAGGATCAGATAACAACCCAATATTTTTTCACCTCTGCCTTCAACTGTACTTTGTTATAAATCCTTTTGCTCGTTACTAGACAATAATTTGGATGGGGTTGTTAGCCTTCTAGGGACAAAAGTACCAGGGTGCTCAGGCATTATAACTCTTTTATTTTAAATTAGTAAAATAATATTATTTTTATTCTTTCCTTCAATTCTAACCTTTTCCCTACCCTACAAGCTCATGTCTGACCAAAGTGGGGAAGGTGAGGTATGGTCCATTCTTTCTCTCTCCCTTACCCAACTTCCTTTTGTTCTGCTAGTGTTTCCAATTTGGGGGCAGGAAAATAGAGTGAAAGGTAAAATTTTACTTACCTAGCAAAGTTTTCGTTAAATACCACCCACTCATTATAGGGTTTGTTTTGTTTTGTTTTGTTGTTGTTGTTGTTTTTAGCTATCCCATGCCCCCTGTCATGCCAAATAAAATCACTTTGAAGCATTCCTGTGGGACTTCCCCCTTCCCCACTAGGAAGTATGTTCTTTGTACCATTCAACTGACATGGTCAGTAGAAATCCCCACACATGTCTTACAACTTCTCCTTGACTACTGCCTCCCAGCTGTGCCCCTGAGAGAACACAGCCAGAAGTCATCTTCCATGAGGTCCTTTCCAGATGACTCAAGGTCAGCTACTTTTTGTCATGCCCACTTTGGCACTGGGAATACTTACATACCCTGGCCCTACCAATTAGTGTAAGGGTGGGCTTTATCCAACACCTGGCATCAGAAGATCTCCAGACAGACTCCTTCCACCAAAACTTCCCCAGAGTAGAGTCACACACTAACCAGCATCTTTGTCCCCAAATTTACATCCAGACCAAAATGTATCAAAAACTATTTCAAATCTGTGTTCAGGAAACACAGAGACCCTGTAATTCAGAAAACTTCCATCATTTATAGTAAGATGTCTAAGTCCCCTCTTGTGAGAAGTCCCCTCCCAATCTCTGTAAGGAGTTCTTTGGGATCCTTTTCCCTGCTTTGGAGATAGGAAGTATGTTCATCTGCTGCCTCATGGAGAAAGGAGGGAAATTCCATAGCGTGCTTCGTCCCTACGAATTTACTTCAAATAAATTTCACATCCAATGAATTTCCAACCTTTCCCATGGGCTCTTGAGGTAATAACTGCTAGCACAATATGGCTATGTCTTCATAAATCCTGAAAAAATATGTGCCTTACTTCTGTTTAGAAAGGGAGTACCTCAGACTAGTTTCCTTAAAGTGGACAGTGAGACAAGTGATGTGTTAAAGAGAAAGTAGGGAACACCCTGGCAATGGAACAGATGCCAAACATGGTAGCCACTTCAAGCAGTGTCCCTGCAGTAAGGATGCAGACTTGTCCTATGATGGACCAATGTGGTACTAGAGCACCTGCTGTCACACGGTTGTCCCATTCAACATTGTATTACCAGAGTGGTCAGTCACTGGATAAGTCTATAGAAGGAGAGAGAAAATGTCCAGGCATCTCTAACTCTGCTTACTATTGATTTTCGGAGATCTAGTCGAAGTGCCAACAATCCTTTTGGATATAATCCTGGAAGATAAAATAACAGAAAACCCTTTCTTTTGTTCTGCTTGTAATTTGGTTCATATTATAAAGGTGGACAAAGAAGGGATAAAATAGAAAAAAAGACTATTTATAATATACTGCAATACTGCAATTATAGTATAGAAACACTGTTGTAATATTAGCAATCCTAAAAACTTTCCACATAAGTTTTCTTCTGTATCTTAGAACCAAACAGGGACACTGTGTTGAAGGAACATTCTCATAATGCCCCTTATGATTCTGATACCCAAAATCTGTATTATTCAAAAGCCTAATCAGCTAGAGTTACTAGGAGAATTCCAGTACTAATACCACATTGAACAAATTCCGGACACATCATAATGTGTGGTTTTGAAGGGGCAAAGAGCTAGGGGAGATCATCACTGGTTGCTCAGACAAGGACATTTTTTATTGCTGAGCCATGCAAATATGTAGAGAAGAGGTTAAGGAGAAGAATACAAATTGAGAAATCAGCTTGAACAAAGATAGGAAAAGAAGAGTGAGTATTTGTTGGTGAGGGAGAGAAGCAGTAAGAGGGAAAAAAAAAACTAAAAAGGTAGGTCTAAGTAGTTTATGAATTTTTAAAGTATAAATTCATTTCAGCAGCCAATTGGAGGTCACTCACCAGGCAAGGAACATAGATCATTGTACGTATTTGATTTAGGCGGTAGACTCAAATGATTGACATATCTAGACATGATTAGGTACCAAGTTAAAATGTCAAAGTTAAAACACTGATGCAAAGTTAAAACACCTGTGAGTGATGCCCATCCCATATCCAATTTGATCATATAAAGCAGTGACTCTGAGATCAAGGGAATAGTATCTGATTTCTAGATTTGGGACTATAATGTCTCTAGGAGGGAAAAGAGCAAATTTCATATATTAAGACTAAATTAAAGTAGGTTAAATTGGTAAAAATAAATTATAAAATTAAGAAAGACATTAACATTGCTATGACATCATACTTAACATGCTAGAACAGTGTACATCCAAGTTCAAAATACCCTTCAAAGAAAGAGGAGCAAAGAAGTATGTTGGAGTATAAAGGGTACTAAATTAGGACTCAGGTAATTTTTTCTCTGCTGTTAACCAACCACGTGAGTACTTCTTGGTCCCTCAATTTCCATCTCTGCAAAATGAAGGTGTAGAATCTACTAATCTTCAAGTTCTTTGTAGCTCTATTTTTGTGTAGAGAGGAGGCTTTTTACATGGAGAAAGATCAGTGGTAAGGAGTATACTTCTTGTAACATTCAGACTAATTAGAGGTGATTTCGCAGCACAAAAGATATGTGGCTCATTAATGATCACAAGACTGGAAACCATGCAGTCTATTATTTTTCTTCTTTTTTATCTTTTATGAAAAGTGTTTAATTCTCTTTTTGAGAACTCATAAGAGACTAATTTATATTAAGATGTTGCCATCACAGCTAATGGATCTAATGAAGTATAACCAGCTCCAGATTTCACTTTCGACATGGCTAACTGATCTTATGAAATGTTTAAACATATGAATGACACATGTTTAGAAGTCATTACTTTATCCCATTTTGTATGTTTACACTGCCTGCAATTTGAAAGCCCCTGTTGGTGATCTTGCCTATTTATTTTTAATACAGAGGCCTAATAACGTTCCCATCATTTAGCCTAAATACCACATCACTGATTTTCTCAAGGCAACAGGCAAAAATGATTGATAGCTTTTACTTCTCTAGAAGAAGCACAGAGGGTGATTCACGGTTTCTCTTGTAATTAATGGAGACTCTCACAAGAACATATGCTTGTATGGCCTTGCAGTGGGGAAGTGTTAAAGGAAATAGATTCATTTCCACTTACAGCCAATGATATGTGAAGGAAAGCAGAATGGCCACTACAATGTTGAACAACAACAACAATAACAAAAAATTAAAAAGTGACTCTATTTCAAATTCAGTCTGTTTGGCAACCTTTAATTCATAATTAGCTGGTATTTCCAGGAAGGTTAATTACATGGAACTAACTATGCAATCACAGATAAATTTATTTATTTCTTCCCCAGCATTCTAAGCAAGTGGAGCTTATCATCCATGCTAATTACTTGTGGATCCACCAAATATGATTCCCATATAAAAGGCAGAACTTGTAATTATTAAGTATTTAGTATTTAAACTTCTTTAAAAAGTTCATTTATTTATTTTGAGACAGAGGAAGTGTGAGTCAGGGAGGGGCAGAGAGAAAGAGAGAATCCCAAGCACGTTCCACGCTGTCAGTGAAGAGCCTGATGTGGGGCTTGAACTCACGAACCATGAGATGGTGACCTGAGCCAAAGTCAGACGCTTATCCAACTGAGCCACCCAGGCACGCCAGTACTTAGTATTCTTCAGACCAAAGAAGCAGACTATGGTGCAAATAGCAAGATTCTGAAGTCAAGCCTACATTTGACTCTTTGAATCCTGGTTTCACGACCTAATATGTACTTCTGTCTCATCAGTAAGAATAGCTGTTGTATTGAATGAATGGGGCAATCTATTAATTTACCCTCCAGCTACATAACATGGAAGTAGGCACTCAATGCCTCTTCACCATTCCCAGAACACATCATACCACTTTATGCTTTGACTCTTCTATTTCTTCTACCTGATATATTTATATTTTTCTCCAGCTGTTTAATTCCATCTGGTTCTTCAAGATCAAGACCAAGATCAGGGATCAGCAAAGCATGGCCAGTGAGCCCAATCTATCCCTGTCACCCCATCCACAGTTCGATAAACACAATTTTGCTAGAACTCAGTGTTTCCCATTTGTTTTTGTATTGTTGATAACAGACCACTATGACGCAGAGTTGAGTGTTGAGACCAAAACCACATAGCCTGCAATGATTAAAATGTTTTTACTATCTGAGTCTTCACAGAAAAAATCTGCTAATCTTCGATCAATGGAAAGTCTCATCTTCTCTATGCTGTCTTTCCTGTCCAACAACAGGCTTATTTCAATATCCCTTGTGCTATAGCTTAACTGTATTTAACATGAGCAGAGGAAAGAAGACATTGAATTTTAGTCTTCTTTTCTTCCCCCGTGATTAACATAGTATCTGACACTCAAAATATTGTTTGTTTGGACTTAAAAACAAATTACTGAATGTAAAATCTCCTAAAATTAATATACAGAGTGGATGCCATTTCAGTTAGAACACAAATTGCTTTTTTAAGTTTTTTTGTTTATGGAAAATATATACACACATACTCCAGTTTTGAAAAAGAAATTCAGGAAGCTAACATATATGCTTATGTCTCAGAACAAGAAAGTGGACTTCTGATCGTGGGAACAAATTCTTTTATTTGAAAACCCCAATGGACTTCATGTCTCACATGACCTATTACAAAGTTATGTGTGAGCATGTTCATGTATGGCTTGAACAACACAAGAGAATTATTTATTGAGTTGGCCTCAAATTTGAATCAGAGCCAACTTTCTCCTGACTATAATATTCCCCACCCCATGGTTTCTGGTTTCTTAACTTTAATCTGTCCTGATACAAAATAACATTATTCCAATATGACTAGTTATTAACTCTCTGTTATTCTGAATATATATCATATCTATTCAAATTATTCCTAATTTATATGATTTTTATCTTTGAAAAGAATATCTGTGAAATAAAATCTAGGGTAATAAAACTGATATTATTTAATTTATTCTCATGCAAAACAACATCTATTTACCATATTACAAAAGACTACCTGCATGTTGTTAAATTACAAATGCTTAATTATCACACTGTATGAAAGATGAAAATATTACCTGGCTTAATTACTAGCTATATTATTATTGGTGTTTGTAAATAACCACAGCATGATATGCATAAAAGATGTACTCGAATTGATTTTGCAGTCAGATTTTAATTTTCTCCTCTTTATTTCTTTTGATCGAATAGTGCCAAGGTCAGGAAGGAAATGTTTTATAGACATTTAGAGTTCCTTGTAGCTTTCATTTCATTTTAATTTCTAAGGGTATTATGACTTCACTTTCTCCAGGCCATGAAAATAGTGGGCACCACTGTGTTTTTATATTTTAAGGATTTACAAACTTATTTCAAGTCTGCCCTTTTATATATCTGAATAAATCAGGGTACCATTATTGGTTTTGGGGGCATTTGTTTATTTGCCTTGAATATCTGCTACAAGAGGTTTACATCATGATTGCCTGGCTCTGCCACACCTGATATGGTCTGTGTGCCTTCCTCTACAAAATATTACCCTCCCAAGATTCCTGGAGCATCATACTCATACCATCTTTTATTAACGCTTCTGGACACAGACTCCGACAGAAGTGAATCATGGATATCAAAACTTAATTGCCATAGAAATGGGGATTATAATCCAGATTATCTATCATGAATGCACTAAGAACAACAGCACTCAGAGCACAGAATCTGTGCAGCCACTGAGGCCCTAGAGAGCCACTATCCTGATGTTCACTGCTGTATTTATTAGCGCCTGTTTATAAAGCAGTACCATAGGAGCTATATGGACTGTTCCTAAGAGTTATGAACTAGTAATGAATTAGAGAAAGAGAGAGAATTAAAAACTCTTAAGAAAGAGAGGAGGTTATTATGTCTTAGTAGTAATGTGTGTGTTTGTCTGTACTGATTGATTGGTTGACATTATTTTGGTTGCCTAGCATCAATTCTCATTTTCTTCTTTTAAAAGCATTTCCCATTGGAGGAATGACTTTTCCACTATGCTTTCTGGTTTTTGAATCTACCAGAGTATCCTACTTTTTCCTAGCCAAGGAGCGAGCATATGGCTCAAGCCAGTTTAATTACAGTCTCCATCTTTCTCTTGAGTTTGTAAACTCAAACACTGAACTTTAGTGACAAACGTTTTTTTAAAAATATCCCAGGGCTGAGTAATCCTCTGAAGAAATAGTCGTCAAGCCCATGCACCTGGATCACTAGGACTACCCAAAGGTAGCACCCTACTGTTTTATTTCAACTCTGTGAGCCATATCATATGCTTCCAATGAATTTCCTTTTTGACATACAGATCCAGAGTAAACTTCCTTCTCTTGAAAATAATGTTCCTAATTTAGTTGTTCTTAAACTTCACTAGAGATTAAAATTGCCTGGAGAGTTTTAAAACTCCCATTCCCCAGGCTACTCCTCAGAACAGTTACAAAAGAATCTATCAAGGAATGTACCCAGGCATTAACTTTTACAAGCTCCCCTGATGATCCTAAACCATAGCCAGAGTTGAGACCCACTGGCCAAATTTATACAAAGAGCTAATGCATCACTGCTAAGTGCCAACCACATCATCTCATTAGTGTCTTATCATAACTTTAGAAGGTAGATATTATTCTTATATGGTGGGAAAACTGGATCATACAAATGTTAAATAAATTATCAGAAGTCAAAGAGACGAAGGGATGAATATGTAACGTAATCCTGATTTGGACTGTATTACTTCCAACTTCCACTGTCACCAAAAACTCAAGAAAAGAGGGTTAATCAACTTACAGCTGAACATAAAGTGAGTGGTTCCTAATATTTTAATAGAAACAAAAAGTTGTTTTTTTTTTTAAAAATCCTACATGAAAAGTTAATTTCCACTGATAAAATGATACTGAAGCAGAAGATAATCTGCACTGAGCCCTTCTGCCTCTTCCTCATACAGGCTGAGGATGTCAAGGTCCACAGATATCACATCAGGAGTGCCTCTGATCCAAGCAGTTTAGAGAGAAAAGGGGGCGGGGGGGAAGGGCCAAATGGATATATTTCTTATTATTTGATAAGAAGGAGCCTATCAATTTGTAGAGAGAGTAACTGACCCTGGGGATTCCAAATTCTAAAAGAAATTATCTAAAGGTAATGAAAATGTCATTGGACAATATAATAGGTATTCTTCTTAAGTGATCATTCACAAGATGCCCTGATACTTTTCATGGTTTTCTCTTCTGTAACAAAACTATAATACATGGAGGTGAATTTAACACGCTATAAATTCAAGCTATACAAACTCCAAAGATTCGGTTCTATTGAATTTTTCTATACTCAAGGGTTCTACAGGATGCTAAATAAATTGCTCAGCAAGTCAGTTCTATCAGTGTTCTCAGAAAAAAAAAAAAAGTGAACCCAAGGGAGTCCATCCAAAAATCTCTTGAGTTTGCTCTATGCATAGTTCCTTTCTTTCCTTTATTCTGCTCTGCAAATTCTAGCTATCTTGGTCCCCCCAAATTCCCATCCCTGCTCCTGATCAAGCAAGACTACTGAGCTCCATTTCACACCTGCAGCCAGAAACGATTCCAGGCAGTAAACTTTATAATCATAGGGCTCACCATATTTGTTTCCTTTCCTTTCAGGAATACAGCCCTGCATTGTTTTTCTAATGCCTGGAAACAGATATTGCATCTATTTGGTGTAGTGTTCAGTCTCAAATGTGGTTTGTTAACTACTGATATAACTATCAGTATTTCCATAACTATTATGGAATTGTATGCTTTTTGGTTAAAGTAAAAGCTATGCTATATATATTTTCAGATGTTCTAGCACAGAGTAAAGGTGTAGGTTTTCAGCATAAGGAGACGGACTGCTGTCAGTCCAAACAGTGCCATAGATCTGATGCCATGGAACTCTTCTTGCTTCTATAAAAAAGTACCATAAATTCTGCTTAGTTAATTTTAGTTGCTATAGCAGTTAATTCTTCATTGGCAGAATCAGAAATCTTCCTATTTCCCTTATTTTTAATTCATTCTTTTTTTTTTCTTAAATCAAAAGATGTACTGGTTAAGAAGAACACCTTTTATTATTGTATACAGAAAAGATAAAGTAGTAATTACTTTATTTCTCAAAATACTTTATATATCATCTTAATCACTAAGGAATTTTATCGAAAGTGTATATTATGAAATCTTTCTGATCACATGTAAATTAACTCATATATCATAAACAAACCACAATAAATCCATGCTTCTCCAGGCGAAGAATTTGTGTTAAATAATTACAGAAGACTGCCATGATATATTGCCCATCTATATAAACAGATGATAATTTTAATCATTAAAAACTTCCAGTTGTATAAATTATTTCAAGAAAAGGGTCTAAAAGATCAAAACCAAGTAAGTAGAAGATCCATTTTTACTAATGGGTCATTCACATGATAGATTTGCATAGGTGTGGGTAGAAGAGGAGAGTCAACATGTAAATATCTATTGCTGTAGGAATAAAAAATCCCCAACCTCTACTCCCTTACCCAAAATGTCTGTGAAATGAAAATCATACAAAAGAAGAGAGTAACTTGTTTTTTTACATAAATATGCCATTAATTACACATGCCAAAACAAAAGCTGGTTCTTAGAAAATGCAACATATATAGCCTATGTAAAGACAGATAAATCAAGAAAGAAAAATTGAACAAACTTATGTTTTAAAAATAAGGAAATAGGGGGCGCCTGGGTGGCGCAGTCGGTTAAGCGTCCGACTTCAGCCAGGTCACGATCTCGCGGTCCGTGAGTTCGAACCCCGCGTCAGGCTCTGGGCTGATGGCTCGGAGCCTGGAGCCTGTTTCCGATTCTGTGTCTCCCTCTCTCTCTGCCCCTCCCCCTTTCATGCTCTGTCTCTCTCTGTCCCAAAAATAAATAAACGTTGAAAAAAAAATTAAAAAAAAATAAAAATAAAAATAAGGAAATAGGTCCATATATGACTGAAGCTTTAAAATTATAAGAAAATGTACTGCCTACATTTCTTCACCTAGCATTTTTCTTGATCCTTCTTTAACAGTATGGTGTCCATTTCATGCCACAAAATGTTGTTATCATAGACAACAATGATCTCCAAGCTGCCAAATCCAATGGTCATTTTCAATCCTCACCTAGAAAGTGTCTTGAGAATATATGACATAGTCAAACACGATTTCCCTTTTGAAATTATTTCTTTCCTTTGCTTCCAAGACAGATTTCTATTTATTTTCTATTTCTCTTAACTCACTCTTTCTCAGTATCTTTTAATTGTTCCTTTCTCTTCTTCCTGACCTCTAGGTGTTGGAATACTCTAGAATCCTGGGTTGGCTTCTTACCTACCCTCTATAGATGACCACATCCAGTCTGTTGACTTTAAGTACAGACTTAAAGGTTATTTATGTATAACCTAATAAATGTAACCTAAATGTAAGGTAATGTAACCTAAATGTAACCTAAATAAAAATATAACCTAATAAATCTCATGACTATCTCCAGCCCAGACTAATACCTGGGCCCCAGACCTTCTTTAGTGTCTACTACATGCCTTCACTTAGACATTAAATAACCATCATAAAGTCCACATATTCAAACAAAATCCATAACTCCCCTAATCTTCAATGTGTTTCTTTTTTAGTATTATCTATTGCAACAAATGTCATTAAAATCACCCAGTTTTGAGGTGCCTGGGTGGCTCAGTAGATTAAGTGTCTGACTTCATTCAGCTCAGGTCATGATCTCATGGTCCGTGAGTTCGAGCCCCGCATCAGGCTCTGTGCTAACAGCTCAGAGCCTAGAGCCTGCTTTGGAATGTGGGTCTGTCTCTCTCTGCCCCTCCCCTGCTCACAGCACTCTGCCTCTCTCTCAAAAATAAATAAACATTAACAAAAATTTATATCACTCAGTTTTTCAGGACAAAAATGTTGTCATGATCTTTTCTCACTCTATTTCATAATCCACATATTTTCCATGAGTAAATCTCATTTTTGAGATATACCTCAAATGAATATTTATGTAACTTTTTCATTGTTAATACCTTGGTCCAACCACCATCTTCTCCATTGAGGACAATTCTAAACAATAACCTCCTATGTGGTCTCCTTGCTTCCTTCAAAGGTTTGTTCTCCACACAAGGTCAGTATTGTTCTTTTAAAAATGAATTTCATGTTATGTCACAACTCTGCTAAAAACATACCAATAGCATCCCATTATTCATAGACAAATGAATCTTGACATTGGCACCTTGGTCACTCTCTGACTTCATCTTCTAACATTCTACATCTCAGTCATTCTGTTCCAGCCACACTGATTTCCTTGCTGTTTCTCCAGTACAATAAATACAAGTATGTTTCCAAATTAAGAGCTCTGCATTTGAAGTTTCCTCTCCCTGTACTGTTCTCCCCAAAGATAGTCAAAAGATTTACTCCATTTATTTCATGTTTGTTCAGATGTAACTTCCTCAAAGAGACCTTTCCTACTTCATTATCAAAAGCATCATTTTATGCCTTCCCATTGTGCTCTAACACTGATCATTACCTGAAGCTACTGCATTCATTTATTAGTATATTTTAATTGTCTCTACTCTAGAATAAAAAGTCAACAAGGGAAGGGTACTTTGTTTGATTGCTTTCTCCATTGTTATGCCTACACTGTCTAGAAAAGTATCTGGTGCTTAGAAAAGACTCATTAAGTATTTATTAAAAAATCAGATGTATGAAAAATTGTCAAGACAATATATACATTGTCAAGTTGACTCAATACTAAATAGAAATGTTGAACAAACATACAATACTGAAATATATCAATTCTATAATCCAGGAATGAATCAACTTTTTCTGTAAAAAGGCAGACAGTAAATATTTTCAGAATATTGTGGGCCTTATGGTCTCTGTTATACCTACTCAAAGCTGCCATTGTAGTAGGAAAATAGTCATAGACAACATGTAAATCAATGTGTATGGCAATAACCAATAAAACTTTATTTACAAAAATAGATTACAGGTCAGATATGTCTAGTAAGCTGTATTTTGCCAATCACTGCAGTAGTAATTAATCTCCTTTTCTACTTACCTACCAATATTTTCTCTCTCTCTTCCATATAGATATAGATATAGGTATAGGTATAGGTATAGGTATAGGTATAGATATAGATATAGATATATAGATATAGATGTAGATATACATACACACATCTATATATACATCTATACATATCATTTGTGAAACACACTCTATATCCATAGGTTTTAAAATTAAATTTTTCAAACCCTCATGGAACAGATAATGTCTATTTTATAAAACCCTTACTAAGGCATATAAAAATAGAAAATACATTCAAATGTATTTAATGAGGCTGCTATAAACTGATACCAAACCCAGGCAAACACAGTTTAATAAAGGAAAATTATAACTCTATCTTATTTATGAATATTGATACAAAATATCTTAAGTAAATCATGAGTTAAATTAAGTAATGTACAGATAAATCACAACCAACTGGGGTTTGTTGTAATAATGTAAATGTATTTTTAAGAATATGAATATATATATATGTGATTCTAACATACACACACACACACACACACGTATATATATTTAACTATCTTAATGGATTCTAAAAGACAAACCAGGATGTTATGGGGCACCTGGGTGGCTCAGTCAGTTAAGAGTCTGACTCCTGATTTTGGCTCAAGTCATGATCTCATAACTCCTGGGATCTGTGCTAACAGCACGGAGCCTGCTCTGTCTCCCCCTCTCTCTGTGCCCCTTTCCCCCCTCTATCTCTTTCCCTCTTTCTTTCTCAAAAGTAAATATGTATAAATAAATAAATAAATAAATAAATAAATAAATAAATAGGCTTTTGTTGATTTCTGATTTTTTATTCTTTGAGAGACTGAGAGAAGATGAGGGGCACAGAGAGGGGACAAAGGATCAAAAGCCGGCTCTGTACTGACAGGTTGACAGCAGTGATTCCCACGTGGAGCCTGAACTCAAGAACCAGGACATCATGACCTGAGCCGAAGTCAAATGCTCAACCCACCCCCCCAGGCACCCCAATGAACTAGGATTTTAAAATATGCTAGAAAGCACTTGATAAAACCAACATTTACTCATGATAAAAAATAAATCTTAACAAGTAGGAACAGAACTGAAAGATACGATTATAGAAAAATATAGTTTAAATATTTCTGATAGGTCTATTAGAGTATTCATGGAAGAGTTATCTCAGCTGATCAACATGATAATCTCACTTGTCATTTGAAATGCAAAAGTAACAAACACAAAACCAGTAACAGCTAGCTGTGAACTAAGTGGTAGGCCTGTTATAGATAAATACATTTTAAATAAATATTTAAGCATATTTTATACATTTAAGCCATTACTTGAATACAGTGTCCCCCAGAAATGAAAAAGGAAAAATTAATCAAGAAAGCAAACAAGAGAAAAACCCTTGTCAGTCCCTGAGCTATGGCTCTGTGGGCCAAACTGGCTTTTAAATATTCTCTGATGGTCAGTATGTGAAAAAGAACAAATTCAAATAGCATCATTTACAAGTATCTTAGGTTTTCACTTTGAAACAGTTTGTATATTGCTTACTACCTGCATCAGTTTTCTATTGCTATGATAACAAACCACCACAAACTTAGTGATTTAAAACAATGTAGTTTATTGTTTTATGGTTCTGGAAGTCAGAAGTCTAAAATGATTTTCACTGAGCTAAAGTCAGTGCTGGCAGGACGAGGTCCTCTAGAAGGCCTTGAGGGAGAATCTTCCTTGTCTATTTCCTCTCTCAGTATCCACCTGTGTTCCTTGGCTCCTTGCCTCTTCCTCTGTCTTCAAAATGCATCCTTCCAATCACTGCTTGCCTCACTGCATCCCCTTCTTCCTCTGACTCTTGCTTTCCTCTTATGAGGACAGTTACAATTACAAAGGGCCCACCTGGATAATCCAAGACATTCCTCATCTCAAAATCCTTAATGTAATCATATCTACAAATACTTTGTTGCCATATAAGGTAACATTCACAGATTCTAGGGATTAGGATGTGGGTTTATTTGAGAGCCATGAATCAGTTTACTACATAATTTTAAACGAGCTACACTTGATCCTAGACGCATTTTGGCCTCCAAAACACTTATAGGTGCATTTTTTGATAAGGAGAAAAAAGAAAAATGCCCTAGTTGTTATTGTGAAAAGCACAGAAGACTGAGATATAGTCCTATTCTTCTGGAAGTGCAGAGGCAGAGGCAAATGTAAACAGATTCAGCTAGAATCTGAGAAGATTTCCTCTTTTTATTATTTACTACAGAGGCAGAAGGATATGTGTTAATTCTCTGAGTATTTTCACACTTCGAATGGTCAAATAAACTAGTATTTAAAATGGTAATTTGACAAGAGGGTTGCATTCAAAGTTCACTGCTTGTGGCATTTCAGAGGTCATGACTAAAGTCACTTTTTAATGTTTCAATGTTCTCTGAATCTACAAAATCATCTTCTATGATATTACTATCTGAAGCAATAAAAATTTTATAAGTCTTAAAGGCAGCATCTGAAGTGGTAGCTCCTAAACAATCATCTTTGGTCTTATGTTCCATGATGAAGGTTTCACTGGTCTGAGATGAAGGAGGAGAAATATGAAAATGTAAGGGAATTTTTCATGAAGCTAATACATTCAGTGTTAAGACTGTCCTTTTTGTCCTTCTCATCATTTTTATTTTTATTTTCAAAAATTTCTTTTCAAAAATAAGTAAATCTTTTTCACTTGAAAAATAATGATTTAGCAAACATGTATCAGCAGCAAATTACCACATACACACACACACACACGCATACCTTCTGGCTTACAGAGTTCAAAAATTGAAAAAAAAATGATCTTTAGCTTAGATGAATTAAATGAATATAAAAACAAGTATTAGTAATAATGCCTATAAGTGTCTATTGCTTTAACATTTACAAATATATTTAGGTGGAGTATTTCTCACACAGACCCAGCAATAAGCCCATGAAGAAAGATGTAAGCAAATGTAATTTCCATTTTATAGGTTGAGAAATTAAAGCATGGATTTCTAAATGACCCATCAGAAATTTTCCTATGGATATATTCCCTTATCTAAACTATGTCAACTTGAACTTGCCCTGTATCATTAACCACATCTCAGATATTCAATTCAACACCTTGTATAAACTGAAACATGGGTATTCCCTGATTGTCCGTGGAATTTTCTTCCGCTCTTGAATTGAACATGTTTCCCGTACTACCCTGTCTGGCGGTACAAGGATATGTTAATGTGTCCTCCTTGCTCCTAATTATTGTTTGTACACCATTACTTTTTCTTCTTCCTAAACTAATCCCTCCAGCTTTGAATCCCATGTCTTCAGTGGGGGAAAAGATCAGATCATCTACAATGAATGTCTAATAAGGGTCAGAAAAGATAAGGGCATTGATATGATAAGGCAAAAACATCAATATGATCAGTTGTTTGGCAGCATAAGGTAATCAATCATGAAAATCAGGATTGTAGAGTGCTGAGTATGAAACTTGTAAGAATGGGATAATTGACCCAGGGAAGAAATGGGCAGAAGACATGAATAGACATGTTTCTAGACACCTCAGACACATGAAAAGATGCTCAACATCGCTTATCATCAGCAAAATACAAATCAAAACCACAATGAGATACAACCTCACACCTGTCAGAATGGCTAAAATTAACAACTCAGGCAACAACAGATGTTGGCAAGGATGCAGAGAAAGAGGAACCCTTTTGCACTGTTGGTGGGAATGCAAACTGGTGCAGCCACTCTGGAAAACAGTATGGGGTTTCCTCAAAAAATTAAAAATAGAACTACCCTACAACCCAGCAACTGCACTAATAGCTATTTTTCCAAAGGATACAAAAACGCTGATTTGAAGGGGCACATGCACCCCAACAATAGCCAAATTATGGAAAGAGCCCAAATGTCCATCAACTGATGAATGGAAAAAAAAAAGATGTGGTATATATAGATATGTACACACACACACACACACACACACACACACACACACACACAAAATGGAATATTACTTAGAGGTCAAAAAGAACGAAATCTTGCCATTGGCAACATGTGGATGGAACTAGAATATGTTATGCTAAGCCAAGTCAGTCAGAGAAAGACAAATATATGACTTCACTCATATGTGGAATTTAAGAAACAAAACAAATGAACATAGGGGAAGAGAAGGATAAATAAGATAAAAACACAGAGGGAGGCAAACAGTAAGAGACTCTTAAATACAGAACAAACTGAAGGTTGCTGGAGGGCTATTGGGTGGGGAATGGGCTAAATGGGTGATGGGCATTATGGAGGGCACTTGTTGGGATAAGCACTGGGTATTATATGCAAGTGATGAGTCACTGGGTTCTACTCTTGTAAACAATACTATACTGTATGTTAACTAACTTGAATTTAAATAAATAAATTTTTAAAAAAAGAAATCAAAGTATAATATAACAACAATAAAACTATAAAATACTAAAAAATGGAGTGCCTGGGTGTCTGTCAGTTAAGCGTCCAACTTCAGCTCAGGCCATGATCTCATGGTTCATGGGTTCAAGACCCCACATCGGGCTCTGTGCTGACAGCTTGCAGCCTGCTTCCAATTCTTTGTCTCCCTCTCTCTCTCCTCCCCTGCTCGTGCTCTGTCTCTCTCTCTCTCAAAAATAAATCAACATTGGGGCGCCTGGGTGGCTCAGTCGGTTGGGCGTCCAACTTAGGCTCAGGTCATGATCTCTCAGTCGGTGAGTTCGAGCCCCACGTCGGGCTCTGGGCTGACAGCTCAGAGCCTGGAGCCTGTTTCAGATTCTGTGTCTCCCTCTCTCTCTCACCCTCCCCTGCTCATGCTCTGTCTTTCTCTGTCTCAAAAATAAATAAATGTTAAAAAAATTTAAAAAAACAAATAAATCAACATTAAAATTTTTTTTAAAAAGGAGTTTTAAAAAACAGGGCAATTGGCGAAGACAAAGGATGTAGATAAAGAAAGTTGTTAAAACAGATACAAAGAGGATGTTCGACACAATAGAGGATGACATGTATGAGGTCAAAATAATTTGGAATTCTTTTAGAGGGCGAGAGGCAGAGAGAGAGTGGGACAGAGAATCCTAAGCAGGCTTCACACTCTGCACGGAGTCTGACTCAGGGCTTGATCTCAAAATCCTGGGATCACGACCTGAGGTGAAATCAAGACTTGGATGTTCAATGACTGAGCCACACAGGCACCCCCAAATAATTTGGATTTTTAAAATATGTGACATAAAAATAATGTCCCAGTATGACTTCTTTACACATAATGTCCCAATATGCTACTTTGTGAAATATATGGACAATAATTAGAGGTTACTATTTAATCAATTTAATATGTATCAATTACAGAAAATGCTACAACCCAGTAAATTATTCTTTAGTGATGTACTGTATCAAAGCATTCAGAGCAGAACCCCCAAAGTTACTAAGTCATGTAAAAAGCTGTAGATGATATATTATTTACCATTTCTTAGACCAAGATGGGCCTTGAGATACAAACACTATTTATAGATGAGAAAAGTGATGTACGAAAAGACTGAGTTGACCAAGTTTATAAAACCTAAAGAGGTCCTTTGATTTGGTGATTTTATTTGTGTATTCTTCCTAAGTAGAAATGCAAAAAGGCCTAAGTGAGAGAACCTGTTTTGAGAAAAGGCCATTGGCCAATTCACCACTTGTTCTTCAAGAACTCTTAGACGAGGAAATCCTGATCTCTGCAAGAAGGGAGACAGGCCTACAATTTGTGTAGTAACAGCCAGTGTTAGCTAGGAAATGTGCTCACCTATTTTTCAGTTCCTCTCATTATAATGTAAATAGAAAAATAATTTCTAATAGCTCACAGTTTGTATATGTGCTGCCAGAGTGAGCACTAAAAGCTCACAGTTTGAAAACAAACTGAACAAGGATATTTCACAATTACAAATGAGATCAGAGGGAGCTAAATATATTTGTAAACATAGTAAAGAGTACCAATGACAACTAATACATAAAAAAGAAACTTTCCACCTCATTGGATTATTATGTCTTAGAAGATTTACATTTCTGTGTTCATTTATTTGTAGCTTTGTATTTATCTCCCTAACTTCAGTCTACTTTATTGCTTTGCCTTCTGTGACTATTAGCATCAAATTTCTAGAGGTTGTAATATGGAAAAGCATTCTAAAGAGACAAGAATTTCCTAAATTGTTCCTATGTTTAAGAATTTTGGGGGTGCCGGGACACCTGGGTGGCTCAGTCAATTGAGCATCCAACTCTCAGTTTCAGCTCAGGTCATTATCTCACGTTTCATGAGTTCGAGCCCCACATCAGGCTCTAAACTGACAGCACGGAGCCTGCTTGAGTTTCTCTCTCCCTCTCTCTCTGCCCCTCCCCCGCTTGTACTATCTCTGTCTCTCTCAAAGTAAGTAAATAAACATAAAAAATTGAAAAAAAATAATTTTGGGGGTGCCTACCCCAATGTTTACAGCAGTACTGTCAACAATAGCCAAAGTATGGAAAGAGCCCAAATGTCCATCTATAGATGAACACATAAAGATGTGGTGTGTGTATGTATACATATATATATATGTACATACATATATATATATACATACATATATATGTACATACACACACACACACACACACACACACAATGGAATACTACTTGGCAATCAAAAAGAATGAAATCTTGCCATTTGCAACTACATGGATGGAACTAGAGGGTATTATGCTAAGCAAAATTAGTCAGAGAAAGACAAATATCATATGACTTAACTCTTATGAGGACTTTAAGATATAAAACAGATGAACATAAGGGAAGGGAAGCAAGAATAATATAAAAACAGGGAGGGGGACAAAACATAAGAGACTCTGAGGGTTACTGGAGGGGTTGTGGAAAGGGGGGATGGGCTAAATGTGTAAGGGGTATTAAGGAATCTACTCCTGAAATCATTGTTGCACTATATGCTAACTTGGATGTAAATTAAAAACATAAATTAAATGACTTTTTTTTTTTAAAGGAATTTTGGCAGTGTCTAGGTGGCTCAGTCAGTTAAACATTGAACTCTTGGTTTTGGCTCAGGTCATGATCTCCCAGTTTGTGAGATCAAGTCTTGCACCAGGTTGAGTGCTGATATGTTAATCCTGCTTGGAATTCTCTCTCTCCCTCTGCCCCTCCCATACTTGCGTGCTCTCTCTCTCCCTCTCTCTCTCTCTCTCCCTATCTGTCAAAATAAATAAACTTAAAAAAATAATTTTACTGGGCACGTAATAAAATTGCTGCCATAGGGGTGGCTCAGATGGTTAAGTCCCTCACTCTTGATCTCGGCTCAGGCCTTGATCTCACAATTTGTGGAGCTCTGTGATGGGTGTGGAGCCTGCTTAAGATCTCTCTCTCTCTCTCTCTCTCTCTCCCTCCCTCCCTCCCTCCCTCCCTCCCTCCCTCTCTCTCTCTCTCTCACTCCCTCCCTCTGCCCCTCCCCTACTTGTGTGCATGTACACTCTCCCTCAAAAATGAATAAATAAACTTAAAAAAATTATGAAAAATTAAATACTTTAAAGATGAGGAAACAGGTAGAGGAAGATTAGATCACTTGTTCTATATCACACAGCTTTGAAAGGTGGGAACTGGAGTTGCCATCTATTAATGAATGATTTCTAGAAGGAGGTAATTTTTTTATTTGACACATTTATTAAGAAGAATTTATGTATCATGTGTCTAATTCAGAGGTTCTCAACCAGAGGAGATATTTCCCCTCAGAAGTCATTTGGCAATGTCTGGAGACATTCTGGTTGCCCATTCTGGGCATATCAGAAGTTAGTTTATGGTATTTCAATTTCTGCTTAACACACAAAAAAAGTCACAACAGAAAAAACCTGATAAAATACATCACAGTTAAGACAATTAGATAGCCAAAGATACAAAGAAGCTTAATAAAGTAAGCTTCTCAGACTCAGAAAGCCCTTCCTAGATCACTGCTGTAGAGGAGAAATCTACCATCAATGAAGGCACCAAAAAAAAAAAACACAAAAAAAACAAAAAAAAAAAACAAAACAAAAAAAAAAACACTGGACTTGCCACAAAATGTTCATGACCACAAGGAGGCCAGAATAATGGATTAGATTCCCAGAGTCTCACACACTGTGGTCAACAGGTTCATGGCAAGTCTTTACTATGTATATGTGGATAATATGCTTAGTTTGAGGACAGAAGAAAAAAAGCTAAGAGAGATCCCTCCATAGCACTCCAAACTTTCCTGAGGGCAAGAAAGTGTCTACCAAAAACTGTTGGTGTGGCAGGAAATAGGAGAGAAAAGCCTCAGAGAAACTCCAGTCTTCATGAAATACACTAGAGTGGCTGCTAAAGGCTTGGAGCATACAAAAGGGTGAAGGTAAATCTGTCAAGCTCAGAAAACTAGAGTCTGTATTGGAAAAGGTAAGGCCAAATGCTGCCCTCATAACATTTGCCACCAGTGATGACTCCACCCTAAATAATGTTGTAACACAGCCCAGACCCAACCCAGAACACACAGTAGTGGCCTGACGTAAAAGGAATGTATTCTTCTCTGGGGATAAAAAACATTTACTTTTTTTTTTTTTTTAGCATATTCAGTTTATTTTTTTTTCTTAATATGAAATGTATTATCAAGTTGGTTTCCATACAACACCCAGTGCTCATCCCAACAGGTGCCCTCCTCAATGCTCATCACCCACTTTCCCCTCCCTCCCACCCCCCATCAACCCTCAGTTTATTCTCAGTTTTTAAGAGTCTCTTATGGTTTGCCTCCCTCCCTCACTTTTTTTTTCCCCTTCCCCTCCCCCATGGTCTTCTGTTAAGTTTCTCAGGATCCACATAAGAGTGAAAACATATGGTATCTGTCTTTCTCTGTATGCCTTATTTCACTTAGCATAACACTCTCCAATTCCATCCATGTTGCTACAAAAGGCCCTATTTCATTCTTTCTCATTGCCACGTAGTACTCCATTGTGTATATAAACCACAATTTCTTTATCCATTCATCAGTTGATGGACATTTAGGCTCTTTCCATAATTTGGCTATTGTTGAGAGTGCTGCTATAAACATTGGGGTACAAGTGCCCCTATGCATCAGCACTCCTGTATCCCTTGGGTAAATTCCTAGCAGTGCTATTGCTGTGTCATAGGGTAGATCTATTTTTAATTTTTTGAGGAACCTCCACACTGTTTTCCAGAGCGGCTGCACCAGTGTGCATTCCCACCAACAGTGCAAGAGGGTTCCTGTTTCTCCACATCCTCTCCAGCATCTATAGTCTCCTGATTTGTTCATTTTAGCCACTCTGACTGGCATGAGGTGGTATCTCAGTGTGAAAACCATTTACTTTAATCTCTAACATTCTTATTTACATAATAGGTGGCACAAAACAAATTACTGGAGGCAAGAAAAAGCATGAGAAAGTGACTCACTGTCAAGAAAGAAGAGAGAGAGAATACAGAAGTATTTTAAAATGACAGAATTTTCTAAAATTCATGAAAGACTACAACCCACAAATATAATTGTCTCAGCTATCTCTAAACAAAATTAAGACACATGGTGGGGGGGGGAGTTGTGCCTGGGTGGCTCATTGGTTGAGTGGCCAACTTCAGCTCAGGTCATGATCTCACGGTACATGAGTTCAAGCCCAACCTTGGGCTCTGGGCTGACAGCTTAGAGCCTGGAGCCTGCTTCAGATTCTGTGTCTCCCTCTGTGTGTTTCTTCCCCATTTGTGCTCGCTCTCTCTCTCTCTCTCTCCAAAATAAATAAACATTAAAAAAAATATTTTTTTAATTAAGACACATGGTCCAAATGCTAAAAAAAAAAAAAAAAATCAAAGACAAAGAGAAAACTAGAGTATATAGTGACAGAAGACAAATTATATATAGGGAAACAGCAATAAGAAAATACGTAGTGAACGATGATCCCATATCCTCTTAAGCACGCAATTGCTAATCCTTCCCCTGAGTGTGGGTGGGGCCTGTAACTTGCTTCTAACCAATAAAATACGGGAAAGATGACAACGTATATGTGAATATGTGTGTACGATTAGATTGTGTGATTGTGTTACCTGATTGTAATAGCTGTTTGTACTGCTACAAGACTCTGAGAGGCATACTGAGAAGACCACATACAAAAAAAACTGAGGGTAGCATCCAGCCAAGTAGCCAGCAAAACTCTGAGGTGTTCAACCTAACAATGCACAAGAAACCTCCTGAGCTCAGAAGGGAAGGTCCCCAGCTGGAACCTCACATGAGATCTCCAACAGGACAAACAACTTTATGGCAGTTACATGAAAAATCTTAAAGCAGAACATCCTGACCCACAGAAATTGTGAGATGCAAATTTGTGTGGTTCTAAATCACTAAATTAGTAGTTATATTGTCATGCAACAACAGATTGCTAATACAGAATGGTAATGTGATTCCCACAGACACAAAATAAAGGCAGAAGACAATGGGAAAGTATCATTAGAGTGCGAAAAAGAAAAAGAAAAAGAAAAAGAGCACCTGGCTGGCTCAGTCATTAAGCACCCAACTCTCGGTTTCGGCTCAGGCCACTATCTCATGGTTTCGTGAGTTCGAGCCCTGCATGGGGCTCTATGCTGACAGTATGGAGCCTGCTTGGGATTCTCTCTCTTCTCCCTCTCTCTCTGCCCCTCCTCCACTCACACTATCTCTGCCTCTCTCAGCATAAATAAACTTAAAAAATTAAAAAAGGAAAATTAAAAAAAACTTGTCTGTCTAGAATGCTATAGCCATCATTTATACCTTCAAATATGAGAAAATATGATATTTTCAGATAAGTAAAGACTAAGAAAATTCTCTTAAAAAGAACTGCACTATAAGAAATCCTAGAAAAAGGTCTTCAGACTGAAGGGAATAATTCCAGATACAACTTGCCCCTAAAGGAAGAAATGAAGAAAGAACACTTGAAAAAGAGAACATATAGGTGAATGCAAAAGACCTTTCTAAATTATAATCAAAACACTTTAATAAACACAGTTTTATATATACAGTATATATAAAACTACTGACTACATTAAGTGAAGACAATAACCATACAATTATTGTGGTTTATAATTCATATAGTTTATGATTTATAACAAATGACAAGAAAACACAAATAGTGGGACTCAGTATGTGGAATCACACTGTTGTAAGATGCAGAATGTTTATGACAGTACTATATTATCTGAAGGCAGACTGATGACTTAAGGATTTCACTGTAATCTCTTAGAGCCGCACTGACAAATATGGTAACTGATATCCGCATTGTTTATTTAACATAAATTTAAATTAGTTAAAATTAAAATAATTAAGAATTTAATTCCTTAGCCACACGAGCTATATTTCAAGTGCTCAAGAGCCAAATGTGACTATTGGTTACTGTTTTTAATAGCAATGGTATAGAACATTCTGAGCACTGCAGAAAGTTGCATTAGACAGTGTTCCTCTGGAGTATCCGTTAAAAATGGTATTAAGAAAGGTTACAAATGAAAAACAAACATAAAAAAATACTGTAATACTTTATTCACATTTTAAAAGGCAAGAAAAAAAGGAAAATGGAAACCAGAAATATCAATTGCCAAAACTTAAACTCAAAATAATCAGTAATCACATTGAGGTACACAGACTTGGTATTCTAATGAAAAGGCAGAGATTGGCCACCAAGATGAGAAAAGTCAAAATCCTACTATGTACTGCTTACCTGAAACACATTTTAAATATAAAAACATACACAGTCTCAACAAAAAGATGAGAAAGGATACCATGCAAACACTAAGAATAAGAAACATGGTTTTACCAGATCATTATTGGACAAAATAGATTTAAGGATAAAAGGTATTTCAAGAGATAATGACGCACATTTATAATGATAAAGGATCAATTCATCAAGAGGATTAGCAATCCTTAATGTATATGCACAATGTTATGGACTGAACTGTGAATAAATTCACACATTGAAAAGTTTCAACCCCTAATACCTCAGAAGATAATTCTGTTTGGAGATAAGGTCTTTAAAGAGTTGATTAGGTTAAATAAGGTCATTAGGATGGGGCTCTAATCTAATATGGCTGGCATCCTCATAAGAAGAGGAAGAGAAACTAGGGGTGTGGAGGCAGAGAGAAACAACCATGTGAAGAGGCAGTGGGAGAGCTGTTCTTCTGCAAGCTAAGAAGGCCTCCAAAGAATACAACTCTGGGGCGCCTGGATGGCTCAGTCGGTTGAGCGACCAACTTCGGCTCAGGTCATGATCTCACGGTTTGTGAGTTCGAGCCCCACGTCAGGCTCTGTGCTAACAGGTCAGAGCCTGGAGCCTGGAGTCTGCTTCTGATTCTGTGTCTCCCTCTATCTCTGCCCCTCCCCCACTCATGCTCTGTCTCTCTCTGCCTCAGAAATAAATAAACACTAAAAAAAAAAAAAAAAAAAAGAATCCAACTCTGCCAGAGCCTTGGTCTTGAACTTCCAGTCTCCAGAACTGACAAAATACACTTCTGTTGTTTAAGCCACCTAGTTTGTGGTATTTTGTTATGGTAACTCTAGTAAAATTAATATAGTGCCTAATGGCAGATCTTTCAAATAAATAAGCAAAATGGACAGAAAAAAGAGAGAAAACAAACCATTCCTAAATCATGGTGAAACATCTATCTCACCTAATCTAAATAATTAACTAACAAGTGGAGGAAGCATTCAGTAACGATATGCAAGACTGCCCAATTTACACTTCTAGAAACAATAACCAACAACAGCATAGAACATATTGCTTTTAAGTGTGCATGGAATACTCACCTATACAAACCTCATTATAGGCTAGAAAAATATATCTCAAATTTCTAAGGATGGAAATCATTCTGATCATGTTCTCTGACTACTAAAACATTAATTTAAAATCAATAACATTACAACATCTAAAAACCCCTTGAATATTTGGAAAATAAGCAATATACTTGTACAAAAGATACAGATCATTAGTTTTACTTCTTCCTTTCTGATCAGGATAACTTTTATTTCTTTTTCTTGGCTAAGCGCTCTGGCTAGGACTCCCAATACTATGTTGAATAACAGTGGTAAGAGTGATCATCCTTATCTTCTTCCTGATCTTAGAGGAAAAGTTTTTAGCTTTTCACTGTTGATTATGACGTTAGTTGTGGGTTTTTCATATATGGCCTTTATTATGTTGAGATAGGTCCTTCTATTCCCAACTTGTTGAGAGCTTTTATCGTAAAAGGATGTTGAGTTTTGTGAAATAATTTTTCTGCATCTATTGAAATGATTATATGACTTTTATCCTTTATTTTGTTAATGTAGTATATCATGTTGATTTATGTATGTTGAGCCATTCTTGCACCCCTAGAATAAATGCCACCTGATCATGGTATATGATCCTTTTAATATATTCTTGAATTCCCTTTGCTAATATTTTGTTGAGGATTTTTGCATCTACAGTCACCAGGCATACTGGCCTATAATCTTCTTTTTTGCAGTGTCTTTATCTAGTTTTAGTATCAGGTTAAAGCTTGACTGGTAAGAAGAGTTTGGAAATGTTCTCTACTCTTCTCTTTTTTATAAGAGTTTGAGGATCAGTATTAATAATTTAAATGTTTTATATAATTCACCAGTGAAGCCATTTAGTCTTGGACTTTCCTTTGTTGGGAAAGTTGGTTCTTTAAAATAATAATAAAAATCCTTATATCCCTAGGAAGACTTACTCAGAAGAAACAGAGAAAACACAAACTACCAACATTAGATACAAACTAGATTATCACCACAGATCTTAGAGAAATTAAACCAACAATATGTAGATGTTATGAACTTGATGTCATTAGTGCTGACAGTTTAAAAGAAATGCACAAATTTCTTGAGAAAAATAGAACAGTAAATATGACACCAGAAAAAATTAAAAATTTCTATATACCTATATTTACTTAAAAACTTGTGAATAAAAAAAATCCTAACAAAGAAAATTATTGATATAGACAGGTTCAATGTTAAATTCTATCAAACTTTAAGGAATACATAAACCATACAAAAACTATTCCAAGAAATAGAAAATAAATCACTTTCTAAAAATCCTTTCATGTGCCACCACATTTCCAATACCAAAACCTAGAAAAGATATTTTCAAAAGAAATTATATACCAATGTCCCTAATGATAATAGTTGTAAAATCCCTTAATAAAATCCTGGAAAATTTAGCTCATAAATGCACAAAAATAATAAATAAAATATGTAAGAGTGGGATTTATCTAAAGAATAAAAGTTTAATTTCATATATGAAAATAAATCAATGAAATCTATCACATTAGAAGAATAAAGGATAAAACTGTATATTCATTTTAGTTAGATGCATAAAAATTATTTCATCAATTCCATACTTTCATAAAAATTCTTAGAAAAAAATCTACATGGAAGGCATCCCCAATCTGATAAAGACATCTATAAAAAACCTATATATAATATCATAGTTAACAATTAAAAATTTTAAATTTCTTTAGTAAGATCAAGAAAAAGCAAGGATTTTACTCTCACAATTTTTAGGCAAAATTGTACTAGAGATCCTAAATGTCACATTATGACAAGAATTAGAAATCAATGCCTAATGTTAGAAATCCCAAGAAGACTTTGTGCTATCGGCACAGAGCCTGACATGGGGCTTGATCTGAGGAGCTGTGCTCTCAACATGTGGCTTCCAATTATTATTCAGTGACCTCCATCCATGTTCAGCTCATTAAACCATCACAATTAAAAACCCCACCCTAAAATTCAGTGCCTTCCACCAAGGACTCATACTAAAACCATTACAGTTAAGTTGCTGCTGTTTATTGTGAAAAATAAATAAAATCTGTTTGAGAAAGAAGCCAAGCACAAAAGACCACATACGTACAATTCCGTTTATGAGGAATATATGAAAAAGGTAATATATTAAGACAGGAAATAGATTAGCGCTTGCCTAATTTGAGCATGGTGCGAAGTAGAGGAATTAACCATAAATAGAAAGGAGTGATATTATTAGGATGATATAATACTCTAAAACTGGATTCTGGTGATAGCACAACTTGGTAAGCTTACTAAAAATCACTGAATTGTACACTTAAAATGGGTAGATTTTTATGGTATGTAAATTATACCTCAATAAAATATAATTTTTTGTTTGAGTAGTGAAGTACTCAGTGCTTCTCTTAATTAGGATCTAGTTCCTCACACATCCAGATGTTAACACAAAGGAAAAAAAAATAAGATAGCTAGTACTATGTAAGAACACATTATTTCTGGCTGTTATGTGATTAACACATTTTGACAATTAAGTTAAAATAGATACTTAACAGACAGTTAAATACAAAAACCCAACTTTCATATTGAAACCAAGGAGTGGGGGGGGGGGGGTGGAGGAAGCATTTCAAACTTAAAGTTTAGAATGCTCTCCAAGATATGTATGGAGAAGAGTTCACCAATAAAATGTTTTCACATACTTTTTTTTTTCTTCACAAGTTAGAGGCACTGTGTTTCTGAACTTGAGAGAAGCAAGACAGTATGGAATGCCTACTTTTTTCCCCTAACTATACACACTTAGTATTTCAATTCAATTTAACTCAATTAATATAATACAATAAGATAAAAATACCTAAATCGGTTAATCAGGTTTCCCAAATTCAGCAGTATGTGGGGGTATTTTGGCCCTAATTATTTTTTGTCACGGGGGCTTTTAATAGAGAATGTTCAGCAGCAGCCCTATCTTCTACCCACTAAATAACAATAATTGGAAAGATGCATCCAAAACAATAATCTTAATGAAAAAATTAAAAAGCTAGTATATATATTGTTTGTAGGTATGAATAACTCATAACACTTTTAGGATGGGTTTATAGTTGGGAGATGAGGAGGGGAATAAGAAACATAAGGTGTTAAAAGAAAGTTTCAGGGCGGCTGGGTGGCTCAGTTGGGTAAGCGGCCAACTTCAGCTCAGGTCGTGATCTCGCAGTTCGTGGGTTCGAGCCCTGCCTCAAGCTCTCTGCTGACAGCTCAGAGCCTGGAGCCTGCTTTGGATTCTGTGTCTCCCTCTCTCTCTCTGCCCCTCCCTCACTCCTGCTCTGTCTCTCTCTCTCAAAATTAAATAAACATTAAAAAATTTTTTTAAAAGGAAGCTTCAACTGTATTAGTAAAGTCATAATAAAGAAAAAAGGAGAACTAAAACTAGAAAAATACAAAGGTTTATAAACTGGGTGCTGGGGACATTTGCTTTGGTTAAATTATACTCAAATAACTTTCCATTCATTTGACATTTTATATATTTATATTTATAGTGTAATAAATTGTCATATAATGATTAATAATAATTAATAAACTGAGCTTCATAGTATTAGATTCTGGGTCATACAGTCCTAGAAGATTCTGAGGGTATTTCTATTTCCCAT
Source organism: Lynx canadensis (assembly GCF_007474595.2). Lineage (NCBI taxonomy): Eukaryota > Metazoa > Chordata > Mammalia > Carnivora > Felidae > Lynx > Lynx canadensis. Next base: position 91,178,539 of record NC_044312.2, on the reverse strand, counting down.
CTTTGTTCACAGAATCAGGGGGTGGAACAGTCAAAAAATAAGATTTTATTTCCAGAAATTTTAAGTCTTCTGTATGGGGGACTAATTATACACACTGTGAACACAGAATTATATGATATTCAAGGTTAAAGCAAATAATTACCTTCAATTTCTCAAAACGGGCCAGAAAAACTCCTAGCAGATATTGTGATAATCCACTCTGGTTATTATTACATAGTTTGCTGCTATAAAAACTGAAAAAAACTAGACATCAAATCATGTCCCCTCAATCAAAAATAACTGCATATGGTAAAATACTGATCAAAGTAGTTCTATTGAGAGTTATTCCTGTACCCAGAAATTAGCACAAGAAAGGGTTTATATTAGAATTGAGATAATGGAAGCCCACATTTTTCCCCTTTTAATTTTACAGTTGAAAGACCCCTTAGAGGTTGTTTGCTCTTATTTTATAGATGTGGAAAATGAGATTCAGAAAGTTCAGGTGATCTCCTTCTCCAAGGTCATCCTGTGAGTTAGCAGCAGGGCTTAGTCTAGAACTCATATCTTCATCCTTCTATGTTCTTTCCACACTGCCAAAGTGAGTCTCTGCAATATTATTTTTATTGTATAGAAGAGATATTTTATAACACAGATAATGGATTAATCAGTAACTACATGTCTAATGTGCATTTCAGACACATTAAGAATATTAATGTCGTTATTAGGAGAAAAGGCTATTACTGCAGCTTAAGCTTCCATTTCCCCCCGCCCCCATTTATTGCATAATCCAGTTCATAGGGAAAAAAAATCAGTTCAGTCCAGCAACTTGTAGCCAGTGCAAACACCATGACACTATCAATATGACAGCCTCAGGTCAAAAGACTAGATCATCTCTACATCAGTCAATTCTCTGCAACTCAAAGATGTCAATCATGGGAAGGATCAGCTAACCTATCTCCCCACAAGCATCTCACTGATTAATGTTCACAACATTTGTTGTCAACAAAGGAAATAAAGGGAGAAGAGATTCAATTTGTATCCTTCCATCCTAAGACACTGGAGACACAGACTGGAATAAATACACTGTTTATTATTTCCCTGAACTGATGGCATTTCCTTGTTTGCTTTTATATGGTGTTTAATTTGCTCAAAAAATCCTTCTTCTTTATTCCTTCCTTTGAGGCTCAGAATTCTAGAGCTTTTATACAGAGCTACCTGGATGAGGTTTGCTAAGGAAAGGAAAGCTAGCGCTGTTTTGACACACTGACATAGAAAGTTGGTTCAGCACACAGAGATGTGACTAAATAGCTTGCTAACATTCTCCCCTCGAGAGATAGATGTATACTCCCATTATTACCAAAAAAAGATTGTGATTTGTTTTCATTTGTGTCTTGACTTACAGGTGCAGGGGCAAAAGCACTGAATCTGGAGCAAAACAACTTGGGTTTATAACCTAAATCAAGATCATTTACCTCATTGGGCACACATTTGTCATGACAGTAAGGATAATAATACCAAATTACATTAGTTAGGATTATATTTAGCTGTTAATGACACAGAAATCCAAACAGTAACAAAGGGCTAAACAAGACTGAACTTTATGCTCTTTCATATAAAACACTCAACAAGCAGATGGGATTAATATAGTGCTTAATGGTATCAAGGGACCAGAATCCCTTGATCTTGTTCTACCTCTCATGGCCACTATCTTATAGATCAGGGAAGCAGCATTTCGATGTAAGACCAAGAAGAAAAGAGTGAATGAACATGGAGAATTAAAGGGTAAACAGATGTTGATTCTTAAAAACAAACAAACAAACAAACAAACAAAAAAAACAGATATGGCACAAAGGGCTTATGTCCTTGGCCAGAATTAGATACGTGGCCATATACAACTGCAAAAAAGGCTGGAAAATATGGTATCTACATTAGATGGACTTCCCTAAAACCAACAAGTAGGGATTCTATCACTACAGTAAAAGGGAAGAATATATTGAGAAACACCAGCATCTGTATCATACCTATCATAGGAAAGACTGCCAGTTTTCCACCGATATCTGGAGTATACTCCCAAGCCCCACTGCATTTAGGTGTTAACCCTGAAACTATGTTCTCACCATTGAAATTGAGTAAACGCGATAAGTGCTATTTATAGGCCTATGTCTATAAGATTAAGAGTATTCTTCCTCCATGTTCTGGCAATTTACATTGTTTCTTTCAGCCAGCTGAAACCTGAATTTTAAGCCATGTACATTTTATGTAAGTGAGGACAGTAACTTGAAGAAGAGAAAAAATGGAATGAATTTGGTCTCTTCATGACCATATGAAGTGCAAGTACTTTCTGACCCGGAACACTTCTTAGAACTAGTATGTTAGAGAGAGATCTCCTTCTACATACATTTTCAATGTGCTATATAGCAGGTAAGCCTGACTTTGATGGCTACATTTACCTCTCAGGGATGTTTCTAGAGATTAAATGATGTAATTCCTATGAAGTGCTGGAAGTGCCTGCCCCAAGTAAACACATAAATAAATTAATTAAAAAACAAGTACACATAGATACATATATACAATCATATATATACTAGTTATATGTTTATATAACTATTTCATGTATGAGTTTATGTGCTGTTATATATAACATTACATACATAATTATATATTTATATATTACACACATTACATTATATATTTACATATAAATGTTAACATATATTTATAAGTATCATATAATGATATGTTTATATATTACATAGATAATATTACAAATTCTCTATGAGTGTCACCTAGGTCCTCCAACGTGAATTTTACATCAATCATTATATATAGAATATAAATAATATTAATACCAAATATACTTTCCAAAGTAGATGAAAACCCATGCGTTATTGTTGCCCTGATAAAATAAGCCAAAGTCTTGCTTGTTTATATAAATAAAGACAGTATATGGTCTTAATCTTACATACTTCAATACCTCTCCTTATGAGGTCTCCAATGGACTACACAGGATAAGACCAACATAAAAATTAGAGTCTTTATTACTATAATATTATTAATTATTATTAACACTATAATATTTATATTAAAATATATATGTAACATATTATGTAATATTAATACTATTATAGTTATTATTATTATTATTATTGTTATTACTACCTGGGGGTTGATTTCATTATAAAATTTATGTGCTTTTTTCTTCTAATCACAAAATTAATTCTTATATATTTCCAATCTGATACAAAAATGTCTCCCAAATCATACTTATCAATACACGGGGAAAGAAGTGAAATAGGTGTGAAGAGAGGGGTGAATATCCTGATAGAGTATGTATAACACAGGACCAAGTCTTACTGTCTGCTCCATGCCTATGGCTATCCCACTGGATATATGCTGGCCCTTGCTTCAGCATATTGCCCCAAACTCCAATTTTCTTCTCTTCTACCCTGGAAAACTATCATTGCTACTCACTTGTCCTCTATGCTCAATGCCACAAATCAGCAATGCTCTAAGGAGAAAAGTAGGTCTCAGCACAAAGTATTCCACTCTCAGGTATCCTGGCCTCTCAAATTTGACTTCCTGAGCCCCACATCAGTCTCATGTGCTGACACCATGGAGCCTGCTTCAGATCCTCTGTCTCCCTCCATGCTCCTCCCCAGCTTGCACGCTCCCTCTCTCAAAAATAAACAAACATTAAAAAAAAAATAATTTTTTGCATTGTATGTAGTTCTTAGAAATATATTTGATGGACAAGCTACTCCAATATAATATACTATTTCACATTAAAAAAAAAAAGAAAGAGGGGCGCCTGGGTGGCGCAGTCGGGTTAAGCGTACCGACTTCAGCTCGGGTCACGATCTCGCGGTCTGTGGGTTTGAGCCCCACGTCAGGCTCTGGGCTGATGGCTCAGAGCCTGGACCCTGCTTCTGATTCAGTGTCTCCCTCTCTCTCTGCCCCTCCCCTGTTCATGCTCTGTCTCTCTCTGTCTCAAAAATAAATAAACGTTAGAAAAAAATTTAAAAAAAAAAAAGACAGAAAAACAAATGTCAGTTTGAATGATTTCATAGCCAGCCTCTAAGATGAGCCCAAATGATCCCTATATCTTGATATTCTCACCGTTATACTGTCTTTCTGCAGAGTACATGAAGTTTGTGGTCTGTGAGTTAGAATACAGCACAAATGTGATACTTCACTGAGGCTAGGTTATGAAACACATTATGGCTTCTGCTTCACCTCCTGAATCTTTGCTCCAGGAGTCATATACGGACAGACAGCCCTGTGAAAAGGCCAAGTAAGTAAGAAACTGAGGCCTTCTACAAAGACTCAGGAGAAAATGAGGTCCTGTCAACAGCCAGATGAATAGTCATCTTAAACATGGACCCTCCAAGTCATTGTGGTACACACACACACACACACATAGAGGAATGTTACACAGCCATAAAAAAAAGGTGAGATCTTCCCATTTGCAACAACAACGTGGATGGGCCTAGAAAGTAGATGCTAAGAGAAATAAGTCAGTCTGAGAAAGACAAATACCATGATTTTCACCCATATGTGGAATCTAAAATAAAAAACAATGAATAAACAAACAACAAAATCAGACCTATAAATACAGAAAGAAAGGAGGTACAGGATGGGCAAAATGGGTGAAGGGCAATGTCTTCCAGTTACGGAATGAATAATTCATGAGAATAAAAGGCAACGCACTGGGAACAGTGAGTTGTAGCACTGTATGGTGACAGATGGTAGCTACACTTGTGGTGAGCACAGCATAACGTGTAGAGAAGTTGAATCAGTATGTTAGAAACCTGAAACTATGAATGTGTGTCAACTATACGCATATAAAAAAAAAAAACATTTAAGCAAAAGAAAATGAATCCTCCAGTCCCAGTCAAGCTTTTGCATGACTGCAACCTGAGCTGACAGCTTGATGGCAACCTCATGAGAGACCCAAAGGCGAAATACTCACTTAAGTTGCTTTGCATTCGTGGCCCTCAAAACGTGTGCAGGATAATAAATACATCCGTGTGTTTTTTCTAATTGTGATAACAAACATAATAACATAAAATTTACCATCTTACTCATTTTTTTAATTTGTTTAATGTTTTATTTTATTTTGAGAGAGAGAGAGACAGAGTGCGAGTGGGGAAGGGGCAGAGAGAGAGGGAGACATAGAATCCGAAACAGGCTCCAGGCTCTGAGCTGTCAGCACAGAGCCCGATGCGGGGCCCGAACCCACAGAATGTGAGGTCATGACCTAAGCCAAAGTCGGCAGCCCAACCAACTGAGCCACCCAGGTGCCCCACCATCCTACTCATTTTTAAGTGTACAGTTCAGCACTGACAAGTACATTCACTGTTGAGTACTCCTCATTTGCAACGATATCTGTTTAGGACAGAGTGAGAATTCTGGCTCAATACACAGCCAATTTTATAGTGTTACTTAATTTTAACTCATATTAAAGAGGAAAAGTCATTGTCCATAAATATATAACCCCAAAGACCATCAATTTCTTCCATAGAATACTGTATTTAATTAAAACTGGGGTGCCTGGGTGGCTTACTCGGTTAAGCGTCTGACATAGGCTTAGGGCCATGATCTCGCAGTTGGTGAGAGTTAGAGCCCCACGTTGGGCTCTGTGCTGACAGCTGGGAGCCTGGAGTCTGCTTCCAATTCTGTATCTCCCTCTCTCTCCACCCCTCCCCTGCTCATGCTATGTCTGTCCTCTCTCTCTCTCTCTCTCTCTCTCGTCTCTCTCTGTCTCTCTCTTTCCTCTCTCTCTCTCAAAATAAATAAACATCAAAAAATTTTTTTTAACGTTTATTTATTTTGAGACAGAGAGAGACAGAGCATGAATGGGGGAGGGTCAGAGGAGAGGGAGACACAGAATCAGAAGCAGGCTCCAAGCTCTGAGCCATCAGCCCAGACCCGACGTGGGGCTCGAACTCATGGACCGTGAGATCGTGACCTGAGCTGAGTCGGACGCTTAACCGACTGAGCCACCCAGGCACCCCACATCAAAAAATTTAAAAAATAAAAATAAAACTGAAGAGTCTTGGTTGGTAGCTCTGCTTGGTCTCTCCCTTTAACTTAAAAGCTACTAAGCAAATGTTCGTCTTGCCAACTAAACCACAGAAACAAACTTATTTTTCCCTTCCTCTCACTGGATTAAACAAAGAATTTGATACTGGAAGATTCTGTGAGACTGTGGCAGAAGGGTGACAATAAGAAGTGAATTGGGAAGGCTTCATCTCAAAGTCAAAGTGCCATCACAAGTTAGAAAACCTAGCCATATGTACTGATAAGCCAACAAGACTTAGTCGCCTTCAATTTTTTTTCACGGTTCTAAATTTGGGTTTGCATCCTGGCATGTCTTTTTGTTACAATTCCATAGTCAGGAAATAGTATTTCCTTATTTTTAATTGCTGTCCATAGGCTTTTAAGTCCTTTACTGCCTAAAGCTATCCATTCCTAAATTTTCAGAAAGGCACTGTCTGTGCAATACACACTAATCTGTATTTATTAGTCATAATTGCTTATTCATTCCAGACTACCAGTGGAAGACCTTCTCCCTGGGGCTACTTTGCAAAGGCATCAATGTGGTTAAATAAGGAGAAAAAAAAAAATACAAAGAACTTTGATGATCTGCAGTGCTTATAGAACCAACCTTGATGTGAAGGAGAGAAACAGGCAATTAAATAGAAAATCACTTTATTGTTCTTACTTGAAGGTCAATAATGTCTACTCCTACTTTGTGTTTTAGCTCTGGCTTAAAGGTAAAGATCACTTATCTTGTCTTTTCTAGCAATATCCTAGCTACATTCTCTGCCATGACATAGATAGTTAATAGAAGTAATTACTCAAATTGTGTCCTATTTCCACATCAGCATACTATTTTAAATATTTATATTAATTTAGCTGATTCACACTTTAGAAACTTACAAACTTTTCTTAGTTCCCTAATGTTGGAAGCTGTACAATTAGATAGTTGTGGAAGAATTCCAATTCTGACACAAAACAGAAGCAGAGATGTATCTGCAATGAGACCCACATGAATGAAACATAACTAAACTTTTAAATTTAAAAAACGAGATAAAATCTTTTTAAATAAATAACACTGTCTTGATTATTTATGTATTTTTCTTCAGATGACTTTAAAATATCCAGAAATGTCTAAGTGACATTAACCATAGAGCTAGGACATTTGTCTACTATAAATGGGTGAGATAATGCCTAAAATTATGCACCAAGACATTGTCACTGGAACTGAGGGGTGTTTAAAAATATAAACTTCTCTATTTGAAACTTCATAAATTAATAAACACCAATATAATGAGAAAGATGTACATAGTATTCTATAATTTTAAAAAATCAAACACATCTCATTTTACATTGCTTATTCAATCATTCCCTATGAGGTAGGGAATTTATACATAAATGTATATGTCATCCTCTCTCACTTGGTTCATTACAATGGCCTGCCAAATGTACCTGTGTGTGAGATGAGGCAGGAAATCTGGAATTTTGACATTCAGCATAAAACCTGGAGCATAAAAAGCTACTAGCTCCATGAAAATAAAAGAACTAGAAATATGTCTACCCATCCATGTATATACACGGAGGAAGATGATCGGTTATCAAGAGAGAAGGAAAGAAAAAACGTACTCTACAGGAAAATGAAACCAGAATCTACTAGACTACATTATGTATCTCCAGGATCACATACCTTGTGATCGAAATGGCTCTGATGATTACTTGGACTCTCTCCAGGGTCCAAAATCCAAGCTAACAAGAGATTCTTAAGAGTGAAAATGATCAAGGCGTTTTGCGTTTCTATTCCTGGTAGCTCTTGAGTACCCAGACAGGACCTAACTGAGCCCACCAGCTGACCACACAATACTTGTCACCTACTTTAATGCTTGTCTGCTTCCTGCCTCTGTCCTGGGGCTTCCTTGTTAAACATGAGGAACAGAGTTAGTGTTGTAGAATCTTTCTGGACACCGATGCAAATGAAACCTTGAAGTGTAGGGAAGTTCACAGGCATGGGTTGAACTCTTACCAACGGGGAACAGAATCCAGTAAATCTGACAAATTTCTTTCTCCTTTCTAACTCTCCTCCTAGTTCTGCCTTAGACACAGCAATGCTATACAGATAGGCAATGTATAAGGCTGTTCAGAGGCATGATATCAGAAATGAATCTGTAAGTCCCACTTAGCAGCAGCCAGATAACAATGTGCACATCGACTCTCTGTTCTTTCTACACTTCCCTTGTCCCACACTCCCACTCCTCTCTGCAATTAGGATCCCTTAAAATAACAGCAGGTAATCTCTCTTCTGTAAGTGCTGCTTTTTTTAGACCTCAGGTAAAAACACAAAACCAAATGCCACATATGGATGTGAGGTACAATTTCACACTAGGAAGTGAGAGAGAATGCTGAGAAACTGAAAAGACGGTATCAAACTGTCCAAACTTCTAATGATCTGATGAAGCTCAAAAATCAGGTCATTTGAAAAACTAAACTTGTTTTTAAAATGTTTAGCACAGTCCTTGTGGCACTCATATTTGAAACTGCTGGATGTGTAGTTCCCTGTCCGTGGTGGTTTTTTGCTCAAACACCAGATTTTTGTTTCCATCTTCCTGGGACAGAACACTCCTTAATAGACTTGGAATCACACAGACCTCTTGAGACCAGACTGGACCTACAAAAGTGTATTTACAAAGGCATATGGCCTCCTTATACGAGGGTGGATTGCTACCCACACAGAGTTGCCTCAACCTAGGATGCTGCAAATGAGAAGAATCAAGTATTTATTCATATTTACCCTGAAATCAGAATAAAAAGTATTAAAATATTTTGACAGAACTGAGTATCTTTCACGCATTATAATGTTATATATGCCACCGAGGTGCCATTCTCTTTTCTTGTATTTATTCCGCTTGGGATTTTTCTGACACTGTTGGCTCTGAAGGTTGATATTTTCAACAACTTTGGAACATCTGGGGACATGACTTTCATTTTTCCTTGTCCCTCTTTCTCTTCTCTCATACTAATATTCCTATTATACATATGCTAGATAGCATAATACGGTTTCATGCATCATTGTTCATTTATTTTCGGCAAATGTCAGCTGTCTATTCTACAGATTGAGTAATCCTACTAATTGTCCTTTCATTTGGTACTAAGCAGTTCTTTTTTATAGTTTCCTTTTCTTGCTTAATATTTCCTATGTATTATTCATTACATCTGTTTCTCCAAGTCCTTGAATATTATATCTTTATTTGTTTTGAGAAAGACAAAATGTGTGTGGGGGAGGGGTAGAGAGGAAGGGAGAGAGAGTGAATCCCAAGAAGGCTCCACACTGTCAGCGCAGAGCCCTATAAGAGCTCTAACCCATCAACCGCGAGATCATGACCTGAGCTGACACCAAGAGCCTGACTCTTAACAGACAGAGCCACCCAGGTGCGCTATATATGTTTTAAAGTGCATGTCTGAAAGGAAGGAAAGAAGGGAGGGAGGGAGGAGGGAAGTATCTGATAATTGCAAACACCTGGTTCATCTCAGGACCTATTTATATTGAACACATTTTATGATAATGGATTGGAACTTATTTTTTCCCATGTCTAGAAAGACAACATAAACATTTTGAAAAGCATGGATGATACATCCTAGGGAGTCCAGACTATCCCACTTTCTTTTGGAGGATGTTGACCTTTGATCTGCTGTCAGAACAAAACTACTGGCAGATGTGCCTGGCTTTAATGTTTTGCCGTTGCTGGTCTATTTGCTTCTGTGTTTGAACTTTACTCAACAGGTTGGGTCTTTACTGATGAGGTGTGTCCTTTCTGGGTCTGAGGCACAGAGCCAGCAAGGTCTCCCCCACGCTGTCTGAGGTGGAACTCTGGTGCCCACCAGCATTTCCCCACCTCCAGTACCCTACTACTCCACACTCAGGTCCATGCAGCCACTCTGCTAGGTCTCTGGAGTCCGTGGTCTTGTGTCTGTTAGAGCTCAGAACTACGGCAGTGATCCTCAGAGAACACATCAAGCTTCTGAACCCTGTCTCTGAAGACTTCTCCCCTTAAAATTCCCTTCTTTCCAAATTCCAGCGGTCTCAGCAGCCTACAATGTCTCAATTCAGCAAGACCTCCTTGCTCTTCTGGGATATAGCCCACTACACAGTATTCCAGAAAGTGCCCTCAGCATCAAGTCAGGGCACATGTATGGATTTCTCCCAAGCATCACCATCTTGCATTGCAGGTTGTCCAAGGCCCTGAACAGAACTGTGTCCTACACTCTGTGAAGCTTTCTAGTCCTTATAGCAGAAGGGTAAGTTTGGAACCAGTTACCCAACCGGGGCCAGTACATGCCATATTTAAAGCATTGTGGTTGAAGAACAAAAGCACCACCACACAAAATAGAAACAAACTAAATACTCATTAAAATGTTATAGGTTACATAATCATGCCAAATACTTATCTTTGAATTCCATCCTGCCTTTGAAATGAATGACATAGAGAGATGTCTAAGACACATTGTTAAAAAAAAAAAAAGTGTTCATAAACACAAAACTGTAGAATGAAAACTGCAAGGATAAACTCAAAATTGCTAATGCATGGTTATTTCAAAAAGTATAAGTGATTACGAACCTATGTCTGAAGCTCTCTGTACAGAGATGGATATAGATAGAGATACATATATTGATATATAAATTCTTCTCACCCACAATTGGGTTACTAGGCAAGGTCTTGAGGTTGTATACTATGTGTATTACATGCCTCTGTAGTATTTGGATCATTCACAATGTGAAAATGCAGTAATAATTTTTAATATGAAATAATGAAAACAAGGGTGCCTGGGTAGTTCAGTCGGTTAAGCATGCAACTTCAGCTCAGGTCATGATCTCGTGCTTCATGGGTTTGAGCCCTGAGTCAGGCTCTACACCGGTAGCCGGCTTCTGATCCTCTGTCTCCCTCTCTCTGTCCCATCCCTTCTCTCTGTCTCCTCTCTCAAATAAATAAATAAATAAATAAATAATAAACATTAAAAAAAATAACACCTCATATTAGTAAATTATTTGGGAGTCACTTTGTGCATGTTTAACTCTTTTGTGAAATGCCTGCTGTTAGCTTCAGAGTTGAAAGCATCTGAAGTAACAAAAGTAGAAACTGGATACATTTATAAAAATCGGATTACTTTCCTGGCACTGCCCTGCTCCCTTTCAGTGCTGACAACCCAATCTGTGCACCAGAACCTCCACCCCTTCTGTGTGTTAAGTGCTGCAGGTCTGAAATGCTCTTCCCCTACTAGCCCTGGAAACTGACATGAAGGGTCCACCCTCTCCTGCAAATCTGACTGCCAATTTTGAGAGGATTTGACTAGTAAACACTTGACACTATTTACTTTCAAACTGTGAGACTCACAGTCTCCTCCGGGCCCCCAGTTTGAATCTTGAAAACTACTTTTACGTCTTTCACAATCTTGACAAGCGTGTGGATTTGGAACATGCCAGCGGTATGTCAAACAGCATCAGTCCCTCTGCCTCCAAGAGTGATTGAGACTATCTTTTAGGATCAGTTCCCAAAGAGTGATTCACTCCAAATCAGCTAGTTCAAATAAAAATGCTTTTCCTGAGAGTTTAAAAATTCATGGTAATTGGAACCAGAAATTACTTAGGTCAGCCAATCATGTCTCCACCTTCCACCTTTCTCCTCATGATCACTATTCTGTATAAAATCAATCACACTCAGAACTAATAGTTTCCCTAATTAAACTACTGGGAATACAACACAGTCACTGGTAAATATTCCTATCAAAAATGTATTCTGTATATTCCAGTGTCACTTAACTTCATAAATGTGCTATCATTTGATAATTCAGAATAAATCTGTCAAAATTTCTAGAATCTGGAGAGAGACTACCTTAATTTATGTACTGACTCTGTTGAGCATTACCTGTGCAACTCTGGTCAAGTTATTTAACTTCTCTGTGCTTCTTTTTTTTTCTCATCGGTAAAATGGGGATAATTATATCTATACTACAGAACTGTTTGAGAATGTAATTTTTGTTTAAAAATGCACAGAGAGGGAAGGAGACAAACAATAAGAACTCTTAAAAACTGATAATAAACTGAGGGTTGATGGGGGGGTGTGAGGGAGGGGAAAGTGGGTGATGGGCATTGAGGAGGGCACCTGTTGGGATGAGCACTGGGTGTTGTATGGAAACCAATTTGACAATACCTTTCATATTTAAAAAATAAAATAAAATAAAATAAAATAAAATAAAATAAAATAAAATATAAAAAAACCTGTGATTTTGCTTTAAAAAATTAAATAAATAAAAATACATAGATGATAGTAAATACTTACTATGTGTTAATATCGTCACTACCATCTTTGGGTCTCGATCATTAATATCACATCCTTTATGCTTAAATTATTTTACCCTCTCTTGTAAACTAGTAATGGTTTTACAGGCATTGATTTATTTTGTCTTTAAGGATTTTACCTTCTTTAAGCTGTGCTAAACCAATAGTAATTGCTTATTGTTGACACATGAATAATGGCTGTAATGTCAAAAGAATGAGCCCAAACTCAAAGAAAGCATTCAATGAATTTTATCTGAGCTCATTCTGACTCACACTGGATTGTCACAAAATAGTCTGACAATGGTGTTCTAGATGCCATGGCAGTGTTCATCAAGTACTTATCCAATGGATGATGATTTTATGAGAAAATATATATGTCATTTCCATTTGATATTAATGAGGCACTAGGATTCACTGAACAGATTAAGAACCTTATGTCTGACGCTGTCTTATAGATAGAAGAGAGATGGATATAGCTAGAGATACATATATGTATATATAAAATTCTTCTCACCTACAACTAGTCACTAAGCAGGGTCTTGAGGTTTTACATTCTACTCTTTAGAAAATTACCTTCCTTCACTAGGACAAGTATCACCAGTTAGATTCCAACACCTCACCTTGACTGTCCACCTGCTTGTACTCACCAACCTCTGTCCCACATTTTTCCTTAAGTTCTTCTTTTCAGCTTCTCTCTTAACTCAAGAAAATGGAAACCAGTGACAGACAAGACCTCCAGCCAGCCCAGACCACCAAGATCAGTTGAGTGTAACCCTTGATTCACACCTTTGCAGATGGACCATGGAGTGACTTCTAGAATGATCGACAACTACTTTACCTCATTATAATACTAAAATCTCCACCTAAGGAGAAGCACAAGCCTCAGTTGTATAACATACAATGAATGTACATATAGGAGTGTTTCCTTAAGGCACATTGTGGCCTTATGCCCCCCCCCCCCATACGATGACAAGGCTCCCTATCTAAATGTTCATCTTAATCCTAAATCTTAATCCTAAATAAAAAGAACCCATTCACCCTTCCTTAGGAAGTCAGGGTGTTGGAAGTCATTCCCCACAATCTCCTGATTTCCTGCAAGTAAAACCTTCTTTGCATGACAACCAAACCTGATACAGTTTCTGACTCACCAAGAAGCAAATGCACAGTGATTCAGTCACACAAGGAGCTCCAATCTCTAGTGCCAAGAAAAAAACGAAATTCAGATGCCTGCAGCCATCCCACTACACCCATACTAACAGTTTCTGAAGTAGTGGGACTAACCAATCCCATATAAACCTTTCCCTCTCCCACCTTTTGTGATTTTTCCCCACCTATTTATTTATTTTTAATATTTTAAAATGTTTATTCATTTTTTGAGAGAGAGAGAGACAGAGCCTGAGAGAGGGAGGGGCAGAGAGAGAGGGAGACACAGAATGTCTAGACTCTGAGCCATAAGCACAGAGCCCCATGCAGGGATCGCACTCACAAACCCTGAGACCATGACCTGAGTTGAAGTCAGACACTTAACCAAATGAGCCTCCCAAGCGCCTCCCACTTATTTATTTTACACTGACTCCCTTGATTCACACGATGAAGAACACCTGAGGTGTTGACAATGTGTGTTGTCTGGCCTACATACATCATCTCCTTCCAAGGGTAATATACAGAGACCTCAACTAAGATACAATGTTGCCATGGGGAAACCTGGGAAAAAGGAACAAGGCTATGGTTGAAATGTTCAAGGAACACCATGAACCTAGTTGTAACTCAAGAAGAAAGAATGGAAAGAATTGGCTTAAAACAGGGTCAACAGAGCAGCCTGATACAAAGCCAGACTACATAGGGCCTTTGTGGGAGGGGCGGGGGGAGGTTCCTATCAGAGTTTGTGGAGTTTACTCTGAATGACCCAAGAAACCAGTGAAAGGGTCCCAAAAGGGGAGGCCATTATATTTTTTGTGCTTTAAGATCTTTCTGCTGATCTCAGAGTAGAACAAAAAAACCAGAAGGCTGTGGAGGTCATGAACTCTTATGTTGCCTTGTTTTATGGTTGTTAACACCCATCAAACTTCCTGTTCTATATTAAAACATTTATATAGCCTTGAGCACAATATCAGATTGATTTTTTTTTTTTACCTACTGCAATGCTTATCATATTCTTTGATTTTTCAAAATATTTCTTGGAAGAATAGCAGTTATGAAAACAATTGAATTTACACAGTTTTTAATGTATTTTAATAAGGCAGTTTTAATTATTGTTCTATTATTATTTATAACAATTTCTCTATAATTTTGAATAGAAAGTCTTCCAAATTACAGATATGGCATAACTGAATGACTTGGCAAAGCAACACAGACTATCACCAATGCATTATAATAGCATAAAGAGGAATATTTATTAAATGGCTACTTGAACACATGGTTCTATAGGAAAACACCCTTTCACTATCCATGTTGGCAATATTTCATCAGCACTATATTTATACCAGACTAACAGAATTTTGTAATGCTTCCAATGAACTAAATTTGCATGTTTGACATGCATATGCTTTGTAAAATCTTCGCAGTAGTTAAGTCATTACATAATCTTACTCAATAGCAATGAGCAACAAGAAACACAAGCAACCTCTCAACTTTCTTTCCCCTGATCAAAAATGTACTTAGTTCCTTTGTAAATAGGAAACACCTAGACTCATTTATCATTGCTGAATCGATATGCATGACTTTGACTTATCTTATCTTCTGCTTGTAAATCTTCATGCAATGAGAAAGGATCACAACATAAGCCTGATGATTGTAAATCGCATTATGTAACTAGAAGCTACAGACTTCACAGTGTCATGGAAGGGTGACACAGAGAATATTAGATAAAATCTAAAGAGATCCTCTGCTTCCCTGGGAAAATAATACAATTGGATTGTTAAAATTATGTGACTCTCTGCTTCTCTTCCTTTTGATTAAGCCTTCACATAACACACAATTATGTTCCTCTAAAATCCAGAAATAAAATATGAAAAATTAACCAATTGCATTTTATAATGAACAATTTGGTATGTTCCTCAGATCCTACAACTTATTTATTCTTTTCTTTCACAGCATTATAAAAGTATCCACTGGTTATCTAGTGTTTGATCAATTTTCTCTCTTTGATGCAAAGTCCAGCAAAACAAATGGAAAAGCTTGAAAATTAATGATGGCCTTTTAATGAAATTCTAAGAAGGAGATATTTTTTCCTGTTTTTTTTCTTTCTTTATGCCTAAATTCAAGTAAGTTTATTTCGTGACAATCTCTTTCTCTTATATTTCTAATCTTAAAACTTGAATCAATTATACAAACAATAGGAAAACCAATGGATTTGATATTCCTGACCACTGTATTTTTCAAATTAAATTGTAATTGCCTTAAGACAGCATCCTCATTTAAATATTATTGGTGCACATTAACTGTCCTCTGTGAACACAACGTTTGGGAATCACATTAACTATTCCAGTTACTACTGATGTGTAACAACCACCCCAAAACAATGACATTTGAAAAAATGAGGCTTATGGATTCTGTATCTCTGTAATATGCGGAGAGTATAGCAAGAACAATTTGTATTCATTCCCTTATCTGAAGCCTGAGCTGGAAAGGTACAAAAGATGAGGTGACTTAAACACAGGAGGATGGGATTATGTAATGTGCCTGATGGTCAGGGCTAGCGATTGGCTGGGACCATAGCTGGAGAGGTTGAGCAGATTACTTCACATGGTTTTTTTGTTTTTTATGAAGCCTGCATTTCCTCACAACATGGTACCCTCAAGATGGTCTTTACGTCATTTCTCAGGGCTCCAAAGTTAAGTTTCACAGCTAACAAGCCAGAAATCCTGTTGCTTTTTATGACCAGGTCTTGAGAATCATGTTGCATCTCTTCTGCCAACTTCAGTTGTTCACAAACTAATGTCAAGCCAGCTCAGATTCAAAGAGAAGGTAATCAGGGACCACATGTGGATGGCAGCGTGGTAAGGTTCTAAAAGCATAAGGGATGGGAGATATTATACAGCTACATTTGGATAATATAAAGTACTCCATCTACTTTTACATTCTTTATGTCAACTGGAAGATACTTAAATGAGGGTCTTGCACAAGTGACAGTAGTAACCACAACAGACAACCTGCTATGTTAACACCTTATTATGTTTTTTTTTTAATTTTTTTTTAAATTTTATTTATTTTTGAGACAGAGAGAGACAGAGCATGAACAGGGGAGGGTCAGAGAGAGAGGGAGACACAGAATCTGAAGCAGGCTCCAGGCTCTGAGCTGTCAGCACAGAGCCCGACGCGGGGCTCGAACTCACGGACTGTGAGATCATGACCTGAGCCGAAGTCGGTCGCTTAACTGACTGAGCCACCCAGGCGCCCCAACACCTTATTATGTTTAAGTGGGAGTTTTCCTACTTTGTTTATGGCTCTCTACACAAATATGGGAACTAGGAATACTTTGCACTCCTATATTCTAAAGACTTGGGAGACTACCTAGAGAAGGCTCGGTAAGTAGTAACCACAAACTAGTTTTACCACCTTTAGCTCATAACCTACTTCCAAAATACAAAATGATGAAATAGTGCTCAAAGCAAAACCGAACCCATTGAACTGAATGGACTTCTTATGGAAGAAGGAATTCAGGGAAAAGACATACATGTTCTTGAAATATAAAATGAGGACTCCACATATCGATAAGTCTCTCAGGCTAACAGAGCAGGACAAAACTAATGATACCTCTAACCTCTAACCTCATGACTCCTGCTTGTCTAAGCCACCCACTCTCTTACCTCCTTACAGGCTCCTAACTGGTCTACTCACATCTCCATCTGCCTCCCTGCAACCCCTCCATCACAGCACAGAGAGAAGCTGCAAAATCTAAATCAGCTCACTCTTCTGCTTAAAATCCTTCCGTGGCTTTCCAGTTGTCAGCCTGCTTCTACGGGGGCTCTGCCCTCCTTCCATGCTTTCGACTTGCAGTTGATCTCCCAGTGTCCTGTACCACGTTTAGTGATTCCACTGCTGGTAACCCACCTGCCAGCTGTTTGGAACTTCCATCACTCTCTGGAACTCTACAGCTTTTCTTGGTCCTCAAAACCTTGGATGTGCCTTCCTGCCTACCTGCCATCCCTCCAATTTCATTGGCTGCACAGAATGGTTGAACTCCAACACTGCTACGAGTTCCCTCTGGACCTTCTATGTCTCTTATCCTAACACTCATCAGACATTGTGAGAATTACTTGTTTCTTGTCTATTTCTTTCTCCAGAAAGTAAATGTGATAAAAATAGTGGCTGAGTCTATCCTGACTGCCACAAAGCATCTAGAACAGAACACAGCTCAAAATAAGAACTCAATAAGTATTCATTGAAAGAACAAATTTTAAAAAATAATTTTCAACTTGCTTTTTCAATTTCTTGACAGTGCATTGCCAGAATTTCCAACATATATTTTATATCACTGTATGATTTAGGTTGTTTTTTTTTCCTCTTTAAAAGTTTTATATAAATGGAAAAGTAAAAATAGAGCACTAGGGAAAATCCTGATGTGAGAGTAATTCCACATCTTTTCATCAGTACCAAGACAAATGTTATCGCTTGTCCAGATGTATAGTTTTCTGATTACCTCAGTCCAGTTGGCATTATCAGCCTTTTGCTTTGGAATCATTTCACCTCCATTGTACCTTTCCTTGTTTAGAGTTATTAGTTTTTGATCTTAAAAGTTTTGTTGTTATTGTTATTTATTCACTTATTTTGAGAGAGACAGAGCATGAACAGGGGAGGGGCAGAGAGCAAGGGAGAGAGAGAATCCCAAGCATGCTCTGTCCTGTCAGCACAAAGCCCAATGTGGAGCTTGATCTCATAGACCACGAGATCATGATCTGAACCGACTGAGCCACCCAGGTACCCCTGATCTCTAAAGGTTTTTTATACAATCATGTATAACGATTATGTTTAGGGTATAGCTTCTGTCACCTTGTCTCTCATACAACTTTCTCTCTCTTTTTATTTACAGTAATTAGAACTCTGAGTGTGAGCATGTATTTTACAGCAGGATTGCAAATGAAACAGGCTGAGCTGATGCCATAACATAAAGAGAATTTGATGGTGTTTCTTGAGGAGAATGAAAGCTACATCTTGAAAATTTCTTAGGGTAAAAGGTCAGGTGATGGATTCTATATAAAAGCAGTTAAATATCAAAATATACAAATTTAAATGCATTTGAGGATGGGAACTATTTCCTGGAGTTTCGTAGAAAGTAGTGTTTCACTTGGTCTAGTTCACAGCACAATCCTTCAAATTCTATGATTACACCAAAGGTCTAGTCATTACCTTAGTGGAGGGGAAGGTCAGGAAGAACATGCACAGCTTGACACTTCAGCAAGAAACTCGATTATGGAAAGTGGAACAGCAAGAGGGTTTTACTTTCATCTGAGTAAAACCCTGTATAATTTAGAGGAAGTGGCTACCTCCAGGTTCAGAATGTCTCAGGAAGAAATGTGACTTTTTCAAATCCTTACAATACAGAGGTTTCATAATAAAAGCATGTCATATGGATTCAGAAAATAGAATTCTTCAGTCCAATGTTCTACCCACATCAAGGAGAAGGAGAAAGGAAGGAAAGAGAAGGAAAAGAGAGAAAAAGGAAGAGAAAGGGGGGGAGGGGAAGAGGAAGAAGAAGAAGAAGGAGGTGAGCTGTAGTGAAAGCATTACACTGCTACCATTTAAAGTAACTAAATGTTCTACATTTATTAAAATGATTTCCAATTCTTAAAAACACTCTTTTTTATTGTTGAGTGATTAGTTCCTTTGTGGGGATACTTGTTAATAAACAAGGTTCCATGTTAAGCTATGTATTTATGAATTATACATTAATAATTATGAATTATTAGCAGTTGTGGAGGCCACAGTTAATGGATACTTGGTAAAACAGAATGAGGAAATGCTTACACAAAAAATTAATTCTTTGGCACAAGTTAAAGCATTCATTAATACTGGAGATACAAAAGCACTTCTATTGCAATTTTTCTTTGATTCTAACAGAACACAGAAATACTTCTGGATTTCTTTTGTATATAAAAGAGAAAAAAGGCGTCTGTTTTCAGACTTGTGACAGTTTTTTGAAGACCCCTCCTGAATTTAAAAAACAATTATACATGTGTACATGGAGACAATTAAACTTCTCTTAAGTAACACCCCTTTCCACAAAATTCTGATCCGAGTAGCATCATCTACAATCTGCGATCTGTGTTTTTAGAATTCAGTGTGGGGTGATTCTAAAAACACTTAGGATTAGTAATTACTGATCTACTCAATATAACCTTTCTCTTTTATGCCAATCACTCCCATAGTTATACTATCATCTTTGTGTGAGTGACTTTCACATCTACATTTCTAGCTTTGATCTCTCTGCAGAGATTTGGATAAGCAGTTCCCATTCCACGTTGGATTTTTCCACATTGGTGTCCTGCCAAATCCAAGTTCATGTTCCACAACAGATCCATGGGAAGGCATTGAGAGACACACACATAAAAGCAGAAGTCTGTTGCTTTGGCCTTCATTTCATATCATTTGTTTCATTTCTGTCTATAGACAGAACTAGAACTGGTTTCCATTCTGTGTCTTTGGTCATAGCACACATGTATTTTTTATCTAAAGATAGTTTTCAGGCTTTTCATTCTCATTCATGTATATTCACAGATCTGGATTATTGTCTTTCCTTACATTTTCCAGGAAGGCTTTAAGTATTGATACTGGACATTGGAAAATCTATTTATGATTTTCATTTCATTACAGATCAATGTCATTCTTGACAAAACATCAGTTTCCCAACAATGAAGAGGGCTCTTCAATAGGAATAGTTTACTTGTCTAGGGCCAATGATGTTGGCAACCATGACTCCTGAGAAATTCTACCTCCAAACTGTGAATAAAGATTTTATAATTGCAGGTTCACACTTCCTCTTAATTATATTCATGTGGGGCACCTGGGTGGTTCAGTTGGTTAAGGGTCTGACTTTGGCTCAGGTCATGATCTCATGGCTCATGAGTTTGAGCCTTGCGTTGGGCTCTGTGCTGACAACTCAGAGCCTGGAGCCTGCTTGGATTCTGTGTCTCCCTCTCTCTTCCCCTCTCCCATTCACCCTCTGTGTGTCCCTCTCTCTCAAAATAAATAAACATTAAATAAATAATATTCATGCTATTATGATATGTGTGTGGTTGTAAGAAAATAAAGATTTAATGAGGAAGATTTATGGAAATATAGTGCAATGTGAAAAAGATCTTAACAAATAAAAATCTTTGCAAAAACTTATCACGTGAACTTCCATCAAAATGTCACCTACTCTACACCTCTGAGGATGAAACATGAATTCAGTATATTTTCCAATGATCCTGCAAGCCAGCTACTACAACCTCCACCCCACGTAAACCACATCTGATGTGAGGATTAGGAAGGAGCTCAGTCCCTTCCTTCTTATCTATTTGTCTAGATAGCATCATTCTTCAAGACCCATCTCAAACACACCTTCTTCAATCTCTCATGTGATTCCACAAGCCAGATATGGTCTTTGTCTTTCAAACCACACCACACAGAACTTGTGCTTTCTGGCACTTATTTTATGACACTACATGTTATCGTGATGTAATATTTTATTCTGTTGTCTTTGAGGCATCATTTCCTTCATATTTCAAGATCTAGTTCATGTAATAGGTACTCAAATACCCAAGTCACACAATAGGCACTTAAATGCACAATTGAACCGGTTTCACTAGGAGTCAATCGATGACATTTCCATCTCTTCAATTTGGAAGCACGTGGGCCTCAATCAGTTCCAGTAGCAGAATCAGTCTCATTAGTGAAACAAACAAGTAGAGGAAGCAGTGTGAGGCAGAAGAAGACAATACAGCACTCTGAGAAGTCTCGCCACTCTTGGCCTACAGACCACAGAGCAAGTTGACGTTCCATCCTGCCCTCTCTCTCTTCTGTGTGGCCTCTGTACTGTCACAGCTGCACCAGAAACCCTCTATGTGCATCAGGTCCTGACCACAGGCTGATATTGCCATTGTGAGTACAGAACCAGTTCTCAGAGATGCTGTCCAATTTGCAGCAGGATCAGCCCTCCTGGGAATCTGTCCACATCCAGAAATAAGGAGAAGCGACAAGTCTGAGTGACTGAGAAACAGGGAGAATTGTTGCTTATTCCACCAATTTGTTTTTTTTCTCATCCCTCCTGCCCACCCCCACACCTTCCAAATGGTTTCCTGCTGTGGAGATGCGGTCTTCACAGCAGTACTTCTCATTCTTTATTTGAACTGTGGTTGTGTAGTGTATTCTGGCATCAAAGAATACTTAGGCATTTTAGAATGGATTGAGAAATTCTGATAGTAAGTAGACTCTGATCTTCAGAATGCAATTAATATTAATAATGATGGTATATACTTATATGATCTAAGCTATAGTAACAATATTGATTCATTTAATCCCCACAATATCTCTATGTGTTATATAATAATATTTTCTACCTCTTATGGATGAGAAGCTCAAAGCACAGGTTAGTTAAGGAAATGCTTAATGTCCCAAGATTACCAACTAGGAGAGCTGAGACACAAATTGAAATGCTCGGCTCCCAAGTCTCTACTCTTTAAGAGTGGGTGATAATATCTTTTTAAAAAGTCTTCCTGATGAATCTCCTTTATTTGTTATTTCTGGGAAATGTAAAAGGTGTAGGACTTCAGAGACAAAGGACCAAGGCTAGATCTTTGCTCCACACCACATACTTGTTGAATGACTTTGAACAAGATTCATAACCCTTTCAATCTCATTGTCCCTGCAAAATGCACAGAATCATAGCAATCTCCTCTTTCTAAATTACTGTGATAATCAAATTAGATAATTAGTATGGAAACACCAAGTCCAGGACTGGACAAGAATATTCAATAAAGTGAGCTTCCTTCCTCTCTTCATTTGAAAATCCTCACAATAAAGAAAAGGAAACCAGTTTCACTTTTAGAAATAAAGTTTTCTATCTTTACATTGTCAGAATGTCCTATGTAAAACATAAAGCCCAGTGTTCTATGAGATAAGTTAAGGATCGTCAGATATTCATGATAATACTCCTGCATTTCATATAATCTTAATATACCACTGATTGTAGGAAGCACCATTATTTTATGTGTTTAAATGGAAAAAAATGCTTTTAACTAGTCTATGATGAGGCTTCACTGTCACAAAGTGTTGTTATTTAATATGTATTAAAATCTGCTTTTAATACATCCCAATGGCCATCATCCAGTCGGAGAGCCTCAGGTAACAGCAAATGAGGATGGGAAATGCAGGGGAACATGCAGACGTGTCATCAGCAGTAGTAGTCACTGTCACCATGGCCATCTACTTCCATCCATCATTTTCATGAAAAGTAATTTGCTCAAAGTCACTCAGCTAAATAGTAGCAAGGATGTGATCAGATCTAAGGATCCATGACTTCAAGTACATGCAAGCTATCTTGGATAGCCTATAATGATCCCAAACTAGATATAAAGGCCAAAACCTAAACTTCTAGAAGTAGTTTTTAAGGAAAGGGGAAAAAATTCTGCCAATATAACTATGCAATCTAGAAACCATTTATCTTTATTATCTTATTCCCACATCCAATCCATTAGCAAGCTGTATCACCTTTTCAGAAAAATCTTCAGAGACCAAATTATTCACTTGTAACAATACCTCACCCCCAGCCCTGGGCATTCTCCATTCTTTTATTTTCTACCTAGAATTCATTATCATCTAATATGTTATGTGATTGGGTTATGTGTTTGGTTTGTGTGTTCAATCTTCAATTCAGAGGACCCATCGCAGCCCTAATAGAATATAAGCTCCATGAACAGTTTTGTTGTGATTGCTCTTACTGATTTGCTCCGTTCCCTACATTTCAGCCATTAAACACAGCCTGGCATATAGGAGAAAATCAATAACTATTTGTTGAATTAACAAATATTACTCTTGTTATTTAATTATTGAATAAGCAATGAAATCATTTCAATTGTGAATTGGGATAAAGCATTGCTTAGGATAAAAAAATAAATAAAGTGCACCAAGAACTTCTGCCTTACACATTCCCAAAATTCTCTCCTTTCTTCCTCTTTAATGACAAAATATTTTATTGGTCCAGACACAGGGTAAGAACATAGCTCAGTTTGAGCCTTCACACTGAAACAACCCCACCTTGTGGAATTAGGGTAAATTTGCTGAAGGCTAAAACACCCTGGTACATCTCTGCAACTGCAGTTGTATAGGGCACAGTGTTATCTCTGACACTTTAAGGTGTCCGTTGATTTCGAAATGTGCCATAATTGCAGGGTGTGGAGATGCTGGAGACACAGGCTATTTACTGTCTGAATTGAGCCACTCCCTAGCGTGATTACTGAGTAACAGATTTAAGTGATTTTCTGATTTTTTTTAAATATTCCTTTGCCTCATAGTTGTGCCAGAATATTGATATTTGTTCTAACTTGTTTTCCTAGAGGATTATCACATTTTCTCATAAATTATGTAACATTTAAGGTGGTATTGAACAATTAAAGGACAAGCCACAGAGTGCCACAATTAACCAAGACAGAAAGTTCTAGATTGACTAGAGAAATCTACTATGTCTTAGGGCAATTCTGAATAAACAGGAACTTTCACCAGGAAGCAAGATGTACTCTGGATTATATTATACTCTGAATAGCATAAGCCCTAATTTAAGCTAAAGCTGTTCTAAGGAAATAGCCATGTGTCCCACACAGTGCTAACCACCTTGGAAACTCAAAGGATACTTTCTTTGACTGATGGATTATAGCAAGCAACACATTAAAAATAAAACTTTAGATTTAAATGAGTAATTGTGAATTTGTACACTCAAAACCATATTTTGGTTAGAAAACATCTGCTTTATTTTTAGTAGACTCAGAAGTGAGAAAATTTATGAACAAGATGTTATTGTTGATTTTTGAAATAATTCTTCCTTCAGATTTTTACTTTTATATTATAAGTAAATTCTCAAAAGAAATAAATTTATCCAAAGTTCCATTATCTTAAAAATCTATTCTAATTTTGCATGTTACCCACACTTGCATTGTACAAATGTAATTTTTAAGTAATTTTTAATTTTTTTTTAATTTTTATTTATTTTTAAGAGAGAGAGACAGTGTGTGAGCAGGAGAGGGGCAGAGAGAGAGGGAGACACAGAATCTGAAGCAGGCTTCGGGCTCTGAGCTGTCAGCCCAGAGCCCCATGCAGGGCTTGAACCCACAAACCGCAAGATCATCGTGACCTGAGCCAATGTCGGACGCTCAACCGACTGAGCCACCCAGGCACCTCAGAAATTTTATATAGTTCAATGTTCATACTGACTTTACATTTCACTTTTCCCCTTAATATTTATGGTAAACATGCTTTGGCACCACAAGCAGTCTTCCTATCTAGGTAATATTTCTTTAATTTTAAATATATATAATAATTTCTCCACTTAAAAGTCATTTCTTTCACTACTATAATCACAGTATGAGTAATTAATATTTTTATTATTGTATTTTTGTATAATAGTTATTGAATAAAGCCAAAGAAAGAATGGAAATGCACATACAACATGTTTAACTCTAGCATCCATGCATGAGAACACCGAGGTGCTACCAGTTAGGCTTTCTCACTAACAACCCTGTCTCTTCTACTCCCTGTACATTCTCCACAAGTCTAGGAAACACAATGTCAGATTTTTTTTTCCCTTGCCAGTGCTTGTGTATCAAATTAAGACTAGAAGGGCCATTACAAATAATCTGTTTCCTTTCCTTCAGAATGGTAAGTAGAGGTACAGTCCCAAGAGTTAAGGGATCTGAAGTGGATTTCCAACACCCATCAACATTACCTTAGGTTGTTGAACAACTGCATCAGAAGGGTATGGAAAGCATTTACATCAAACATTTACATTGAATACTGCAAGTATTCAATAAATGTTGGTTGTTGTTATTAATTTTTCACATCTATTCAAAGGTAGGACTATTCTCCTTGGAATACTTATTCATTTTCAAAAGCTCTGTATTATTGTTACATGATTTTGGAGCAGTAAGACATCTCATGAAGAAAATTTTCCCCAACAAAATCATGAATAATAGGGCTAAAATTCAATCATGCCAATGCTGTCTATCTTCTTTTCACCCACAGCAAATGAAAATATGAAACAAATTCACTAATCCTGAACTACAGTAAGTTTCAAATTGTAGAATCAGACTACAACTGGATTTTTACATTTCAGATAAAATTGCAGGGCTTAATATTACAGTCTAGAAGCTCCCCCCACCCAAAAAAAAAAAAAGAAAAGAAAAAAATTACTCCTATCAAATGATTGCTTAAATAAATGCAAATTTGAGATTATTTATAAGACAGTGTCAAAAGAAATGAATTACAAGGTTTTAGCTATAAAATGGTATTCGTGTAACATTCAGAATCCATAACTCTTTAAGTTTCATTTAATAGGTGAACATTGTTAATTTCATGGTAATGGCAGGCTCTTCCCCAGTGGTGACTGAGCAAACAAAGATGATAAAGTCAATCAAGAATCTAGGATCACAATATGAGTTCTATTAATTTACTTTCACGGTACGTTTTACTTATTTTTAAAGCTTTCTTAACATTTGACAATAAGCACACACTACTAGGGAGCGCTATGGGAAGTCAATTGTACCAAAGATATGAATTATTTGTAAAAAAGAGTAAGTGGCATAAATTTTTTTATAAACGTAATTGGTTTAATAGGCTCACATCTAATATATTCCAGGACACGTGAGAGAGAGAGTGAGCTTAGGCATGAAACACAAATTATGTCATTACTAAATCAGCCCCCTCTTGCCACCCAGTGCATAGTAATCCTCCTTTAACACATCCATTTTTGGTGTGATTTTAATGACTAAAGAAATGCTCTTTCATTTTCAGATTGCAATTTAAGTAGCAATGCAATCACACCAGAGATTTAATGAAAAATGTCTCTCTAATTTTCTCATACACAGCATGACTATAATATAATGAGATAGCTGTGTCCTCTATCCACTCAGAAGTTTCACAAGGCCTTCTCAAAGGCATTCCATGGGAAGACAAATCCTTCTAACAACTGTAGACAACTTGGCTGAAAGCAGTACAGTGTGGTAGTTAAGAGCACAAACTCTGGAGCTGGATCACAGGAGTTCAGAGGCCAGTTCTATCATTTATCCAGTGGTTCTTTTCCAGCTTCAGTGAAACATAATTGGCAAATAGTATATATATTTAAGGTGTACAAGACATATACCATTGTGAAATGATTACCACAATCAAATTAACATATCTATCACCACATATAGTTTTGTTCCATTTAGGGTTTGGTTTTCTGTTGTTGTTGTTGTTTGTTTTACTTGAAGACTCAAAACATAGATTTTTTTTTCAAATTTTAATTTAAATTCTAGTTAGTTAACTGTTTTTGAGGGTTTTTGTCTTCGTTTTTGTTTTTGTTTTTTGTGAGAACTCTTAAGATTTACTTTCAGTGAATTTCAGTCTAGATTCTAGAAGTGGGGAGAGAAACTTCAATTCCTGATGAGAGGAACTGCAAAGGATCCATGGCCATTTTAAATCCATCACTATTCAGTGATGGGTCTGCTGCCATCTCTCCTCCTCTGACACATCTTTCTCTATTCCAACCATGATTTTATTGTTTTTTAATGCTTGTTTGTTTATTTATCTTGACAGAGAGAGTGAGTGGGAGAGGGTGGGGGGGGGGGAGAAGAGACAGTGAGAGAGAGAGAGAGAGAGAGAGAGAGAGAGACAGAATCCCAGCAGTCGTCATGCTGCCAGCACA
This sequence comes from Lynx canadensis, assembly GCF_007474595.2. NCBI lineage: Eukaryota > Metazoa > Chordata > Mammalia > Carnivora > Felidae > Lynx > Lynx canadensis. The sequence goes on along the minus strand of NC_044312.2, from coordinate 91,151,321 downwards.
GAGCCCCAGGTGGGGCTCAATCCCCAAACTGAGATCATGACCAGAGCTGAAATCAAGAGTCCAACACTTAACCAACTGAACCAGCCAGGAGCCTGCCAACTATGATTTTAAATGTGGTAACCTGACCAAGAGCTTGGGGGACTACCTCAGTCTCCTGGAATCCTTTTCCAACGAGTCTGTCTAGAGACTTCTCATCCACATTGGTGCCCTAGGAACAGGCACAGGTGTCAAGCTCCTAAGCCTTGTTGTACGCTGAGATAAAATCAAAGTAATTCCTCCTTTCTAGTTAAGAAATTCAGTTTAGGGGCACCTGGGTGACTCAGTTGGTTAAGTGGCTGACTCTTGATTTCACAGTTTGAGAGACTATGCTGACAGCACACAGCCTGCTTAGTATTCTTTCTCTCTTCTCTCCCAGCCCTTTCTCCGCTCGTGCTCTCTCTCTCCTCAAAATAAATAATAAAATAAACAGTAAAAAAAGAAAAGAAAATTCTGTTTACTGAGACTCATGTTTAACAAGGAAGAGGTAGGGGAGCCTGGGTGGCTCAGTCGGTGAGCATCCAACTTCGGCTCAGGTCATGATCTCACAGTTTGTGAGTTCAAGCCCCACATCAGGCTCAGAGCCTGGAGCCTGCTTCAGATTCTGTGTCTCCTCTCTCTCTGCCCCTCCCCCACTCAGCCTGCCTCTCTCTCTCTCTCTCTCTCTCTCTCTCAAAATAAAGATTAAAAAAACAACAAAAAATAAATAAAATAAAAATAAAAAAACAAGGAAAAGGTAAATGTACCAGAAACAGAGAAACATCTAACAAGGGAGACATCCTCATCCCATGCTCATCTCTCCATGGCCAGTGGCCAGCAAAGACAACACTTGTCTTACTGCCAGTTCTTGTATGCAAAGACTAAAGGCTATGTGTCATGTCTTCAACCTCATCAGTGGAGATTCAGGACAGTGAGCAGCATAAATTCTACTCACAGGTGGCACTACACAGGAGGGAAAAAAATGTAAAATGAAAATAAACATAAAAATAGATGTCAGGGTGGCTGTCTGACTCAGCCAGTTAAGCATCCAACTTCGACTCAGGTCATGATCTCATGGTTTGTGGGTTCAGGCCCCATGTTGGGCTCTGTGCTGACAGCTCAGAGCCTGGACCCTCCTTTGGATTCCGTGTCTCCCTCTCTCTCTGCCCCTCCAGCGTTCACACTCTCTCTCTGTCTCTCAAAAACATATTAACATTATTTTTTTAAAAAAACAGATGCCAAATGCATTTAATATAAACAGGCTGAGAATCATAGTATATAAGTATTTACCTAATAAATATACTTATTTTTCAAATGCACTATTGATTCAAATTCTTATTTGACTATCAATCATTTCATTGGACACCAAGGTAGGGTTCTCTGCTATGATCTGGAGTAGGGATTCTCTTAAAAAGTATTTCTTGAATGGATACATCTATATTCACAATTTCCAATAGTACATAGAGGGATACAATCTGAACTATGTTGCACAGATTCCAAAAACAGTCCTAAAGCATTTTACTGTAGGCATCTAAGGTGGGCACTGGAATCATCTATAAGGAGTTGCTCCTTATAATAGTTTTAAAGAGGCCATCTTTGTTTTCCTGTAAAGTTTTTTTTAGAGTTACCTTGTAATGGCCCTCACTCAATATTTTGACATTCAGTCAGGATTCCTTTTTCTTGAACTACTTTGCTCTCAAATCATGTCCAAAAGAGTTTAACTTCTTCCTCCTCCAACCGCACAAATTGTTGCATTTGTTAAAGAGTAGATAAAATTCCTAATTAAAGAAAAAAACACATGCATGTGTTGTATATCTCTCTTTCGAATTATTTCATAAGTATCTCACTATATTGTTCTTTCTTTGCAGTATTATTTTGTTACAATTTGGCAAACATCCCCTAAGACATTTAGCATGGACAATAAAATCACTTCAGGCTTGTCAGTTCAACCTCATTGAGATAAATGACCATTCTCTTCTTTAACACCTGCGACACTAACTGCCAAGAGAGAAATGGGCCTCTCACTCTGTGCCTAGTATAAACAGCACAGACACAACAGCAAAGTTGATTAAGGTCAATGTGACCAAGCTCCTGCACACCACTGAATCAAATCCATATCTTAAAGTATGATTTAATAGGGGAAAATAAAATTTAATAATCAAAGCTTAGAGGAATTTTATTTGGAAAAATTCAGGCTTTCTTTTCTGAAATCTGTGTTGTCTTTTTCAAATGATGGTGTCAACAAATCTTATACTCAAATATCTAAGGCTGAGACTATGAATCTGGAGGAGATTCCAAATCTGTCCGAAATAAGAATTATAAATTGAAAGACAGGAATTGGGGATCATTTTTAATGAAAAAAAATATTCAACCTTATCTTTGGATTAGTGGCATCATTATTTTTTTTCCTTTCACTTCTTTGAAACAGTAAGAGAAGGAGTACTGATTTCAAACTTTAATTTCTCCCTCCCCTGATCAGATACCCTCTAGTGCTTCGTCTGTGCCTACTGTGATTAATTTATTGGACACTTATTATTTATCACCTGAATTAAGACAATATTCTTCTAACTGGTCCCCCTGCTTCCAAGCCATAATCTTTATAAATCCCTATCCAGTTCTGCAAAATGATTTTTCTGGGTAAAAAAGGTATCATATTGATCCCCAACTATTTTCTCATTCCCCTCAGTACAGATACAGACTTTATAGACCAGAATAAAGAACCTCCATGACAAGGTCTTGGCCTCTTTGTCTCCTCTCTGCTACAAAACCAAACTCACCATGTGCTCTCTGTGGAAGACTGACTGCACTGATATACCCAGTATCTGTATCTTCTGGTATCCATGCATTTATTAATGCTCTCTCATGGATTTTGGACTCAGTAGGCCATGTGACTTGCTTTGGCCAATACGACAACAGTAATTTTGATGCAAGCAGAGTCTTGAAAAAGCATCTGCATATTCCTACTCCCATTCTTGGACCCCTGGGGATATGTGTCCAGGTCTACTTACTGCAGGCTGAAAGCATGGATTAGGGACACTTGTACCGATAATCCTACATCAGCCAAAAGCAAAGACACATTTACATATGTATCCCAAGCTAAGGCCAGAAGAAATGGTAAGACAAGCCATACCAAAATCACTTGCAGATTCACAAACACTAGTAAATCACTATTACTTAAGGATCCAAGTAATGCAGCATTATTGCACTAAAACCTAAAAGACACAGAAATTGGCACTGGGCAATGAACACAAGAGTGCTACCATAACAAAAAACAGTGGAATGGGCATTGAACAAAGACTAGAAAAATGCTGAGAATATTCCTAAAAAAATGTTTTATAGTGGCAAAACAACTGAAGTAACTGTCGCTTGCAGTAAATTGGAAGATATAAAATGCACCTAATAAAACTTCAGAATTGAGCAACAGAGTTTCTAAGCACAAAGTGCAAAGTGTGCTGGCTTTTATAAGTTGTGTATGTATAGGACATAGATGGGCCAGTTTTTTCTGGATAGAGCATAAAATTGCTTCTCTTCTCCAAATTCTCAATTGGGAAAAATAATTCTCTAAGTAAAACACCTAGGAGCAAAGATCAAAGCAAGAAAGACTCACCTAAGTAAAAGGACTTCTTAAAGTCATAAAGGCATTATCCCACTGCAGACAGTGATACCCAAATATTACTGAATAAGTCTAGAGAGACGTATGTCTCAATAAAGAAAATTCTTGGTGTGACACTTTAAGCATGAAAAGGAATCAAAAAATGTTTTAGATAGCCACAGTATCTATTGTTATTTTGTAGATGACCCACAGCATTTTTTTTTCAATATTGGTAAAAGTGTCATTGGCCTAGAGTTAAAAAGAATCTATGTATTTCAAAATGGATTTCAAAGCCTTTCAAAAGGCTTTGGGACATCTACTTTTAAATGTGCAAGGATCAGGCTGAGAAAGTAACTGAAAAAGTGATTTTCCAATGACCTCTTCAGAAGTTAAAAAGTGAGGGCAATGGACCTGGAAAGATATATCCCAGAATGCGGAGCCATAAGTTGCTAAAAATAACAAAAAGAGAGTTTACTCCCATAGAACAGTAGAGAACAATGGTTTAGGGAGCCACTCCCAAGGAGCAAATCTTGGTCTAATCAATGATTGTAGGGAATATTAAAGGGAAGTGGCGCATACATAAAACGTATTTACATGTGAAAGAGACATGAATAACTGACCAGAGGGAAGATGTTAGCAAAGTGATTGTTTATGCCTTCAAGTTTTTATGTCTCTCTCTACTCATGTTCTTTGTGGTACTATCTTACGTGGATTCTGGGTTTGATTACATGAGTTGCTTTGGCCAACTGGCCACTAGCAAACTTGTCGCAAACAGAGGATTAAAAAGTACTTGGTACTCCCTTTGGTTTGCCATCAGAATATGTTTAGACTTGCCAGCTAGAGGCTGAGGTAGGTCTCATAGAGACAGTCAAACAAGATGAGAGTATCCTTAACAGGCCAAAACATATCTGATCACCAGATAAATAACCCTAAGAAATATCATCATTCCTTGTCTCTAAGAAATGCTCAGCCAAAGGCCAATCAACCTGTAAACCTATGAGCAATGACAAATGTGTGTTTATAGCCAGAGTTGCCTGCTGACTGCTATATGACATTATTGTAATAGTTAACTGATACACTCCCTCAAACCAGATTTCCCTCTAGCCCCTGTGTATAATTATCATCTACTAATTACCTGAACTAGTAATCCCCAAATCATCTTCATAACTATAGTCTCTCCCCACCTCATCCACACACACACACACACACACACACACACACACACCCCAAATCATCAAAAATTGAGTCAGTTCTACTTTGATAATATTTTTAAAATTTAACTATTTACTCTATTTCTACAGCCACAATTCTAATTTGTATTTTCATTACATTTAAATTGTCTCTTTGCAACATTCATCTCCTATCCACCCCCTTTCACCTATCTTGTATTATTCTTTCATATGCCAATAAGACTGTCCTAAAAGAGATTCATCATGTCACACTGTCAGGCTTCAATGTCTCTGGCCAACCTTACAACTTGGTTTGCTATTGGAAATCTTTCCCAACTTACCTTCGTCTATTATCCAGCCTCATCTTCAAATACACTACAGCATTCATCTATGCTCTAGCATTTACAAATTACTATCTGATTTCCAAATACACATAATCTTTTCTCTGAGCCCATTAACTCCTCCTGAAACTGCACTGTTCAATTAACCATGTGTGGCTATTTAAATTAAACTAAAAAAAAATGATTAAACATTCAGTTCCTCATTCATACTAGCCATATTTCAAGTGCTCCGTAGCCACATGTCACTCTTGGCTACCATACTGGGTAGTACAGATTATATAACATTTCAATTATTACAGGAAATTCTATAGCTGATCTAGAATGTTTTCTCCTTACAGTAAGTATCTGTTCTACTGGACTAGGCAGACATAATGTGAGGTCCAAACTGTATTTATTTTCTGATGTTCATGCCATTATTCTCATTGACAAAATATAGATGAAAAGGGGAAAATACGAGGATAATCAGGCTCAAATTGATTACTTTGCCAGGCTTCAAAAGGACCTAATGAAGTAACCAGTTATACAGAATCACACAGCAGATTACTAATGGGTTCATATCATGTGACTCAGAATTGGGATTTAGAACAATCCAACAGAATCCTAGTACTACCTAGTACTACTCATCTGATTAGATTTCAGAAATTCTCAGGTCATTTTTCAAAGTCCAAGTCCAAATTTCACCTTCCCTCTTTAATATTCCATGTCATATCTCCTTTCTAAAATTGCTGTATCCCGGCGCACCTGGGTGGCTAGGTCGGTTAAGCATCCAACTTCGGCTCAGGTCATGATCTCACAGTTCATGGGTTTGAGCCCCACATCAGGATCTGTGCTGACAGCTGGGAGCCTGGAGCCTGATTCAGATTCTGTGTCTCCCTCTCTCTGCCCCTCCCCCATTCATGCACGTGCTCGCTCACTCTCTCCCTCTCTCTACCTCTCAAAAATGAATAAACATTAAAAAATTTTAAAATAAAATAAAATAAAATTGCCATATCCCATCCCCATCCCATCTGGAACTAATTCTTATTTCATGATTATAGTTATATTTTGTTTTACATACCACATTATATTATGTATTGATTAAATTCAACAGAATTTAATGGATGTCAATTATTTACTACTCATAATGTTCCATAGAATAAAGGACGATTAAGAGGGTAATAGGAATCATGCTTTATATTACACATTGCATAAACATTATGCATATATATCTCTACTCCTGCCCCTCAGTGTTCATTAGAATATTAAAGTGTTTGCTGACTCCTGAGTCTCAATTGAGAGGCTCTTCAGAAAATTGCACATTTTAGGGGGCACCTGGGTGGCTCAGTTGATTAAGTGTTGGGCTCCTTATTTGGGCTCAGGCCATGATCTCAGAGTGTCGGGCTCTGTACTGATGGCCAAGAGCCTGCTGGAGATTCTCTCTCCCTCTCTTTCTGCCCCCCCTCCCTAATCTTAAAATAAATAAACTTAAAAAAAAAATAGAATCCCATGTTTTAGGAGAGGTTATATTCAAAGGTAATGCTTAATCCACATCGATGAATGTTTCTGAAGAATTTCAGCAACTGTGAGAGTTTGGGGTATTTTGTGGGTAGAAATGTCTTCCCAGTAGCCTTCCAATCATACTACATGGAATCCAACTCCTACTACAGGAAGAAATCTGGACACAAGCTTGGGCATGGTCTTATTCTTCCAACCGACCAATACAGGTCTTAAAACACTCAAACCAGCAATTCAATTTAAGATAATTCAGAGACTATAAGTATATGTCAATTCATGGGGGACCATTCCTCATAGACTTTGTGTATCTATACAATGAACATTTCTACTGTGGCTACATTTTAAAGAGAAATAAAAGGAAAGTATGGGATTTACTGCACCTCAGGAAGTACTATAAAAGTATTCACCCACCCCTTGTTAAAGAAAAGACATTCATAGTTGAGTTGCCTTTAGCAAATGTAATCAATACAAGTGGTAATGAGAGTAGCAATCAGGTGGCAATATCTTGGGAGGAAAATCAAGTGCTCTCTCAAACAATAACAACAAAATGTCAGAACAATTTTATCAATGAAAGACAGACACATTACTAAAAAAAAAAACAAAAGTGAAATTCCAAACACAGGTACTTTACTACACACTGTCTCTGGGTTTTCCTTTCCTATTACAGTCTTTACCTACTTCTGCCTACCAGTATTAGCTCTCATATCTGCAATCTCACTGCTTTTCCTGTATCTTATATTTGGCATTCATGGCTGTTGTTATATTTGGACATGTGTTACCTCTCATACAATAGTCTGTGCTCTTAAAAGAACAGGCATGTCTTTAAACCATCGTATTCATTGTTGTTCTTATCTGTGGAACACGAGATACTAAACGAATGTCTGTTGAATGTATATATAATAAAAACTTTTGCATGTTATTACAGTCAGACTCTCCTCAAGAAAAGCAGTATAGTGTAATGATTTAAAAAAACACTAACCTTGAAGCTTAAATATTCATTCTTTCAGTTTTTAGGTTGGGCAAACCACTCAACTTAGAGCTCTAAGTTTCAATTCTGTCATCTTTAAAGTGAAATTAAAAATAATTTTTTACAGGGTTGTGAAGATGAAGTGAAATAAAGTATTATTAACTGAGGAATTTTTAAGTGTTATTATCGCCTGGGTGGCTCAGTTGGTTAAGCGTCCTACTCTCGGTTTCTGCTCAGGTCATGATCTCATGGTTTCCTGGGTTTGAGTCCTGTGTTGGGCTCCCCACCCGCAGCACGGAGCCTGCTTGGGATTCTCTCTCCCTCTCTGTCTGCCACTTCCCTGCTTGCACTGTCTTAGTCTCTAGCAAATAAATAAATCAAACCTTAAAAAAAAAAAACTGTTAAATAAAATAAAATAGGATATTGACTGTAATTGGCAGTTTGGGGTTCTTTTTTTTTTTTTTTTTTTACTTTGGGGATATGGAAGATGGTGCTATAGCTTCCTTAACTTCTGTGTTAAAACATACTGAAAAGTTAAAAAAAACAATGCCCAATTCATAGGCATCAACAACTTGTTAACTGTGACAGTGCTTTAAATTTCAAAGCGGCTCCTCCTCACAACAACCAAAATAACCCAACACTTGGCTAAAATCAGTTAATAAGTCTTTTTCAATTATGGGAGATTATAACTGGCAAAGAGTATCTTCTTTAGCTGCAGAGTCAGCTTCACCAGCCTGATGCTCATCCCAGAAAAGCCAAACGAGTAACAGACTCACTGTGAGCAACTTTCCAAATGTCTTGCAACAAGTGCTATAATTTGCTTACAGGTGTAAGGTGCCACCAATAATTGGACGAGCTTGAATTTTGTTAGTGTAGCATCTGCTGATACCGTTCCTTCCTCCTAATTGCAATTATTAGAGCTCTTTTTGACTCTGTCAATTTCCAACTCCAATGCATTGGTTGTTCAGAGCTATTTGAGTAATTATGATTGTTTTCTCCAATCATAGATTAATTCCTGCAAGCATGAATTGGGAGATAATTCAGTATGCCTGTTGCTTCATCATAAAAATGGAGAGACATTAAAAACAGAAAGTAGGGGGCGCCTGGGTGGCTCAGTCGGTTAAGCGTCCGACTTCTCATGGTCCGTGAGTTTGAGCCCCGCGTTGGGCTCTGGGCTGATGGCTCAGAGCCTGGAGCCTGCTTCTGATTCTGTGTCTCCCTCTCTCTGCCCCTGCCCCATTCATGCTCTGTCTCTGTCTCAAAAATAAATAAACGTTAAAAATAAAATAAAATAAAATAAAAACAGAAAGTGTGAATATGTATGGATGTGTATACATATCCACACATATATAACATATTTAAACCTTAAAAATATACATATATATATATATACACATACACACGTTTATATACATTAGCTTCTTCCTATGAAATGGGAATATCAATCCAAACACTACAACTTAAATTTGTTTCCCAAATAACTAATTTATTGTTTACAGTTAATGTTAAGGCTGTATTGTCCCTTTGTCGTGTTGTTATGTTTGTTGAAGGGGGAGATTGCCTGTTTTATGTCTATTCTAAGTTAACTGAGTAGCTATGAAAACAAAAGATTTATTTTGGGCTCAGTGCATTCATTTGTTTGTTGTGCAGTCATTATCTGGCCCCAAATATATGAGCTAAACTCCTGCAAAGTGTTTTGATGGACTCCTATCAATCATAATGACACTAATTATTGCTAATGAGAATGTGATAGGAGAGTCAATATGTTAAATTTTAAATAAACTTGCTATGCTTCACGCTGATTTTCTCATAATGACCATACCTATTGTATTAATGAGTGACTACCTGGCAGAGTTGGAAAACCTCCTGTTTAACTTTGTGTTGTGCAGTGAATGTAAGGTTTTGAACCAAAAGAAATCAATCTAAAATTCTCTTTTAACTGTGCCAATAACCTAACAACTCTGAAACTCAGTTCCCTTATCTGTAATGTTGACATAATAAAATCTGTCCTTTAAAGTTATGAGGAATAGAATTGTCATGTACTGGGCCTAGCAGATAGTGTTCACCAGAGAAGTACCAAGAATGGTATTTGTCAGATCCGGAGTTGAGACCTAGAAAGCAACACAAGAACCTCACTAACTAAATGTTACATAATGCAGGGAAAATAATAATGCCTTTGGGAAAATTAGTTACATGGGCACCTGGGTGGCTCAGGTGGTTGAGCGTCCAACTTCAGCTCAGGTCATGATCTCACAGTTCATGATTTCAAGCCCTGCATCGGGCTCTCTGCTGTCAGTCTAGAGCCTGCTTCGGATTGTCTGTCCCCACCCCCCATCTCTGCCCTTCCCCCACTTGCATTCTCTCCAAATAAATAAACATTTAAGAAAAGAAGAGATAGTCATAAAGACTCAGAAGTTGGCTTTACTGGTTTTATTCATAAAATACCCCAAAAGTTGAATACATAAAATCAGTTGATAGTATAAAGCACATTTCACCATTTATACCTGAAGCTATCTACTTTTTGGTCTTCTAATCAACTGCATTTCAGAAATCTCAGTCTCACTCACAGACTCAATTAATTCAATAATAAAAACTGCATTTATTTTATTTTATTTTTAATTTTTTTAACATGTATTTATTTTTGAGACAGAGAGAAACAGAGTATGAATGGGGAAGAGTCAGAGAGAGAGGGAGACACAGAATCTGAAACAGGCTCCAGGCTCTGAGCTGTCAGCACAGAGCCTGATACGGGGCTTGAACTCACAGACTGCAAGATCATGACCTGAGCCAAAGTCGGGCACTTAACCGACTGAGCCACCCAGGCACCCCAAAACTGCATTTATTTTATAAATCATTAATGACTGTGTGCTATGTGCTAGTATATTAACATAGATTAGCTCAGTTATCAATTATGACAAATCTATGTTATAGTTGTTGTTATAGCCATTTTAAAGATAATTTAATAGAGGTTCAGACAAGTTAAATAATTTTCATGGATTCATATAAGAGTAGAGTTATTATTAGAACCTCCAAAATTCAACTCTAAAGTCCAAAGACAGCAAAAAAACAATAGAGGTTACAGCAGAGACACCATTTACCTGATTGCAAGACGACCCCAACATAGTTCCAGTCCCATAAAAAGGGCCTCATTTGGACCCAACTTAGACACCAGCCCACAGAAAGTCCTGATTAAAAATAAACAAAAAGGCAGGTTCTAGAAGCAGCAAATTCAATTTGTTTAGTACTTAAGGTATGCATAAAGACAAATGGGGAGATAAAGCTGTGACTACAGATTGCATTTGGAACAGCAAGAGCCTTCACAAGGTATATGAACTGTTTTGTGCAGTCAAAATCAAATGCATGGCATCTCTGCTATGAGTTTTGTTGGTTCTTTGCATTTCTGTTGGTTCCTATCAAATACTAAATGTTGTGTCCAATAACTGAATATCAGATGAATGAAAATTGGGTTTTCCCCAGTGTAGACAAGAAAGTTATCTCAGAATTCTCAAGTTGGTACTATGACCAATGATTCAATCGATATACATGGATTAATTGTAATATGACAGGAAAAATCAGAGAGGTTAGAACCTGTAACCAAGGCAATGCACTGAAGGAGAGAAGAGACTGCAGACTAAGCAATGGGAACAAGCAGAACATTGTGCTGGGTAAATTCAGGTCATACGATACCTCCCCTCCCTCTTCTATTTCCATGGTATCCATCACTGATCAATCGTGATCCCCATTTCCTCCTATAAATCTGAAGAGGCTTCATTCAATTCCTTTGAAACCTAGTGAAACAAGCAGCCACTACTAACTGAGAGGAGTTGATTTGGTGAAATCTTGTGGCTATCTTGAGTCCGCAATATTTAATAAATATTTACTCAGCGCTACCTATTAGTAATACCAGCCCATTTGAAAACAAACCAGAAACAATATTGTTGTGAATAACTTACCAGATGAAAGGACAATGTAACAACTGAAAATTTTTTCCAAGAGTATATTTTATATTAGATTTATATAGAATATACAAACTATTCCTGCAGTTATAGATAATCTTTGGAAACCTGAGAAATCTTTGGAAATCTTTTAAATCTTTCAATTTAAAAATTGAAGAAAAAATTTATAAGGAAAAATCCAGACATTTAAACTCAGTATTCAGTCTCAAACAGTGAAGTGCATGTGAAGTGTGTTGTTGTTGCTGTTGTTGTTCAGGGTTTGTGTTTTGGTTTGAGGGGTTTCTTTCCCACAAATTCACCTGCTTACCCCATAGTTTATCTCACTGGTTATATGAACAAAATGACTCTCTAACCTTATGCACATCAGCATGATCAGATAACCGGAAATTCTGTAATGCCAAAAAATGCTATGGCTGACAGTAAATAGTATTCTAGGCTAATTATTAAATCAAGATTGTCCAGCAAGAGATACTCCTAGCAATAGAAGGCTTATAGCCAAACACTATTAAGGGATCTGTACCAGCAGGAAGGTAGATCTAAAGCACACCTTTCAGTAAGTGCATGAGAAAGAAAACTTCTGGGAACAAGGGGGGCATTATAAATCTAGGCATGTTATTCAAACAACATTCAAGCAAAATCTTTACCAGGAGCAGGGTGAAATATAGTGGCTTTGTCTCAGGAATGAGGCAGAAATTCAAATTACAGAAGTAGGCCACAAGGTCAGAGCTGGACGGCAGCTCTGTTCCTGAATTCTAAATCCTCTGGGCATTGCCTTTAGGAAGTAAAAGACCTGAAAACCCAAATCCAAATTCTGGCTCTGCTATTTCTTATTTGTGTAACCTTGGAAAAATTACTTTGCCTTTCTGAACTTCAGTTTTCTCATGTCTAAACTACCATTAGCATTCTTACTCTGTAGAGACAGCTTAAGGATTAAATTAAAAAAAAAAAAAAATATATATTATATATATGTATATATATATATTTTTTTTTAAACATTTATTTTTGATAGAGAGAGACCAAACACAACTGGGGAAGGGGCAGAGAGAGGCACAGAATCTGAAGCAGGCCCCAGGCTCTGAGCGGTCAGCACAGATGCAGGGTTTGTGGTTCCCACAAACCATGAGATCATGACCTGAGCTAAACTCTGACAGACTTAACCAAATGAGCCACCCAGGTGCCCCAATAAGAAAGCATTATTTTAGGGGAGCCTGGGTGGTTCAGTTTGTTAAGCAACCGACTCTTGATTACTGTTCAGGTCATGATCTGACATGAGAATAAGCACCTCATCAAGCTGTGTGCTGTCAGCTTGGAGCCTCCTTCCGCTTGGGATTCTCTCTCCTCTCTCTCTGCCTAACCAACCCCCCCCACCACATATACATATGTGCATGCTCTCCCTCTCTTAAAATAAATAAATATTTAAAAAAATAAGAAAGCATACTCTACATGCTTCATACAGTACCTTAAGGGACCTCAATAAATCTACTTGAATCTACTATGAAATTGTACCTCCTCATCTAAATGTTATCAGAATTAGGCCTGGAGTTTAGTGTGAAGTGGGGAGGGAACTGGACTTCAAGGGGTTACTCTACTGTGGGGATATAATGTTCAAGAAATGCAGTAAAGTATGGACAAATGCACTCAGAAGCCAATTAAAGTCTTACTCCTCAAATAAACACTGGCTTCCTTTTTGGACCAGTTTGATTCAACACAAGAAAGGATAAGAACAAATATAATTGTTAATAACTTTTTCAGAAAAAAGGGCAATGACAACTTAAGGTGTTTTTTTCTCCCATAAGAAAATGTCCCAAATAAAAGTAAAGAAGGTAACTGCCTTCATTATTGCAAGAAGGAATTCAGCTTTTAGTGCAACTTCTCGAACTAACTTCCCCCTCAACCATATGCACCAAACAAAGCCCACTGATGGTGTGTGGAAAGAGCGGTAAGAGAAAAGGCTCCTACATATGGCTCAGCCTCATTACAGTCATACCTTCTTGCAGCCATTTCCACAAGATTAAGGCTGGGAAGGTTTTGTTTGGGAACGATGTAAATGAAAGAGGCTGGGAGCTCAGCTGCCGAAAAGTAGAGGCAATATATGAAATTGGCTTTCTGCATGTCATTTCATATGCATTTAATGTTTTGATATGCTTTTGAGAAGAACTGCCAATAAAGTACTTCCTTGCTGCCATAGAGAAGAATATAAAAAAATTTTTCTCTATCTCTTGGACCAGGTAATAGTGTGTTTGCTTCCCTTTTTGGAAAGCTGTATGGGAAGATTTTCAATACATGCTTCTTCTCTCTCTTTCTCTCTCTCTTCATATATGCTTATATTTATGTATATGCCCACATAAATATATCATATATATATGTACTATATATGTGTGTTAATATTGTATGCATTATCTGATATTTGTAATGTACCTTTTATATGATAATTTGGGAATCTTTTCTTGTATTGGGTTTCACATAAGAAACAAGAAAATCTTAAGCCAAAGAGTCTTTCATTATTGCAATAACCCTAAAAGCCCACAGTGTACTTTAGGAAATCAAACAGTACAAAGCACTACATTTAAACATTTGGACAGCACTACCTCATGCTTACATCTATAAAATTATTACAATACATTTACTCCAGGTCATAACTGTTTATGTTTTCCAAACTATATGATATAGAAGGCAGAGATAAGTAAATGCTACCTTTCAGATGGTTAAGAAACTAAAAAAAAAGGATTATTTCTTTCCACTGCAGTAACCACTCACATAACTCATTTAAGTGATGATTATTCTTCAGTTAGGGACTCTAAAACTGATGAATATGAACGAGCTCCTGGATTATCCATAAACCCCTGTACAACGTATGTTGAATCTTCCATATGTATGTAATGTGTATTTTTCTTAGGGAAAAGATCCACAGCTGATACCAATTCTCAGGTATGTGATTCCCAATAAACATAAAAATAAATGGCTACTACATTTGAGTATGTTTGCCTGGAGTTGTATCTCAAACCTAAAAACACATTCCTCTCAAAAATGAGAATTATTGGAGGCACAATGGAATATAGGGTGGTAGTGCACCTCCTTCATTTTCTGCCTCCGATTTCAGTAATGGTGGTGACCAGAAGAAAAACAATTGCACTCAAACGTGAAGGTTTGTTTTCTGAGGTTTACGCTAAACAAACAGCCAGGAAATACTAATTTAGGCAAAGGTTTCTAGAGAGTTGTGCACACATATTTTTATACTAATGAAGAATGACAACAACACATGGGTATTATCATTTATGACTCAAAAATCAATACAGCTATCCCAAATATCAGTACCAAACATTATGGATTTTACTTTTAGAGAAGGACATCATGTCTTTGTTTCAGGTCATGTAATCTCAAACTCATCCTTATTTTTGTCTGCATTAAGTTTTATGCCAGGCCTTATCTATATGTAAGTAGAAAGAGTCAACACAGCCATTTCCCTGAAAAATTCAGGATATTTCCTCTTATCACCTATGGTGTGATAGCACTGGGATAAATAAATCTTAGTTCTTCTATTTATTCCCTTTTATGGTGTTTCCTCAGGGGAAAAAGACGACTAATCCAAAAGATCCATATCCCCAGTGGCTGGAGCCCTGTTAGAGTCAGTCTTAATGTACAATCTAGCCTGTCTCTGGTCCTCCCAGACCTGTCTACACCCGGGCATGCTAGGCATATTAGGCATGGTCTATGTTCTAACTCTTCCAGAGTTCCTCCCTACAAATAACTAAGTCAACAGACAAAGCTATATATCCCAGGGTTTGGATTTGAAGCAAGAAAAACAAATCCTTCCCATGCTTTCCAATCTATACAGCCAGTAATCAGCCTCACATTTTGCCCCATTACATTCACTATTTTGTAACCTACTCTTATCTGACAGCACTATGAAACAGAAGGATGAGTGGAAGCCCAAGCCACACTTCCAATAAAAACACAGACTTCTGGGGGCTCCTGAGAGGCTTAGTTGGTTAAGCAGTCAACTCTTGATTTTAGCTCAGGTCATGATCTCATGGTTCAGTTCGTGAGATCAAGCCCTGCATCAGGCTCTGTGTTAACAGCATAGATCCTGCTTGGGATTCTCTCTTTCCATCTCTCTCTGCCCCTCTCCCGCTCGTGCTCTGCTCTCTCTCTCTCTCTCTCTCTCTCAAAATAAGTAAAATAAACTTAAACAAAAAAAAGCACAGACTTCTTGATGTTTGTAGAAAACTCAGAGAATCTAAAAAAAAAAAAAAAAGAAAAAAATAAAATAAAAGCAAAAACAGAACCTGCTACCCATGATCTTGACATCTGACTACCGGCATACCTTGTTTCAATAGACTTCTTATTGTGCTTTGCAAATATTGTATTTTTTACAGATTGAAGGTTTCTGGCAACCCTGCATCCAGCAAATCTATCGGTGCCATTTTTCAACAGCATGTGCTCCCTTTGTGTTTTGTGTGTCAATTTTGGTAATTCTTACAATATATCATACTTTTTAATTATTACTATATTTGTTACAATGATCTATGATCGGTGGTCTTTGATGTTACTATTATAATTTATTTGGGGCACCACAAACTGTGGCCATACAAGATGGCAAGGTCAGTACATATTGTGGTGTTCTGACTGCTCCACTGACAAGTCTTCCCCTATCTCTCTCCCTCTCCTGGGGTGTACCTATTCCCTGAGATACAATATTGAAATTAGGCTAATTAATAACCCTTCAATGTCCTCTAAATGTTCAACTGCAAAGAAGAGTCACACGTCTCTCACTTTATTTTTTTTTAACTTTATTTTTTTTTCAAAGTTTATTTCCTTTTGAGAGAGAAAGTGGGGGAGGGACAGAGAAAGGGGGACAGCTGAAGCAGGCTCCAAGCTGACAGCAGAGACCCTGATGTGGGGCTGGAACTCATGAACTGAACCCTAAGATCACTACCTGAGCCAAAGTCTAAAGCTTAACCACCTGAACCACCCAGGTGCCCCACACATCTCTCACTTCAAATCAAAAGCTATAAATGATTAACCTTAGAGAAGAAGGCATGTTGAAAGCCAAGACAGGCCAAAATTAGGCCTTTTGTAACAATTATCCAAGTTTTAAATGAAAGGGAAAATTTTTGAAGGAAATTAAAAGTGCTACTCCAGTAAACACATGAACAATACAAAAGTTATATAGCCTTATTGCTGATATGGAGAAAGGTTTAATGATCTGAATAGAAGAGAAAACCAGCTACAAGCCTAAGCTAAAGCCTAATCCAAAGCAAGGCCCTAATGCTCTTCAATTCTGTGAAGACAAGGAGAGGTGAGGAAGCTGCAGAAGAAAAGTTTGAAAACGGATCCTGAGGTTTAAGAAGCATTCTCCATAACTGAAACTTCTACTCTAAGGTGAAGCAGCAAGTGCTGAGATAGTAACTGCAGCAAGTTTTCCAGAAGATCTAACTAAGATCATTAATGAAGGTGGTTACACTGAACAGTAGTTTTCAAAATAGGCAAAACAGTCTTATATTAAAAGAGGTTGCCATCTAGGACTTCCATAGCTAACGTGAAGTCAATGCCTGGCCTCAAAACTTCAAAAATCATGCTCCCTTGTTCATGGCTGATGACTTTCAATTGAAACCAATCATCACTTACCATTCTGATAATCTTGGGGCCCTTAAGAATTATGCTAGATTGGGGTGCCTGTGTGGCTCAGTCGGTTAAGCATCCGACTATTGATTTCATCTCATGGTTGTGAGATGAGTAAGCCCTGCATTGGGCTTCATGCAGGGTGTGAAGCCTGCTTAAGATTCTCTCTCCCATGCTCTATCTCTCTTTGTCTCTGAAAAAAACAAAAACAAAAAACAAACAAAAAAACTCTTTCTCCCTCTTCCCTCCCCCCACTCATGCTTGCTCTCTCTCAAAAATTAAATTAAAAAAATATGCTAAATTTACTCTATGTTCTATAAATAGAACAACAAAGTCTGGATAACAGCTCACCTGTTTATAACATGGTTTACTGAATATTTTAAGTCCACTGTTGAAACCTACCACTCACAAAAAAAAATATCCCTTTCAAAATATGACTGCTCATTGGTAATGAACCTGGTTACCAAAGAGCTCTGATGGAGATGTACAAGGAGATTAATGTTTTCATGACTGCTAACACAACATCCATTCTGTAGCCCATGGATCAAGGAGTCATTTCAACCTTCAAGTCTTATTACTTAAGAACTACATTTTGTAAGGCTATAGCTGCTATAAAGAGTGAATGGTTCCTCTGATAGATCTGGGCAAAGTAAATTAAAAACCTTCTTGGGGCACCTGGGTGGCGCAGTCGGTTAAGCGTCCGACTTCAGCCAGGTCACGATCTCGCGGTCCGTGAGTTCGAGCCCCGCGTCAGGCTCTGGGCTGATGGCTCAGAGCCTGGAGCCTGTTTCCGATTCTGTGTCTCCCTCTCTCTCTGCCCCTCCCCCGTTCATGCTCTGTCTCTCTCTGTCCCAAAAATAAATAAACGTTGAAAAAAAAAATTTAAAAACCTTCTGAGAAAGATTCTAGATACCATTAAGAACATTTGTGATGCACAGAAAGAGACCCAAATATCAACAGGAACAGGAGTTTGGAAGACAGTGATTCCAGCCTGCATGGATGACTTTGAAGGGCTCAAGACTTTAGTGGAAGAAGTCACTGCAGATGTGGTGGAAATGGTAAGAGAATTGGAACTATAAGTAGAAACTGAAGATGTGACTGAGTTGCTGCAATCTCATGTTAAAACTTGAACAGATGAGGAGTTATTGCTTATAGATGAGCGAAGCAGTTTCTTGAGATGGAATCTACTCCTGGTGAAGACACTGTGAAGATTGCTGGGATGACAACAAAGGATGTAGAATATTATATAAAATTAGTTGATAAAGGATCAGCAGAGTTTGAGGGGATTGATTCCAATTCTGAAAGAAGCTCAGTGGGTAAAATGCTAGCAAACACATCACATGCTACAGAGAAATTATTTATGAAAAAAAGAGTTCATCGATGTGGCAAACTTTAGGGCTGTGTAATTTTTAAAAATAGCCACAGCCACCCCAACTTCAGCAATCACCACCCTGATCAGTCAGCAGCCATCAACACTGAGGTAAGACCCTCTACCAGCAAAAAGACTGTAACTCACTAACAGCTCACGTGATTAACATTTTTTAGCAATAAAGTATTTTTTTTATTAAGGTACATACATTTCTTAGGCATAATGCCATTGCACACTTAGGAGACTACAGTACAGTGTAAACAAAACTTTCAGATGGCCTGAAAAAACAAAAAAAAAAAAAATGCATTAGAGTCACTTTACTGCAGTGGTCTAGAACCAAACTCACAATCCCTCCAAGGTATGCCTATATTAGATTCTGGGTGCAAAGCACGTGGGAAAATAATCGCAAATATTTTTGCGAAGTTTTTCTACAAAATTTGGACTTGGAGCAACCACTGACCAAATCCAGCCAGATCATTAATGTAAGGTCAGGGCAAAGGAACACAGTATGCTGCTAAGACAATAGGTCTACCAACTTCTACAATTAATTGGTGCCCAAGACTCTTAACAAAATCATCTCCAGCCCCACAACCCTCATGCCAAGCTGGCCAGGCAGAGCCTTCTCCCAAATGACCACAGAATCTAGATTTGTTACAAACCCTGAGGGCAAGGATCTAAGCCAAAGGTAATTCAATCTTTACACTATGTATACTCACTGCCAAGGAAAAATGTGTAACTCATATTTTCCCTGCTTTAGGAAGGTAAAAAGAGACAGAACCCTGGTTTTCTTTTTTTTTTTTGAAAAAAAAATTAACTAAATGAGAGATAAAACCTGCACACCAGGAGAAAGTCCTACGTCCTAAGTGGAATATAACTATAAAAACCATCTATTTTGAAGAAATTAATGATTCATTCCATAAAAGTTTATTAACTAACTGATGCATGTAAATGTTTTAGAACCCAATCACCAGAATCTATTATATGGTGTTTAACATGAAACATAAAGGCATATGGCTAACAAGAGCCCTACAAACTGATGTTTTGAAACAGATCAGTGAATTTAAACTGATGAAACATTTCTACTAATGTAGGTCACTATATACCCTCAGCGCCCTTTAGGACAATTATATTTGTCCAGATTATGTTCACTTTTGTTTGACACTTGGAAAAAATTACAAATTCTGTATTTTACAAAGGAATAAGATAATGTTTATGTATTATGAATTAAAATTGACTTGCTAGTGTAAGTAATTTATATGTTTAAATATGAAGGCTCCTGATAGTGGTTAAAATGACTGTGGTAAACCAGAATAAAAATAAACCAATTCCTCAAATGGGCTCCTTCTTTAGGAGCTATGAAATAGAGGCTGTAGAAAGAGCTTGCAAGGAAAATGATGGAGCAATGACAGTTACCAAATGGTAATGATAGTGACTGGGGTGGGGCACTGGAAGTGGCCTTAGCTGACATCCCAAAAAAAAAAAAAAAAAAAATCAATTGAATCAAATCCATCAAGAAAATGATGTATTTATTGGGAGTTCAGGGAGTTAGAAAGTAGAAAAAAAATACCTGAACTGAGGTTACGTGATAACGACTGCTACCTAAATACTGACATAGACCAATGGATAGAAGGGAATTCTATGTCTGATTCAGCTGCCTCTCAACCAGCGGCACTGAGGCACAGTTTTTAAAAAAAATCTACCAGAATGTGCCACAGCAATTTCATGAGAATATACTGAGTATCCTATTAATCTTCCAATTCCTTCTCTTCTGTGGATTCCTGGCTTCCCTGATTTCACCTTCAATTTTATCACGCCTATTCTTAAATCTCTAGATCTGGATCTGACTAGGTACTCTTGTTCAAGCTGTGATTGGTAAGTGATCCCCTGCTATGTTTCTTGCTCAGGTTTTACATTACCATCCTCAGGAAGAGTTTTATTCCTTGTAGCTCCTAGGAATAACAACGTCCAGCCTGGTGTATTATCCATATTCCTTGGACTAGGGTAGAATCACCTCTTCCATGACAGATCTATTAGCCATGACACATCATTTATTTCCACGCTTAATACTGTACATCTTTCTCGCAGTATGCAATTATTTAGGACCTAATACAAAATGGGCTTCATATGAAGGTCCAAAATCAATTTGTAGAGATGTATGGAAGTCTACACATAAATGAATTCTCAGGTCATATCAAGGGTCAATATGAGAGATTCCAGGACCACACCCAGGTTCAGTGAGAAATGGCACATTTATCAATTAATATTAGTTAACCATGATACATGTTGCAGTATCTCCCTTTGTCTACAAATGGAATTGAACCCATAGTGCACATATAGCATATTTCCTTTCACTTACAGAACTAACTTGCTCTCATTCATTTGGCTACAACTTCACTATTTACACTATTAAACACACCTATCCACCTCACCCTGCCAACTTCATTGATGGGCATGTGTTCCAGGCCTTCCAATCATACTACCTGTTCTCCCGCTTTAGCAATTCATACAAAGAGTGAACAGATGACCCCAAGGTATATACCTTTCTAGGGACTGACAGATGTCCAGGAGGAAGAAGCATTATCTTCCCTTATGAATTTGCAGTGAGATCATTGGGAACTTCCAGCAGCCATCTTTCCTAGCTGCATGGAGGAAGACCATTTACAGTAGGAGCGAATAAGACCAACAGGTGCACATGTATACATACACATGCACATGTGTACATACACATACACAACAAAGAAGCAGGGATATGAAGTGCTGAAAAAAGGACAAAGAGAGGGTACTCTAGAGGCATTAATAAATTTCCAATTCCTCTGAGGACTTTATTTCTTTGTAATTATTTCTTTGATTAGGTAAAGTGCATTTTTTCTAGATGAACATGTAATTTCCTTTTCACTCAAGCCATTTATTCTTTTTCACTTCCAGTACACATTCATTCAGTGCATATAATTTTCTTTGCCACTATTTTAGAAAATGAAAATAGAGCTACAAACAAAACAGACCAAGCCCTGACTTCATGGAGCTCATACTCTAGTGGAGAGATAGAGAGTGAAAAAATATATAAGTAATTATTTTAAATGTGTTAGGGCGTGATATATGTTAAGAAAAAGAAAATGAAGAATAGAAATATAGGTGCTGCTGATGGTAAGGAGGTGTTAAAAATGTATATAGTGTAGCCAGGAAAGAGAATTTTGAATTAAGGTTTTCTCATATATCACCACAAACATTTTATTACAAAGCCCAATATACTGTGTGGATCCATCATCCTATAAATTTTACTTATCACCTTTTATAATTTTAATCTTACATATTACCCTCATATTCCCATTAAAAGAGTCTATCCCACAAGATAATAGCATGGTCTTATATTGTAAAAATATGCAACCTTTTTAATGTTTTCATTTTATATGGTTTTTAATCCTGTAATCTTTATACTATTAGGCTGCTTCAAAACTCATTCATATTCTTCATCTGAAGCAACAATAACTATTTTCCAATAGTTTTTTAACAATGAGCACAGTTGCTTTATTAGCTTTTGCTGCAGTACCAATATATAAAAAACAATCCCAAGATCTCAATGGCTTACAACACTATATTTTATGTTCACAGTTTGGCAGACTTTTGATCTCTTGATGGATCAGAGCAGCTTACGAGACATGGGGGACAACCTGCTAAGTAAGGACATGGCTCAGAAGTGACCATGTCCTTCCCTTCCAAATTCCATTGTTCAGTGCAAGTCATAAGGTCAAGTCCTACATAATGGGATGGAGATTAATATTCTTTTTTTTTTTTTTAATTTTTTTTCAACGTTTATTTATTTTTGGGACAGAGAGAGACAGAGCATGAACGGGGGAGGGGCAGAGAGAGAGGGAGACACAGAATCGGAAACAGGCTCCAGGCTCTGAGCCATCAGCCCAGAGCCCGACGCGGGGCTCGAACCCACGGACCGCGAGATCGTGACCTGGCCGAAGCCAGACGCTTAACCGACTGCGCCACCCAGGCGCCCCTGGAGATTAATATTCTACTCTAATGAACCACTGCAAGGGCAGAGAGGAAAGGAAGAATTTTTAATAGATACTATAATCTACCGTATTCACAAAGTAATTCTATAAACTGAGCACTAAAATACTAGGAGTGATCTAAATATGGTTACATAATGGAAATTCTAGAAATTTGGCCCTATTTGGGTGATACAGAAACAACTGCCCAAAGACAGAAAGGACTTTAAAAATATATGTAAAGGTGATATGCCCACCAATGGAATATCTCCGTATGGTTGCCTGAACATGCTATGTTATTGTATGCCTCCACTACCTTCTACCTAATTCTCTGCCCTTCACAATTGATATTCTCCTTTGCAAAGCCCTGCCTTGCTCTCTCCAATGTAACTTTGTTTCCTATTTACCCCTTATAATAGAATGTGTGGAGAATCATAATACATTTATTATTTAATATGTCAAAACTGTGCTATGATCAATAGCGTAAGAGTCTTAGGAGTTCTCTGAAAGAGAGCACTATACATTTACCTCTGTGCTCCCATGCCTAGCTCAGTCCCTGGCTATAGGGATATTCAAATATCATATAATCCATTTAACCTAAATGATCTTTAAAATTCCTTGCTCCTCTAATATTATAAACAAAGCACCATATTAACACAAGGATTTGAAATGTTGTTTTTTGTGTGTTTTTTTTTTAATTTTTTTTTCAACGTTTATTTATTTTTGGGACAGAGAGAGACAGAGCATGAACGGGGGAGGGGCAGAGAGAGAGGGAGACACAGAATCGGAAACTGGCTCCAGGCTCTGAGCCATCAGCCCAGAGCCTGACGCGGGGCTCGAACTCACAGACCGCGAGATCGTGAGATCGTGACCTGGCTGAAGTCGGACGCTTAACCTACTGCGCTACCCAGGCGCCCCTGAAATGTTTTAATGAAGGGTCAATGATTCTCCAGTCCTACCAATGCCAAAAATCCTTAACAATAATCGAAACAGTTATTTTGTTTGCTGCATTTAAACAGCATTTGCTCCAACCTTTAGCTCCCAACCCTGGGTTTCTCATCCTCAGGGTCCTCTTCTGCAGTTCAGTTGTGCTCGGTCTTTGGACTGCTGTTGGCGCTGCCGATCACTTCGCAGCAACAATTTTGGCAGATGAAGCAACCCCTATGCGCAGCCAGGTGTTCACTTTGGCACCCTCACCCCTGGAAGGGGTTGACTCAGATGTTTCCCACACCTGTGAATTGGCTGCCCAATCTTAGCCAGCTCCCATGAACTTAATTATCATGCTCTATTTCAAAATTAAAAAAAAAAAAAAAAAAAAAAAAAAAACCAGTGAAGAGAACGCACATAAAAATTCAGACATGGCTGCTTCCTGCCATCCCCGGCCACATCCTCCCCAACATAACACTACCGTAAACAAATCAGCATTTCCTCATCATCGTTTTAGTTTGACTTGTGGGATGTGGAAATGGATACAACTCATTTTCTCTGAAAAGCTGATTAATTCCACTGGTGAAAGCATCTCTGTGTTTGCCCACTGGATTGTGACTAAGGTGCTTAACATGTAATCCATGAATAAGTTAAGGGTCCATGATTAACCTTGACATTTGACATGTCCGTTTTTGAAGCCCACTACAGTTTAGACACCAAAAGGTGGAACTTTATACTAAAATAAAATTGTTGGGGTGCTTGGGTGGCTCAGTCAGTTAAGCATCCGACATCAGCTCAGGTCATCATCGCAGTTTGTGAGTTCGACCCCACATGCAATGGCAGTGCAGAGCCTGCTTTGGATTCTGTCTCCCTCTCTCTCTGCCCCTGCCCCACTCACACATGCGCACTCTTGCTCTCTCTCACTCTCTCTCTCAAAAATAAATAAGCATTTAAAAATCATATATAAAAATAAATAAATAATAATACAAAATAAAGTTGTAAATAGAATTAGACTTCAAACACATTCTCACAACTTTCTCTTTTCTGTCAGCAAACTATTTGCTTTATTTCCTCAAGGAAAAGTATTTTCGTATATTCTGAATAGCCATTCATTTGCTTCCTACTTTTCTTGCTGTTCCACTTATTTTATCTGTTGTACCAACCAACTGATCGCAATTCCACGTTTATTTTTCAGAATCGAAACTAGGGTACTGGGATAAGAACTGGCATACAGATCAATGGAATAGGTTTGAGATTTCAGAAACAAACCCATATATGCACAGTTAAATGATTTTTGACAAGGGCCCTGAGACAATTTAATGAAGAAAGAATCGTGTTTTCAACAAAAAGTACTGGGATAACTGGATGTCCACAGACAAATTAAGTTGGACCTCTTCCCAAAATAATCAAAATTAACTCAAAATCAGTCAAAAACCTAAATGTAAAAGATAAAACTTAAAAACTCTTAGAACAAAACAGATGTAAATTTTCATAACTGAGAATTAGACAATGGTTTCTTAGAGACAGCACCTGAAGCACAAGCTAACCAAGGATAAAAACAGGTAAAGTAAACTTCACCAAATTTAAAAACCTTTTGCCTCAAAGGATATTATCAAGAAAGTGAAAGGACAATCCCCAGTAAGTGGGAGCAAAAAATTTTCAAACCATGTATCTAGTAAGAGTCTTATATCCAGAGTATATAAAGAGCTCCAAAATAAAAAAAAATAGTAACTCAAAAAATGGACAAAGGATTTGATACATTTCCCCCCAAGAATACATACATGGCCAATAAGCAAATGGAAAGATGTTCAACACTATTAGTAGTCATTAGGGAAATATAAGTTAAAAACAATAAGATACTACTTCACATCCACCAGGACAGCAATAATCAAAAAGACAATAACATGTTTTGACAAAGATGAACAGAAATTGAAACCCTTAGGTACTGGTGATGGGAATGTGAAAGGGGTAGAGCCCTCTGGAAAATAGTCTGACAGTTCAAAAGTTACACAGAGTTACATTATGACCAAGAAATTCCACTCCTAAATACATACCCAAGAGAACTGAAAACTTATTTTCATGTAAAAATTTATACCAGAATGTTCATGGTAGTATTATTCACAATAGCCCCAAACTGAAAACAACCCTAGTGACCATCAACTGATGAATGGATGATACATAATATATCCACACAACAGAATATTACATAGCCATAAGAAGGAATGAGACACTGATAAATCCAACCAGGATGAACCTTGTAAAGGTTATGCTAAGTGAAAGAAGCCACATACAAAGAACTACATATTGTGGGATCCATTTATATGAAATTTCTAGAATAGACAAGTCCATAAGACAAAGTAAATTAGTGGTTGCCAGAGACTTGGGGGAACAAGAATATAGGACTGACTGCTAATGCATATAGGATTTGTGGTGGGGTGAGGCAGATAAAGTTGTTCTGGAATTATACACTGGTGTTCTGGAATTAGAAGGTGTACAATCTTTTGGGGTGCCTGGGTGGCTCAGTTGGTTAAGCATCCGACTCTTGATTTTGGCTCAGGTCATGATCTCAGGGTCATGGGATCAGGCCGTGCATTGGCCTCTGCACTGAGCATTTAAGATTTTCTCTCTCTCTCTTTTGCTCTTTCTCCCTTTCTCCCTCTGCCCCTCTCCCTGTCTTGCATGCTCTCTCTTTCTAAAAAAAAAAAAATTGTACAACCCTTTAAATATACTAAAAAAAATCACTGAATTGTGTATTTTAAATGGGTGAATGGTATGTGAATATATTTCAGTAATAAAAAATGAAAACCTATTGATACATTAAGCAATGTAATTCTGGACCTCAAAATAATCATGTTGAGTGAAAAAAGTTAGACCAAAAAATGGTACATACTTATATAATATTTATATATTCTAGAAAGTGCAAACTAGTCTATAGTCATAGGAGGCAGATAGGTAGTGGTTGCCTGATGGGAAGCATGACGGGAGGGACTAATTTCAAAGGGGCATCAGTAAACTTTTGGGAAGGATGGATACATTATCTTGATGGTGGTGATGGTTCCACAGCTATATACCTATGACAGAACTTAGCAAATTGTTCACTTTATGTATGTGCAGTTTATTAAACATCCATTATTCTTAACAAAGTGGATAGATTTTTAAAAATATATACTGAATCTATTGGTAGTGAGTAAATCATCTGGGAGGAGACAGGCCCAAACCTAGAAAATTACTATTAATATTTTAGCTTATACAATTTTTATGATGAGATAAATTGGACCTGATGAGTAGAAATCTTTTTGAGAACTTGTGTCTCTAGTACATGAGCTTCAAAATTAGATCTGTTCAATCATAAAAACCCCAGGTGCTGACTCGTCTCTTCTCCACAAACCTTCACCATTTTCACACAGATGGGATACAGGGAGAAGTAACAATAAAAAGTGAATTTCATCCCAAGAAGTCCTCATCAAGATCTCTGTTGCCTACGCCATGTCTGCAGTGGAGTAGAGATACCATGTGTCCTGAGGAAGCTCTCCAATCACCACCAGTTGAGAGCTGTCGGCGTCTGTCTTCTACCTATGGATAGGGCAGGGCTGTGGCCTTTTCCATCTGGTTCTCCAAGCCAGGCTTCAGGTCTGGTCCTATTGTGGAAATGGAGGAACTTCCTCCAGACCACCAAATCCCAGGCTCCCTAGAGTTAACAGGTCATTTGTCACTGTTCTCTGTGCTAGTATGAAGCCCAGCTCTCACATGTGCTAGGATAGGTGATGTGGGCAAAGGACGAAAAAAGGAGAGAACTTCATGAAAACCATTTGGGAGTCACTAGTTGGTAGCCTCCATGATGAACTTGCTTCTTCTCAGAGGGACGAGGGACAAAAAGCAGACATTATTTTACTTCAGCAAACTCAAGGAGGGGGAATAACTCAGCTCCCTTAATTTGAATACCAGAATTACAGAGATGGGTACAACTTTCTTGTCAAGACAATAAAATAGCAAGATAACTGCTCAAAGTTAGAAGAACGCTGTATTTATGTCTCTTATTAGTAGGCTCCTGGAAGTGGGCAATTACTGAAATGTTTGGCCTGAAAAGAAGTGACAGCAGAAAACAAGGTCACAGGCGTTTGTAAAGTCACCTAAAAATTATGCCCTAGACAAAGCTCCATGAGAAGTAGGTCTTTGCATTTAACCTTAGTGCCTGAGAACAGTACCTAATAAAAAGTGGCATTCAATATATGACTGAATAAAATATTCTAGACTTCCAGTTATTAAAGGACCTGTTGTCACTGAAGTCCAGAATTACTTTAAAAAGAGTAGATCTTGGGGCGCCTGGGTGGCTCAGTCGCTGGGTTGCTGACAGTGCGAGCCTGCTTTGGATCCTCTGTCTCCCTCTCTCTCTGCCTCTCCCCTGCTTGTTCTCTCTCTCAATCCCTCTCTATCTCGCTCTGGCTGTCATTCTCGCTCTCGCTCTGGCTCTCTAAAATTAATAAATATTTTTAAAAAGAGTATAGTGTGTGTGTGTGTGTGTGCGCGCGCACGCGGTGTGTGTCACACATTTAATTAGAGACTCAAATGGATCTATGGCCTAAATACAGTGAAGAATCACTTGTTTAGACCTAGAAATTACCATTTGTAAAGCTTCCAATTTGAGAATCTGGAAAGAAGGAAAACTCTCCTACCTCACAGCTGATCCCAGCTTGATATAAGAGTTAAGATTTTATACGACTAGATATTTGTTCCCAATTCAAAATTCTTTCTCCACTTAAATCCTTCTTACCTGGAACGTTCTTTCTCTGGGATAGCAGGGTCTATTTCATATTCCAACAGAGACGAATTGCTAACCATGCTATACTAGTGCCTTTCCCCGCCCAAACTATACAGTATTGTATCTCTTTGCATCGTCCTATCAGCACTAACACATTCCACTAATATATTTTTAATTTGTTTTAAATCTGACTTCTCCAACTAGAATCTAAGCTCCATGAAGGGAGGAACCTTATCTATCTTATTCCCTGCTGAATCTCCAATACTCAGAGACCAGCACATTGTAAACATTTAATAAACATTCGTGAATGAATGATGAATGAATGAATGAATGAATGAGTTTAAGTATAAGAACTTTAAAAGGGAAGCTAGTTGCATTCTTCGAATACCTTAAAACTCTGGCTGGTCTCACTCACAAAAATAAGTAAGGAATGTATCCCAGCTCAGGAATTACAAAGACCCTTTCACCCCACAATACCAAACTGTGACCATTTCATTCCAGGCTAACAGTTCAATATTTTTTGAACATCCACTATAATCCAAATCTGTTATTAGTTCTTGAAGATAGAAAGATTAAATAAGGATTTCTGTTGTTTTCCCTGTTTGGAGGACAAGTGACATGAAGAGATGAAACTGAAATCAAAAGACTTCATCTCCAGATAGTGTTTCCAACACACTTAGTGCAAGAGGAGAAGGATGTAAGTGATTAAGCTCAAGTTTGGGGACAGTCTGTGAATTTTAATTCTCTCTACTATCCCTGTCTCTCATTGCCATGGATAATTGAAAGTTGGCCATATTGCTAGGTAACGCTTCATTCCCTGCATAACTTGGCACTTAGAAAACGTTTTGCAAGAGAAGCTATTACAGCAATTGTCCCATCTGGGGCGGGTGAAGGGTGGATATAAACTGACTCTTGATGGTATTTTTGCTCTTTCAATGTATTTATAAAATAGATTCTTCAAACTGGTTTTGAAAATCTTCAAACACACAGGCTTAGTTGCTACACCTACAAACCTGTGTGGGCAGAGAGGAATACAGCAAGAAGTTTGTATCACTCCAGGTAAAGCAACTTTCTTCAGTCCTTACATAAGGGCACTCTGAGCAGTAGCCACTATGGCCCCTCATTTCCCTCAACATATGTGTGCCAAGGTAGTTATGTTCAAGATATCATTAAACAAAGATCTGAAGACAAAAACAAACAAAACAAAATACAGAATGGTCTGAAAAGGTGCGGGAGTAGTTCTGTTTGCCCTGCAGACTTAGTGCTTTGGTGGAGAGGACTCACAGATTTTTCAAATTGTTTAAGCACCCCCATAGTTCATCTCATCAACTTTCTCTAACCACCTTGCCTCCCAGGTCACTGCTCTGTCACTGTGACACAATACGTTTAGACTTTTCTAAAGCATGGCGTTTGAGACAACCCTTCTGACGTGTGAATGCCTGGGAGGGTCTGCTGTGTTCTCCACTCCTATTATAACAGCCATTCCCACACAGTTTTTTAGGAAGGGATCTGCAGAGCCTCTCAGATATCACTCTGACCCTCTGTGGCACAGGCAGAGAAAGATTTTTCCAGCAAGAGGGAGAAACAGGCATTTTAGTCCCGGACTAAGCAAGATCTATTTGGTGTTATCAATACAACCATCAGTGTTTACTAGCAAGTCAGTTGGGAAGAGGGTCTCTGCTGTACCTAAGGCATAGTTCACAAAGTATGATGAAAAATAAAATTCACTGATACCTGAAAACCCATCAGGATTTACAATTAAATAGGTCAGTATCTTCTGCTCATATTTATGTGTGCTGTTTCTGGTATCTGTATTTTTTTTTTATAATCCTTTTTCTTTGGGTAGTAGATTGAATTTTCAGGGTATATTTCAGTTCTCCTTCAAATGCTTTCACTTCTCATTAAAAATTTTAAAAAGAGGAAAAGCACTTTTATGTTTAAAGTTATCATTAGTTATGATATGGGTAAGATTCCTTGACATATCATTACCTAATGAGCTACTCTCAGGCAAGTGATTCCTACAAATTCATATGACATCTCCTGATTTCTTTCTTTTTTTTTATTTTTTTTTAAAGAAGAGAAAACATCTAATATAATCACTGAAATCATTTTTCCTTACCATCCTCAGAAATTCACAGAAGTCTCCTACTACACTAGGGAATTCATGGAAATGCTGGTGTGGATGGATGATTCAGAGTACTGGAAATATTTGCTGACCTTCCTGATCAGGTTCAAACCTGCTATGTGCACCCATAGCATCTTATATATCTCCTTTGCAGAATTCAGGACAATGGCAATTGATTATTTGTGTGGCTTTTGCTGACTAAGCTCTACATGTATGTCATTATGCTAAGTGCTTTGCAAATGTTTATAATGTAATCTTTAAAGTAACCCTGTAAGCCGATACTTTCATTAAGTCAGTATTAGAGAAATGAAAAATGTGTCTGTGTGACCTAGGTAGCCCAAGGTCACATGCTTTGTAATTGGCAGGTGTTCTGAGTGACAAAGAGTTACTTGACCTCAATGGACATGATCTTAACCACTATGTAAAACTGGCTTTCCAGTTGATAAACTAATGCCGGGTTTTTAATTTTTTAATGTTTATTCATTTTGAGAGACAGAGTGTAAGCAGAGGAGGGGCAGAGAGAGAGACAAAGAATCCGAAGCAGGCTCCAGGCTGAGCTGTCAGACGGAGCCTGACATGGAGCTCGAACCATGAACCATGAGATCATGACCCAAGCCAAAGCTGGACACTTACTGACTGAGGCCACCCAGGCGCCCCAATGGCCAGATTTTTTAAAATGCATTTTAGTTGCTCTTTAGGGGTAGTAAATTGAAGAATGTAATCCAAGACAGCTGTCCATGTCTTGGTATGGACTCCTCAAGACTGAGTAAAGAAACTGCATAATGCAGCAAAGACAAGCAGAGTTCCAAAGAGTAATAGCCACAAGGCATGTGTGCAGTGTAGAGGATTTAGTTAGAAATGTATAATACAAACCTTCATCTAAGTTTGTTGTCATTTATAGATTTAGAAATAGATATGCTCTTGGGGGTGTGTGGGTGGCTCAGTCGGTTAAGGGTCAGACTTTGGCTCAAGTCATAATCTCACAGCTTGTGAATTCGAGCCTCGCGTGGGGCTCTGTGCTGACAGCTCAGAGCCTGGAGCCTGTTTTAGATTCTGTGTCTCCCTCTCTATGCCCCTCACCTGCTCACACTCTCTCTCTCTCTCTCAAAAATAAATTAACATTAAAAAAAAAAAAGGGAATAGATACGCTCTCAAGTTTTTAATAACAAAGGAATAAAGAAGGTATCAAATTACCTAAATCTTACTACTGAAAATAACAAGTTATATATATATATCTATAATATATATATATATAATATATGCGATGCTTTTCTAATATATATGTATGGAATATATATATATGGTTCTATATATATAAGTGATCTTGTAGTGTATATTATATATGGTTATATATATATATATGTGTATGTATATATATAAAGGTGATCTTGTAAATCATTCTACTCAGGGTAACTAGGACAGAATCAATCATAAGACTTCTATTTCTAAAAGACATTACTGAACATGGAGTTCATATTCTCCCTACTTTAAAAAATAAAATGTTGAGATTAATTTCAATAAAATTAAAATATGTAATAAAAATGTTGCCTTTTAGCTAAACTAAAATAGCTACTAAATTAAAGAAGTGTTCTTAACAGTAAAAGGTATTACGAAAGTATCTGGATACAACATTTAATTAAGACACCGTGAGAAATATTGAGGTGAAATAATTAGTTTTTAACTCCACTTTACAAGTTAATCAAGTTTAAAGACTGTATCAACTGACTCTGCTATG
Source organism: Lynx canadensis (assembly GCF_007474595.2). Taxonomy (NCBI): domain Eukaryota; kingdom Metazoa; phylum Chordata; class Mammalia; order Carnivora; family Felidae; genus Lynx; species Lynx canadensis. The sequence goes on along the minus strand of NC_044312.2, from coordinate 91,119,252 downwards.
AAAGATGAGGAGGAACAGTCTCCTTCCAATTTTTCTTAACTATATTGAAATTTTAAACTGTCAGTGTTCTTAACATATATTATCTTGTGGAATCATTATTTTAAATTTACTTAAAATTGATTAAATGCTCACTACCAGTCCCTTTCACATAGATTCAGTCCTAAGGTCTTTATTATGAATTAATTCTTCTGTGGGCTGGATTTCATTATCAAGATTTGTTATCCCCCAAGAAAATGGATGGGTGCTATAATTGCTGAATTCCTGCCTTTGAGAATGTCTGTCTCTTGGCTTTATTTAAATAATAAAGACAATTTGGCTGAGGTTTAAATTATTTGTGATACTTTGTGTCATGCAAAAGATAATGTACATTGCTACAGTTTTTGGTACATACTATTGCTGAAGAAAACTTAAGCTTAAAATTTCCTGTTCCTTGGTAACTTCCTTTTTCTGCCTAGACACTTTCTTCTTTGTCCTTGAAAATCAGCATCCCCAATATACGTCTTCATTTTTATCTTTCAGTTTTATTTCCACAACATGCACCAATAGATCACATGTACTTTTGAAATGGAGAATCATGATTGATTTCAAGAATATAGTTCTGGCATTATTAAACAAATACCATGGTCACTTTTGTTTTTAAGTATCTGTTTTAGGTACAGTTTTTAAAATCTGAAGTAATTTTAATATTTCTAAGTATTTGTGACAAATGTATTAAAATGGCAACTTTTTTTAGATTCTCTCTACAAGACTCGAAGTGGTTTGATCACATCAATGGTACCATCAACTGAAAGATACACATTGTTTTAAGTACAGTAAGAATAAAGACATGTTGTCACCAATAAGGTGGTGTTTATAGTTAGATGTGTTCCAATTTAAAAGACGTGAAAATGGGGTAGGGGGGCAGGCATTAGAGTTGATGAAATATGAACTTTTTCTCATTTTCCAGTAAAAAAAAATCCAACCAGGTTCAGTAAAAAAGACTTTACTGCACTGCAGTGACTGACCTAGTCACAGTTCCATCCAGAAGTCTCCACTCCCATGTCCTTTAATGCCCATACCTCATTTTTCATCCACCAAATAGCTTCCTCCATCCTAAAGTATGTGAAGGTAGAGGGCATAGCTAGAAACCTAAGCTCACAATAACAACAACAACAAAACCAAATTACTTTCAAATAAAAATGTCCGCTTTCATGATTCCTAAAATGGGGCATTTTAATTTTTTTTAATGTTTATTTTTGAGAGAGAGAGAGAGAGAGAGAGAGAGGAGAGAGAAAGAGAGAGCAAGCAGGAAAGGGGCAGAGAGAGAGGGAGACAGAAGATTGGAAGCCGGCTTGTGCTGACAGCAGAGAGCCCAACGTGGAGCTAGAACTCACAAACCAGGAACATGACCTGGGCCAAAGTCAGACACTTACTGACTGAGTCACCTAGGCACTCCAGATATTGGATCATCTTAAGTTTATTTATTTATTTTAAGAGAGAGAGAGAGAGAGAGAGAGAGAGAGAACACTTGCAAGTGTGTATAAGTGGAGGAGATGCAGAAAGGGAGGGAGAGAGAAAGTCCCAACACAGGGCACCATCCCACTAACCTGACCTGAGCTGAAATCAAGAGTCAGTCGCTTAGCCAACTGAGACACCCAGGCGCCCCGATATTGGATCATTGTAAACAACCCATAATTTTCTTCCTTTCATTGTTGGTAAAACCGAACTAATGGTCTATTCAGTCTACTGTATACCCAGCATTTGGAATGACCCATTACACTGGGGTTGCACCTTCATTTTCTGTTATTCAATCTTAAGATTGATGGAATTAATATGACCTTTTGAATAGTGGGTCCTCTTTGGCCATTTGTAGATTATCATAATAACATCATCTGAATGTCAGGTTTAAACTATATAGGAATATAGGGTGCCTGGGTGGCTCAGTCAGTTAAGCATCCGACTTCAGCTCAGGTCATGATCTCATGGTCTGTGGGTTCAAGCTCCATGTTGGGCTCTGTGCTGACAGTTCAGAGCCTGGACCCTGCTTCAGATTCTGTGTCTCCCTCTCTCAGTCCTTCCCCTGCTCACACCTCTGTCTCTCTCTCTCTCTTTCTCTCAAAAGTAAATAAACATTAAAAGTAAAAAATAATAATAATAAAGTATATAGGAACAAACTCTCTTTATTGAGAATCGTTTTATTTTGTTCATAAACACCTAAAAGAAAAAAAAAATTCTTAACATGAATAATAGGATCAGGGGCTATGAAGAATGAAATTCACATTAAGAGGAAACTGGCTAGGGGCATCTTCGTGTCTCAGCTCGTTAAAAGGCTGACTCTTGATCTCAGCTCAGGTCAGGTCATGATCAAGTTCAAGCCCAGGCGCCAGGCTCTGCACTGACAGTGTGGAATCTGTTTGGGATCCTCTCTCTCTCTCTCTCTCTCTTCCCCTCCACACTCTCACTCACTCACTCTCTCTCAAAATAAATACATAAACTTAAAAAAAAAAAAAAGAGGAAACTGGCTAATCTGGAGTGTAAACTATCCCTAAAGGATGGCTTAGGGAGTTATTTAGCACCAAAAGATTTTATTAGATGCTAAAGATATGGTTTCATGTCCCAGCTCCACAAGAAATTAGTGTGTTAAGATATGGAATGTCAGTTAACCTCTCTGAGGCTGAGTTTTACATGGCCACTCCTGTATGCAGAGTAGATAGGAACAGTAGTTGATAGCTTCAGCGGGTATAAACCCAGGTAAAACTGAAGTGGTACTATTGCTAAAAGGAGGGTAAAAATTCATACCGAGATATAAGTAGAAGTGTCTGTCACAAAAATATTTAAATAAAAACAAAGCCTACAAATAAAAAATACTTTAAAGGTACAATGCCTTTTTGGTAAACACTATATTTTTTTTTATCTGTTTTAAATCTTCAGGCAGGAAGTGATAGCTTGTTTTGTTTTTTTTTTGGTTTTATTGTGTGTTTGGTTGTTTTGTTACTGCTTCACAATCTTAATACCCTAGTTTAAGGAGGAAGCTCTGCCAAGCCAAGTTTAGTGACATACTTGAGTCAACCAGAACTGTAGAATAGTTCCACTTAAGCAACTTACAATGCCATTAGTGACACAGGTGAAGGCATTTAAAATGCATGTTAGTTTTTATCCTGCCCCATTCAATAAAGAGGCATTTTGTTGAAGCAAGGTGATTATCTCTAAGATATTGTTCTTTCATCAAATTTCCCAATTTAACCCACTTCTGAGTTCTCGAAGGGTTTGAGTAAAAAGTATCATAATTGAATTGCTTTAGCTAATGATATCCCCTGATGGGCAGGCAGGAAAGCAGAGCAAAGTTCTGCACAGCTGAAGGTGCAATTTGGCCTGGCGTGAACACTCCTTTCTTGTAAGAGATGTAAGGGGAAACAAAACAAAACAAAAACAAATTGCTTCTTGAACTGATATGTATTAAAGATAAATTTAAAGATCTCCTTAATGGTAAATTTTTTTAGAATTTATGCTGTCATCGTATATGGTGCCAGCTTTGAGTTTATGATATATTAAACACGTTTTGCATTGTACTTGAGCAAAAAAAAAAAAAAAAAAAATTGAGGGAAGATACAACTTTTCATCTCAAAATGTCCTACATGATAACCCTTTCACTTCACAAAGCAGTGTGTCATGCAGTATGAAGGAAAATTTTTTTGATAAACAGACCCACTGTAACCCAGTTAATTAACTGGTCCAAATAAAGTGGCGGGGGATTGTTTTGGTTTTTTTATCTTGTTTTAAAGAGCGGCGGGAATTATGGCTATGACTGATTGAAGCGACTGGCAAATCCTCTCCCCAAAAAGCTATTATAAAGCTGAACAACATACCAAAAACATAACAAAACAAAAATGAGGAAAAAAAATTCAGTGCTCCAAAAATCAACCAAAAGCAAAACATAATCTTAGAAGTATTTATGGTTTAAAAATGGGTGGACATGAAATAAGAATAGTGGAGGTCTATGGCATTCTGGCCTGGGCAAGCTCCCATCTCTCCCACTCCCAACTCTGCACAGTGGTTCTGCTAGGATGGTCACGACACAAGGATTATCAGAGTCTTTGCAGCAAGAAGAAGGGGCTCACTTTATTTGGCTTGAGAGTTAACACCCATGCCCAGCAACAGTATCAGTGGATATGACTTCTCAGAGGTAGGAGAGTGGGGGTGGGTGGTCAGTATATCATGTCTACAAGCTTCATATTGTATACTATTGTGTACAATTGTACACAATATTGTGTATTCATATTGTGTACTAAGACTGATCACAGCAACAGGAAAGAAGCAGCAAAGTATTTCATAATACAGGACTAACAAAAAACTTCCAAATTTGATGAAAATAAAATTTACACAACCAAGAAACTCAACAAATCTAAGCAGGATAAATACAAAAAGATCCATATTTAAAGACATCATATTCAAACTATTGAAAAACAAGGTCAAAATCTTGAAATCGCAAGAAAAAAACAATTCATCATATACAAAGGAACATCGATATTACTGTTTCTCATCAGGAACAACTGAGGTAGTGGGATGGCACATTCAATGTGGTAGAAAAAAATGTGATTGACCAACAAAGACTCCTATACATTGCAAAACAATTCTAGAAAAATAAAGGTAAAATTAAAAAAGAAAATTTTCTGCTGGCAGATTTGCCTTACAAAAAATATTAAAGGAGTTTTTTCAGGCTGACAAAAAATGACACCAGATTGCAAACAAAAGCCACAGGAACAAATTAAGATTACAGGAAGTGGCAAAAACATGAGTTAACATAAACAATACAAAGTTGAATTTGTTTTCTATAGGTTTATATAAATATATAAAGATGTTTTTCTCTCCTTTCTTAACTTTTATAGAAAGACAAAGATTATATAAAGTGTTAATAACACTGTATTGCTTGGGCTCATAATACATAAAAATATATTTTACAGTAATAGCAAAAAGGAAGGGAGAGGGAATGAACGTATTTTGGAATAAGGTTAGAGAATTTAACCAAAATTGGGTTAGTATTAATCTACAGTGGCTTATGATTAAGTTAATATGCATATTATAATCCTTAAAACAACCATCATAAAATAACCAAATGAACGTACTGAAAAGTGGAAATTCTACATTAAAAAAAACTTATTTAGTACAAAAGAATGCAGTCTTGGAGTAACAGAGAAAAAATAAATGACAAGATACATTAGAAACTAGAAGGTAAATTACAAATGACAAAGATCAATTCAACCATATTAATAATTACATCGAATAGAAATAGTCTAAATACCCCAATCAATAGGCACTGGTTGTTAGACTGTATATGGGAAAAAAAAAAAAAAAAAGCAAGGCCAACTGTAAGCTGTTTACAGGACATCTGTCTTAGATGAGGAAACAAGAAGAGATTTAAAATAAAATGATACAAAAAGATTTATCATGACAACAATAAACATAAGAGATCTAGAATGCTATATTAATAAAAAACAAAACAGACATTAAGGACAGAAATATTATATAATTTCATAATGATAAAAGGGTCAATACATCAAGAAGATACAACAATTATATAAGCACCAACAACACTGGCCCAAAATATGTAAAACAAAAAATGGACAGAATTGAAGGAAGAAATAGGTGATTCAACGATAGTTGTGAGAAAGTTTGATATTTTACTCAGTGATAGAACTGCTCAGAAAAATTAGAAAACTATATAGAAGACCTGAACAAAAGTATCAACCTAACCAATATCTATAGTTAATTCCACCCAACAGCAGAATCCACATTCTTTTCATGCACATTCTCCAGGATAAAACAAGTCATACTACATTTAAAAGTACTGAGGAGCACTTGTATGGCTCAGTTGGTTAAGCACCCAACTCTTTTTTTTTTTTTTAATGTTTATTTATTTTTGAGAGAGACAGAGACAGAATGTGAGTGGGTTAGGGGCAGAGAAAGAGGGAAACACAGAATCCGAAGCAGGCTCCAGGCCCCAAACTGTCAGCTCAGAGCCCGACATGGGGCTCAAATTCACGAGCTGTGAGATCATGACCTGAGCTGAAGTCGGACGCTCAACAGACTGAGTCACCCAAGCGCTCCAAGCACCCAACTCTTGATTTCAGCTCAGGTCATGATTTTGTGGGCATGAAATCGAGCCCCACATTAGGCTCTGCATCAACAGCTTGGAGCCTGTTTAGGATTCTCTCTCTCCCGCTCTCTCTGCCCCTCCCTTTCTCCCTCCCTCTCTCTCTCTCCCTCCCCCCACCTCTGTCTCTCTCTCTGTCTCTGTCTCTCTCTCTCTCGTGCAAGATAAATATTTTTTTTAAAAAGAGAGAGAAAAGTACTGAAATCATACATAGTATGTTATCTGATGTGATACTGTGATTTATAGGAAATATGTATTTGGTCATTCAGATGACCAAAATATATTTTTCATATGTATTTGGTGTGCATCCATTGTTACTGGCTTACAGCTACCAAAACCCTTGGAATTTCCTAAGTATTGAGAGTGAAACAGGTATCTTTTGTTATATTAATGAAGATTACTTTTGGACCCCACCCAAGGGCAGGGGCTGGTTGCCAGAAGGACCAACCATGTAATTAGAGGGTTGAAACCTTCAGTCCCACTTAAGGGGATACAGGTTGAACCAGCCAATGGCCAAGGACTTAGTCATACACATATGGGAATTGGATCTGGGACCCCAAAAAGAGTTGGCAGGGGATCTGACCACAATAATACATTAGAAGCCAACAACAGGAAGAAATATGGGTAATCTCCTAGTATTATTAATTTAAACACTATTCTCACTAACTCATTGACCAAAGGAGAAATAACAGGCAAAATAGAAAACACCCTGAAATGAATGAAAATGAAAACACAATACACCGTAATTTATGTGATGCAGCTAAAACTTCAAATAGAAATTTGTAGCCATATGGCCTGTATCAGAAAAAAAGAAAGGTCTCAATAATGACCTAAGCTTCCATCTTATGAAACTAGATACCCATGAGCAAACTAAACCCTAAACAATTGGACACAAAGAACTAAAATCTATTAGAGGAGGTATGAGTGAAAGAGAAAGCAGATAAATAATTGAGAAGTCAGTGAAACCTAAAGTTTGTTCTTTGAAGAGTTAAAAAAAACACAAATTATCAAAATCCAGAAAGAAAACAGGAGGCATCATTAATGACCCTACCAAAATAAAAACCTGTAAGGCATTATGATAAATAACTTTGTACCAACAAATTATATAACTGAGATGAAGCAGAAAATTCAGAAAGAAATGACCAAAACTGATTTAGGAAGAAAAAGCAAGTCTTAATATACTTATAAAATATAAATAAATGTAAAGAAATTGGTAATTGAGGGGCGCCTGGGTGGCGCAGTCGGTTAAGCGTCCGACTTCAGCCAGGTCACGATCTCGCGGTCCGGGAGTTCGAGCCCCGCATCAGGCTCTGGGCTGACGGCTCAGAGCCTGGAGCCTGTTTCAGATTCTGTGTCTCCCTCTCTCTCTGCCCCTCCCCCGTTCATGCTGTCTCTCTCTGTCCCAAAATAAATAAACGTTGATTTTAAAAAAAAAAAAAAAAAAAAAAAAAAAGAAATTGGTAATTGAAAACATTCCCACAAAGAAAAGCTCAGGTCTGGGTGAATTCTATCAAAGGACAGAATTATTATAATTTTTTTTACAAACTTTTTTCTAATGTAAGAAGAAGAAACACTTACCAACCCATTTTCTAAGACTGGCATTACTTTGTTACTCAATACAAACAAGGATAACTCAACAAAATAGTACAAAACAATACCCACCTTGAATATATATACAAAATCCTTGATAAAGTGTTAGTAAAATAAATAAAACATTATGCACTAGAATTGTTTTAGTTAGCTCAGGTTGTTATAACAAGATACCACAGACTAAGTGGCTTAAACAACAGAAATTTATTACTCACGGTTCTGGAGGTTGGGAAGTCCAAAATCAAGGTGTTAGTCCATTTGGTTCCTGATGAGAGCACTTTTTATTTGGTTTGCAGACGGCATTTTTCTCCTTATATCCTGACATGGTAGAAAGCAGAGAAAGAAAAAATGATCTCTCCTGTCTCTTCTTATGAGGACACTAATGTTATCATGAGGGCTCCAATCTCATGACCTACTTACCTTCCAAAGACTCCATCTCTAAATACCATCATGTTGGGGGTTAGGATTTCAAGATATGAATTTGGAGTTGACACAAACATGCAGTCTATAACAATTAACCAGATGCTACTTAGGAATGTAAAATTGGTTTAACATATTAAAATGAAATAATGTCATATACCATAATAATAGAATGAAATACAAAAACAGATGACCATCTCATTAAACACAGAAAAAGCACTGGAAAAATTCAAAGCAAGGATCAATGATTTTTAACAAAATATTTTTTTAATATTTATTTATTTTTGAGAGAGACAGAGAAAAAAAAAGGAGAGACAAAGCATAAGCAGGGGAGGGGCAGACAGAAAGGAAGACACAGAATCTGAAGCAGACTCCAGGCTCTGAGCTGTTAGCACAGAGCCTGATGCAGTGCTCGAACTCATGAACTGTGAGATCATGACCTGAGCCAAGGTTGGACGCTTAACCGACTGAGCCACCAAGGCGCCACACCCCAAGGACCCATGAGTTAAAAAAAACAACAACAAAAAAAAAAGGATGAAGAATACCAACTGACTATGAATAATAGGAAACAACATCTTGAAGCTGATTTAATCTCTATGCATTCCCCATACCTAACATAACCCTTAGTGGTGAATATGAGCTTTCCTCCAAAAATAAGGAACAAGTCAAATATGTGCATTCTTGCCACATCTATTAACCTTGTACTGGAGGTTCCCACCATGGATGACAAGAAAAATTAAAAGTAAAATTATCTTATTTGCAGATGACATGATCTTCTTCTAGAAAATACTATGGAATCCACTAATATTATTAAAACTAATTAGTTCATCAAGATTGCAAGACTCAGGGGTGCCTGGGTGGCTCAGTCGGTTGAGCAGCCGACTTCAGCTCAGGTCATGATCTCGCGGTCCATGAGTTCGAGTCCCGCGCCGGACTCTGTGCTGACAGCTCAGAGCCTGGAGCCTGTTTCAGATTCTGTGTCTCCCTCTCTCTGACCCTCCCCTGTTCATGCTCTGTCTCTTCCTGTCTCAAAAATAAATAAAACGTTAAAAAAAAAATTTTTTTTTAAAGATTGCAAGACTCATTATTGCTGATAAATATATTAAAGCCAATTGTAGCAGTGAACATTACAAAAATGAAATTAAGAAAATAATTCCATTTATGATAGCATCAAAGAATAAAATACCTAGGAATATATTTACTATTCAAAGAAGAGCATAACTTCTACACTTAAAAGTATATAGCATTACTGGGGTGCCTGGGTGGTTCAGTTGGTTAAGCAGAAGCTTAACTCTTTATTTCTTTTCAGGTCATGATCTCGCAGTTCATGAGTTCAAGCCCTATATCTGGCTCTGCACTGACAGTAAGGAGCCTGCTTGGGATCTTCCCTCTCCCTCTCTCTCTGCCCCTCCCCTATTTGTTCTCTCTCTCTCTCTCTCTCTCTCAAAATAAGTAAATTAAAAAAATATATATATAGCATTACGGAATGGAATTTAAGAAGATCTAAATAAATCTAAATAGAACCATGTTAATGGACCTAGTATTCTCATAGGTCTTTATGTTAAGAATTAAACTATAAAACTTCTAGAAATAAGAGAAAGTCACTGTAACCTTGAGTTTGCCAAAAAAAAATTCTTATACTTCAAACGTGATTCATAAAATAATCAATTGATAAACTGAACTTCATCAAAATTAAAATTTTTGTGCTTAAAAAATATTATTATGAAAATAAAAAGTCAAGCCACATACTGGAAGAAAATATTTGAAAACAAAAAACAACTCAATGATAAGAAGACAAACAACCAATTTAAAAATCAGCAAAAGATCTGAATAGACATTTAACAAAAGATATATGAATAATAAGCACTTGAAAATATGCTTACATTATTAATCATTAGAAAAACGCCAAACTTGGGGCGCCTGGGTGGCGTAGTCGGTTAAGCGTCCGACTTCAGCCAGGTCACGATCTCGCGGTCTGTGAGTTCGAGCCCCGCGTCAGGCTGTGGGCTGATGGCTCAGAGCCTGGAGCCTGTTTCCGATTCTGTGTCTCCTTCTCTCTCTGCCCCTCCCCCGTTCATGCTCTGTCTCTCTCTGTCCCAAAAATGAATAAACGTTGAAAAAAAAAAAAAATTTAATAAAAAAAAAAAAAAAAAAAAAAAAAAGAAAAACGCCAAACTCAAAAAGAGATACAACTAAACACCCATTAAAATGGCTATAATAAAAAATTCAGATATTATGTCTTAGAATGCTGAAAAAGCGAAAACCATCAGGACTGTTTATGGGATGATTAAAATGATACAGCCAGTTTGGAAAATGTTTCTTAAAATATATAAACATTTATTTACCATACATCCCAGCAATTTCACTTCTAGGAATCTATCCAAGAAAAATGAAAAGATAGATGCACATGTGTGTGAATGATCATAGCATCATTATTCCTAATAGCCCCAAAATGGAGACGACCCAAATGTGTATCAACCTACAAAAATAAATAAAATGTGGTAGACCTATACAACATAATAATATTCAGCCATAAAAAGTAATGAACTACCAATGTATGCTACCACTTGGATGACCTCAAAGCCAGGAGAATAAATGACACAAACTAAATGTACAAAATAAAATGTATGATGTTATTTCTATGCATTTTCTAGAGAAGGCAGATTTATAAGAAATCAAAGAAAATCAATAGCTTCTTAAGGCTAGATGTGGGAGCAGGGATTAACTTTGGGGGATGATGGAACGTTCTAAATCTGGATTAGGGCAAAGGTTGTACAACTCTAAATTTGTTTAAATTGTAATTTATTACTTTTAAAGTTAGTTGAGGGGGCGCCAGGGTGGCTCAGTTGGTTAAGCACCTGACTTCAGCTCAGATAATGATCTTACAGTTTGTGAGTTCAAGCCCTGCGTCGGGCTCTGTGCTGACAATTCAGAGCCTGGAGCCCGCTTCAGATTCTGTGTCTCCCTCTCTCTCTGCCTCTTCCCTGTTTGCACTCTGTCTCTCTCTCAAAAATAAACAAACATTAATAAATAAATAAATAATCAATAAAGTTAGTTGGCAGAATCTACTGTTAAGTTTGGTGCATTTAGACTTACAAACTGATCATTAATTAATTAATTAATTTATAAAACCTAATTTCTCCTTGTTCTCATGGTGGAGTGTTGGGGGCAGGAAGAATATTATCTTTTTCCTTCTCTATCTATAGGCTTGTTGTCTGCAATTCCTAGAATCTTTTCTTCTCCAGTTTGGGACTAAACCTTTTATTCAAAGATGATGCAGGAAATCCATCTTTGACAGTGAGCAACAAAGTAACCACATCAACAGAAAAGTTCTGTTTCATTGCAAGGATGCCTGACATTTGAGTCTATTTTTCTATTGTTGCCCTACTGTCACGGTCTACTTTGTAGATGAGGTTAAATAAAAGGCAGCATAATGTTATAGGCAAAAACTCAAGTTATAGAGACAGCCAAGTTCAAGTTTAATCATTTTTAATCCTGCCAGTTACTAGTGCAGCGACATTGAGAAAATTACTTGACATCTTTCATCCACAGATTCTGCCTCTAGAAATGAAAATAATGGATGTCTTCCTTATTCAATTGTTTTGAGGATTAAGTGAGATGTTACATATAAAGAACTTAGAATAGTTTTTGACGCTTCAAAATATATATGAAAAAGGACCACTTCTCACCTCTTCCACTATAATTCCCCTAGCCCTGATAGCATCATTCTCTCCTATAGAACTATAAAAATAGCTGTTGAATTGGTCTCTCTGCTTCTGCCTTTTTTCTCCTATGAACTACTATTCACAAGGCAGAAGTTTCTAAAATGTAAATAAGATTATGTTCCTCTCTTGCTCTAAAATCCTTCAGTGGTCTCCTATAAATCCCTAGATAATCTGGCTCCCCTTACGTCTCTGGCTTCACTCCTACCAATATCCTCCTTGATCACTGAATAACCTGACCTTACAACTCCCTAAACTATAGAACAAATTGTACCTTGAAGTATTTGCCCCTCCTGTTTACTTTTCTGAAATATTCTTCCCCCAGATAATCAAATAATTTATTCCTTCACTTTACTCAAGACAGATGACACCTTCTCAAGGACACTTTTCCTGAGTCCTCTAACAGAGCAAACTCTACCACTCTATGTACCTTTAAACTTACTTTATTCTTACTATTGAATAATACACCTATTAATTTTTCTGGCAGCTTATAATTTTTGCCCCTTCTAGAATATAAGTAACATGAAGGAAGGTCCTTTGTATCTTTACTCTTGTTTTCTTAGGATCTACAACAGTGCCAAGTACATAGTAGGCTCTCAATAAATGTCTGATAAATGAAGGAATGATAGATGGCAATACCTCAATATAATTAAATATCATTAAAATTGAATAAAGACCTTAGATGATTTGACTCAACATTAGCAACTACACATAACATTGCAATCAATTTCCTAATCACACTCAGGTGACTGTATTAAAATCCTCTTGTCTCTTAAAACAGGGGCGCCAGGTGCCTCAGTCAGTGACCAACTTTGGCTCAGGTCATGACCTCATGATTCGTGAGTTCAAGCCTCACACTGGGCTTTTCGCTGTCAGTGCAGAGCCCACTTCAGATCCTCTGTCTCCCTCTCTCTCTGCCCCTCCCCTGCTCGCACTCTTTCTTTGAAAAATGAATAAACATTAAAAAAATAAATAAAAACAACACAACACACACATGCAAAAAAAAAAAAAACAACTTGTCATTCACTGGATAACATGTTCACAGATCATACAAACACTTCTATAAAAATTAAATGGGAAACAAAATAATTATCTATATAAATTCACTATTGACTTACTACTTTCTATTTCTGTTTCAATATTGAACAGTATAATTTATCCCCCTTAGGGAGTGTGTATATATTTTAAGACCTCTACACATACTACTACTACTCTGTTAAGAGAACAGGAATTTATACCTACACACAATTAATCATAGCTTCCTGGAAATGCTTTACAGACCCAATCATCCTACAGCTATTTATCTATTTCCTTGTAAATTACCTTCTTATAAAGTTTAACTGTTTGAAACCTGACTTTTCTATTTCATATTTATTTTGTAACTACAGTAAAATCCTTCCATAAATCACAAAGTATGACCTCAAAACTCAAGTCTACAAAGTTCTATGGGAGCAAAAAAGCAGCATCTGTTGGTAGAGATCCTAGTCTGGGGTACAGGATTTAAATCCTCTTAAGATTCAGCTGACTTTTGGAGCCATTAAGTGAGAGTTGATAACTTAAATAACCACAGTGATAATTCTAGGTCCCATGGTTAGACAGGTTCACCTGGAAAGTTATCTTTTTAATTGGTTCCATCCCAGGATAATTCACTGGGCAAACAGAGGGCCATTAGGACCCACACCTAACCTCTGTGCTCACCAAAGTGGGGTTACTTTTTGTGTTTGTTTCCATCTGGACTTGCCATCCTCTCCCCCTCTTATCCCACTATCCTCCACAAATATTTATACACCTTGGTTAAGGAGGAGGATGAGAAACAATCACCAAACTGTACCTTAATTTATATTAAAGAGGCTTTTGCTCAAATCTGTTTTAGTCTCACAAATGTTTTCCAAGGTAGGATTAGAATTTGTGGAATGTAAATAAATTACATACCTGTCATTTTACCTCCCACTCCAAGTGCACTGTCACCAAATGGAGATAGACACCAGTTAAAAACAAAACTAAACAAACAACAACAAAAAACCCTCACAAAAATATAAAAATGCTCTTAGTAGTATCTTTGAAGGCCTCTACTTCTTTACCAGCTGCGTCTGAACTGGGGGGCCCAGCAGGCTGTGTCCTCTTGGCCATCTTTTAAGAATATATCCTCATCATGCTCCTTGCCCACCACCTGGTGGAAATATTCATCTACACCCCCAACCATTTCCTTCTCCTTCTCCTCTTCCTCCCCTTGCTGCTGCTGCCAAGTCCCCTCTGCTTCCTGAACGGGCCCCTAGGGTCCTGGGTATCACTGTCCCACTGGCCTCTGCCCATGCCCTCTTCATGCCCACCAGGCTCTTCCTCATGAAGGCCTCTCACCCATTCCTGCTTGCACTGGATGTTTTGGGCCTGCTGGGCCTGCTGGGCCTGCCTCTGGCCTTGAGCAGCAGCTTCTCTTCCTCAGCTGTGAGGGTGACCTGGTGCTCCTCCAACCTCTTGTGCAGAAGCTGACACTGGGTGTTAAATGTAGGGGAGGAATCACTGGATTCTGCTCCTGAAATCATTATGCACTATATGCTAATTTGGACGTAAACTTAAAAAATAAATAAAAAGAATTAAGTTAATTTAAACAAAACAAAACAACAACAACAAAAACAGAAAGAAAGAAACTGACACCCTTCTGGATCTTGATGAGCAGCAACCCCATCGGAGACCAGACCTCAGTGAGCCACACTCAGCCACTACCATGGCCGCTTGGGGCAGCTCAGTCATGATATATGCTTACCTTGGGGCTCTGCCTCACTCTCTGGAAGCCCCGCGCCTGTGGCCAGCAGATCACCCATGTCCTGCGGGTGGCTCATGCTGGGGACCCTTCATAACCATCCCACGACTTGTACCCACAGGAAGGACTTTGATGCTATGAAGGTGGAAATCCAGCTCCTGGGAGTGGAGTTGCAGCTGATGAGAAGGCGATGCTTCATGGCGTTGTGGTTCCCCTAGTACGCGCTCATGGAGGGGAACCGACTCTGGCACATGGTGGCCATGAGCTTCAGGCGCATGCCCTGGAGGCCAAAACTGTTGAGCACCAGGAGGGACAGGCGGGCGAACAGCTGCTCATGCATGCGGCGCCACTGCGGCGGCGGCGAGGAGACATCACCAACCACCGCGTACTTGTTGATTCAGAAAGTCAAGGTGAGGCTTTGTGGAAGCTGCATGGGCTTAAAGTAAATATTGCTCCCCGTTTAACTCAAGATTAGGAAGTGCGTGACTCTGAGGGGCCCAACTACTGCCACAAAATTATTCAGAGAGTTTTTCTTTGGAACCTATAGACAGGCCGCGGTGAGCGGCTCAGTAACTCACCGGGCAGAGCAGAGACACTCCCCAAACTGCTGCGCGCCAAAGGAACATGAAGGACTGCGGCTGCGCTGCCCAGACCTCCAGGGGGCGGAGCTGCACTTAGGCACGCACTGCTGGTATAGACACGCCCATTCAGGGTACAGCCCTCTAAGTCAAGAGGGCTGCTGTGCCGCTACTGCCTGGGCTGGGCTGCTCTCTTCTGGTGCCAGTAACGAGTAGGGGCCAGCCTGCTGTTACATACACATACGACTTTAAAAATCTCAGGAAACAGACACTTGTTTCCTGAGTGGTGCACAGGATGGGGTATGTTGGGGGAGACAGGTAAAAGCGGAGTCAAGTTCTTGTTAAGGCATTGTGGCGCCTGGGTGGCTCAGTCAGTTAAGCATCTGACTCTTAATTTAGGCTCAGGTCATGATCTCATGATTTCATGAGTTCGAGCCCCACATTGGGCTCTGCGCTGACAGTGCAGAACCTGCTTGGGATTCTTTCTCCATCTCTGCTCCTCCCCTGCTCATGCTGTCTCTCTCTAAATAAATAAATAAACTTTAAAAATTAAAAAAAAAAAAGGCATTTCTTATGGGAGGCTTGATAATACCTTCCCCTGGGATTCGAGCGGAATGCTTTCCTTCCTGATTACCTTCGCATGTTACTCAGAATCAACACATCTCCACCTTGCCCCATACCGCCGATGATACAGTGCTGCATGCTAGCAAGGATTTTCCTTAGATTGCCACTCCTGCAAACCCTGACCTTTAGCAGCTTATCCACTCAGGATCTCTGTCTTCCTGTCCCATCATGCATCTATGTGTTCTCTTGGTCAGTATTTTAAATGACTTCAGTTGGCTCTTTCTCCAAGTCACACACATCTGGTACTGGTGAAACATTTCCACTCCTTGTCCCTGGCCCCACTCATCACTTTAAGTATCTCTCTCTCTCTCTCTCTCTCTCTCTCTCTCTCTCTCATCTCAAGCTGACAGCTACAACCTCTTGCCTTTATATTCCTTAGTAAGACTCGACTGTGTTACTCCCCTACTATTATAAGAAACGTATATCAAGCACTCCTAAGGGTCCCATAGAAGCCCTTTTCAGTAGAATTGAGGTTGGGGACAGGCACCTTCTGCTTTGCAGTGGCAGAGACTCACAGCACACACACAACTCTCCCCAAAGAAAAAGCCCCCAGGTATCCTCTCTCCATCCTCTCTCTCTCTCAATGTATTTATGTTCTTGGTGACTTTCTAGAACTCTGAACTTGTTTTTAATATTTCCCTTGAAAACTTCCCATTGCTCTGGCATACCACTTCAGAATTTTATGTTTGGTATGATTTAGTCTTGGTTTAACACTGACCTGCTATTATATTCACGTCATTGAAAAGTGGTGGATCTAGGATTTAAACCTAGATATGACTCAAAAGTCCCCTGCTCTTGTAAATGTCCCCAAACGCAAGTACACTGTCTCACACCCTTTCCCACCTCCATCTCCACATCTTGCCTTTGACATTTTTAAGTGCTCTGAGAAAGTGCTGGTCTTGCCTCACTCTCTCGGAATGGTTTAGTTTGAACTGTGAAGGAGAATTTATTCCAGCTCTTACCCATTAACTTTAAAGAACCCATTAACATTGTGTCTCCTCTTTCCTTTCATGGTCTTTATCTGGTAAATTTCTTTGTGGGGACATCTATGTGGCAACTTATCTACCCACACTCCATCTTGGAAAATGACATCAGTTGTTTTCCTTCTCAAACAGAACTGGCATAATCAGAAATTGGGTTAATATCAGAAGTGTTCACCTGATCGCTGTATATACCATTTTTTCAATAAATATATTTAGCAGCTGAGTAACATAATTTGTTCTCTTTTCCCTTTGAAGTATTTTTAATCACAAACTAGGGGGTTGAATGGGCCTATATTTACAGATCATTTGATAATTCCAATGATTCTACCACATTTGGTTATATTTTTTAGAAGCAAAGGATTGATAATTTAGTGTCTGCAAGAAATTTTAACTGGGAGTCAGAAGACTAACAATACCTGCCCAGACACCCACGTAAGATGGTTGGTAAATGTATATAATAGCATTTTATAAAACATGAAGGGAATTTAATGCCTTTACCCACCCCCACACCTTGCTTCATAATGCACAGAAAAGCACTGGTTACACTCATCAAGAAAATGTATATAATCCAAAGGTATATAGCTGAAACAATATTTTATTAGTAAAAGTTCTATAAGTGCTGAAATTTCCTTTTATGAAGTTAGTGATACTATCTTAGAGAGGAACATTTCTTTTATTCTGATTCACTCAATTATTCGTAAACTACTGAATAGTTTGAACATATTCTTCAATACATTTGTAACATATTAGAAACAAGATAGGTTTTAAGAAAGCAAAAGATGCAAACATCACCTTTGTATTTGAATTCTGTATGCAATTTTACTTCTTTTGCACTTCCCCATATTTCATTTAATGTGTTCTATTCAAAAAGTATCCAATGAGATCAAGCCACAAGAATTCCAAATTCTCAGTCTGTGATTACCAGCCATTGAATCGGTTGTCCTTCAACTTCATTTAAATAACAGATCTTGCATAAGAGACTCTTAAAAACTGAGAACAAACCAAGGGCTGATGGGGGGTGGGAGGGAGGGGGGGGTGGGAGGGAGGGGAGGGGGGGGTGGGAGGGAGGGGAGGGTGGGTGATGGGTATTGAAGAGGGCATCTTTTGGGATGAGCACTGGGTGCTGTATGGAAACCAATTTGACAATAAATTTCATATATTAAAAAATAATAAAATAATCAGCAAAAGTCAAATTAAAAAATCACAGGAGAAAAATAAATAAATAAAAATAAATAAATAAATAAATAAATAAATAAATAAATAAATAAATAACAGATCTTGAGGGGCGCCTGGGTGACTCAGTTGGTTAAGCATCTGACTTTGGCTCAGGTCATGATCTCACAGCTTGTGAGTTCGAGCCCCACATCGGGCTGTGTGCTGACAGCTCAGAACCTGGAGCCTGCTTTGGATTCTGTGTCTCCCTCTCTCTCTCTGCCCCTCCCCCACTCACACTCTGTCTCTCTCTCTCTCTCTCTCTCTCTCTCAAAAAGATAAATAAACATTAAAAAATTGTTAAATAAATAAATAAATAAATAAATAACAGATCTTGAATTTTAGTATATTAAAAGGAACCTTAAATACAAAGATTGTTGCCCCTTAAAACACGTATCCTTCATAAAACCTGCATCTTTAAATCATTCCTTTGATAGTAATTGAATAAAACACGATTTCCAATCACACAAAAAAGAAATCACATAAGTGCAGGGTAAGTCAATAATAGATTCAGTTAAAAGTGGGCACAGGTAGAAATAGCCATTTTTGGTTGGGGAAAGGGGCTGGAGAGAGTGGTCATTTCTTATAGCAAAGAAGTTAAATGGACAAAAGAAAGGACATTAATTAAAAAAAAAAAACCTAAGGGGGTGCCTGGGTGGCTCAGTCAATTAAACATCAGACTCTTGATTTTGGCTCAGGTCATGATCTCAGGGTACTTAAGTTTGAGCCCAACATCGGGCTTTGCACTGATAGCATGGACTCTGTTTAGGATTCTCTCTCTCCCTCTTTCTGCCCCTCCCCTGCTTGTGCACTCTCTCTCTCTGTCTCACTCTCTCTCAAAATAAATAAATAAATAACTTAAAAAAAATTTTTAAATAAAAATAAACTTTAAAAAAACCTAATAAGCAAGCTATAAATAAACATCTAATTTAAGACAATTTAAAAGCTAAATCTTTTTCCTATAATCTCATATTATTCAATTTTTCCAAAGATTAATTCTGCATCCTCTGAATGCATGAATTTCATAGACGTTGTCAAAAGTCAACTGGTAAAATGATAGTCAGGGGACTCAACACCAACCTAAAACCACGCAATGTATGTAGTTGACATGAACTATGTTAACTCCATATTTATTTTTAATTCAAACATATCATGGCAGAACCACTAGTAATATATCTATGTGCTTTTTCTGAATTCTGTTAAAGAAACTGCCTTTTGGTTGTGATTCATAGCACCTGCAGACGTAAATCCATTGTTATCCTCATGTATCCTATATGTGATAAATAGACATACAAATACTATTATTGATTTGGTTTTTACCCTCATCTTCCCTATTGGACTATAAACTCTTTGAGGACAAAGAGAGTGAGTTATCAACCTGTGTATACCAAGTTATATATAGTAAACATTGTGAACATTCTATAAATGTAGAATAAATATAAAATAGTTTCATAAACTAAGTATATTAATTTGAGAAACCTAATTGTTTAAATATTAGATCCATTTTGAGTTAACTTTCACACATGATATAAAGATTCAACTTCATTTTCTGTATATTGATATCCAGTGTTCCCAGCACTGTTTGTTGAAAAGACTGTCCTTTCCACATTGAATGGTCATGGCCCCCTTGTCAAAAATCATTTGACCTTATATATGAGGGTTTATTTCTGGGATTTCTCTTCTATTTCATTTATCTATATGTCTTTGTGCCAGTACCGCACTGTTTTGATTATCATAGCTTTGTAGTAAATTTGAAATCATGAAGTGTGAGATGTCCAATTTGTTTCTATTTTAAGATTATTTTGCTATTTGGAGTCCCTTGAGATGCCATATGAATTTTAGGGTGGATCACAAAAATACATACATTCATACACTTACAAAAATTGGTAAGTCAAATGTGGTCACTGTAGCACTCTGTAATAAAAAAAAATTTTGGTGGCACCCTTAATGTCTATCTTAAGGACATGGGTAAATAAATATTTTAGATATATACTATGGAATACCTTATGGCAAGAAGCAACCAATTAGATAATTGGCAACATGAAGAGATCACAAAGCAATATTTTTTTTTGAGTTAGAAAGAGAGGCATCTTACTTTTTTAACTCGAATATTATTTTAAGATCTATGTTGCCACTTACATAATTTATTACTGGTTGTCTCTTGCTACTGTAAGTTATTTTATAGTATGGCTAACATATGCATCTATATATATTATATATAATATAAAGAGATATATATGTGTGTGTGCACATGTGTGTTCATACAGAAAGAGATTCAGGAGGATGAAAAACAGAAAAACTAGCAAGAGAAGAGGTTCTCCTACATTATTCTATTATCATGTAGTTGTAACTTTCACATTTAGGCCTTTAAATAAACTGAAGTCTATTTTTGTAAGTAGTATAGAGGGTAAGGCAATTTTTCTAACATCACTTCATAGGACCCATTTTTATAACACCATATGTGTAATACACTTTATATAGATAATGCATCATATACCATGTCTGCTTATTTATGTACTGCATGTGTGTGTATATATAACATTTAGAAAGGAAGTGCTAAAGTTATATACAATTAAATAATATAATGTTTGCCTGGCTAAATGAATTCAAGCTGAGATTCTTTCACTTGAGTCTGAAACAGTCTTGAACAACAGAGATGTTATGAAATATTCCTGAGATGATACCATGATACAGATTTGTCTGTCATTGTTTCATCAGAATGATTTGAAAGAAGAAACTAGAAAAATAATTTAATGCCTATAGTAAAAGTCTTATATTGTGGTGAAATAAACCTCATGGAAGGACTTGGCTGTTGCCATATCTATTTCATAGAGAGGAAAACTGAGCCTATTTGTGCTAAGTAGCTTTCTCTGAAATCCCAGCTGGTGAAGAGAGTATCTAGGATTTGTATCCAGCTCCACTAGTATAGTCTTACACTCAGGCTTCATCCATTAAACCAGGGGTCAGGAGACTTTTTCTAGAAAGGGCCAAATATTAAATATTTTAAGCTTTGCAGCCCACATTCTCTCTGATGCAACTGTTAAGCTCTGTCATCATAGGACCCAAGGAGCCATAGACAACATGCAAACAAATAAGCATGGCTGTATTCCAAAAAAAAAAAAAAAAAAAAAAAAAAAACCCATTATTTGTAGACATAATTTTTAATTTCATAAAATTTCACGTGTCATGATATATTATTCTCCCCTCAATTTTTTTCCAGCTATTTGAAATATAACAAATATCCTTTGCTTATATGCTATACAAAAACAGGTGGCAGGCTGGGTTTGGTCTAGGGGCTGTAATTTTTCAACCTCTACACTAAACTGTGTGAAACAAGCAGTCAGAAAGGAAACTTGTATTTCAGTAGCAAGATCCTGCAATGAAATCATTTTACTTTATGAATGTACACTGAGGTTATTTTATGGCATCAAAAATAGTTGCCCAGCAGAGAGATAGAAATGCAAAACCAGAGTTCAAGATTTAATAATGGTAAATATTTTTTGAAAGTCATTTCCATGATGCTATAACTCAGACTGAGCTAGTAGTTGAAAATGTGAGTTTAGGGGCGCCTGGGTGGCTCAGTGGGTTAGGCTTCCGACTTCAGCTCAGGTCACGATCTCACGGTCCGTGAGCTCGAGCCCCGCGTCAGGCTCTGGGCTGCTGGCTCGGAGCCTGGAACCTACTTCCGATTCTGTGTCTCCTTCTCTCTCTGCCCCTCCCCCGTTCATGCTCTGTCTCTCTCTGTCTCAAAAATAAATAAATGTTAAAAAAAAATAAAAAAGAAAATGTGAGTTTGGAAACAGCCAGAACTATGCAGTGGAAGGGGAGAAAGGAGCAAGACAAAGTGACTTGTGTATGGAGATAGTAGTGAAAAGGATAGAACCAAGATGAGCAAAGTGATAGGAAATAGGGAAGGAGTTAGTTTCATGAAAGAGAAGGAGCAGAGCTAATAACAAATCCAAGAGGACAAGGAAAATCCTGTCTCCCTTTAGCAACTAAGTACATCAACAATGAGTTTTGAAAAGAAGAATCACCACAGAAAGGTTAGTATGAAAAGCAAGTTACAGGTGCTTAAGTAGGAGGCAGAATAGAAGCTCTGGCTTCCTTTTAGAAATGAACTTTTGGGGGGCACCTGGGTGGCTCAGATGGTTAAGTGTCCTACTTCTGCTTAGGTCATGATCTCATGGTTGGTGGGTTCCAGCCCCACATCAGGCTGTGTGCTGACAGCTCAGAGCCTGGAGTCTGCTTTGGTTTCTGTGTGTGTCTCTCTCTGCCCCTCCCTCCACTTGGGCTCTGTCTCTCTCTGTTTCTCAAAAATAAATAAAATGTTGGGGCGCCTGGGTGGCGCAGTCGGTTAAGCGTCCGACTTCAGCTCAGGTCACGATCTCAGGGTCCGTGAGTTCGAGCCCCGCGTCGGGCTCTGGGCTGATGGCTCAGAGCCTGGAGCCTGCTTCTGATTCTGTGTCTCCCTCTCTCTCTGCCCCTCCCCCGTTCATGCTCTGTCTCTCTCTGTCCCAAAAATAAATAAAAAAACATTGAAAAAAAATTAAAAATAAATAAATAAATAAATAAATAAATAAATAAAATGTTAAAAACAAATTTAGAAATGAACTTTTTTTTTATTTTTTTTTAATTTTTTTTTTCAACGTTTATTTATTTTTGGGACAGAGAGAGACAGAGCATGAACGGGGGAGGGGCAGAGAGGGAGACACAGAATCGGAAACAGGCTCCAGGCTCTGAGCCATCAGCCCAGAGCCCGACGCGGGGCTCGAACTCACGGACCGCGAGATCGTGACCTGGCTGAAGTCGGACGCTTAACCGACTGCGCCACCCAGGCGCCCCAGAAATGAACTTTTTGAAAGGAGACCCCATATTTATCTAAAATTTAATGCTTAATAAATACCTAATTCAGTGAAACCTTTATATTTCATAGGTAAGCATTGACAATAATAAGTAACTGAGAGACAATAGTGTTTATGCTCAGATCTGCAATCTTTGCAAAGATTAAGAAACTGCTGACATTCAGCTGTCATATTCTGGAGCTTCCATGAGCTATTACCTTCTCCTTGGAAATTTTCTCATGTAACTACAACTTTTATTCCAGTGTGTTTCAATATTTGAGATATATTGCTAATTTGGAAACTGTAGTGAATCTACCAGTCTTCCAACTTTAAATGACTCACTGATTCAAATTCTGGCCCTTAGGTCTATTTGCATAGGAGATGAAACTGTATAAAAAGTAGCTCCCATGTTGGTATTTACAAGGAAAGAGAAATTGGAAAGAAAACATGGAATGTGGAAATATACCCCCTCCAGGGTGGAGAAAGTTTTCAACAAGAAATACAATCTATGAAGGTAAGGTAAAATTGGTTTCTGATTTAGGATCTCGGAAGGATATACAAGGGAAATATTGGAAAGACATTAACTTACCGAATAATTACAAAGGTATGGAGAAGATTAAGAGAACACACAAGGCATGGTTAGCCAAAAGCAAGAAGCTGCTTTTATGCTGAGGACTGAAGGGGAGGGTGGACAAAATAGTTTCTACAATTCAATGAGGCTGAGACTATGGAGGAAGCTCAGGGTCCAGAAGTTCTACTCATGGAGGGATACAGCAACTGCTAGTGATTCAACCTTCTAGAAAAAGCGTGGCAATCTGATAAGACTTAACTATTCTTTAGGCATTTAATAAAATGGCTATAAACAAGATCTTTGCCTGTAAAAAAAAAAAAAAAGAAGAAAGAAAAAAAAACTGATGCTGCATTTTTAGTCATCTGACAATATTTTAATATTTTAACCAAATGGCCTACATCATTTGATTAGAGTACATTTGAACATATTGCGATAAATACATATTGTTTGCTATATTCTGCACCAAAATACATCGTGGATTTGTTATTTCATAAAATACTAATGTCTTCTGTAATCTTCAACCAGGACTCTCTGCCACCTGTGTCACATATTTGGAAATAATTTTAATATCTTAATATACTCAATTTAAAAATATCTACCCCAACATTTTTCACATTGTTTGGGGGGAGAAAACTATACTCTATCAAACTCATTTACATTTTTCTTCTTTTATATTGTCTTCATTTAGCTTCCTTGGATAAGATTAATTCATTGACACACTGTAGTATTTTTCCTGGGCATCAGGAAGAATAATAATTAGAAAACAATATTCCTGGTTTACAGGGAATAAGGCAATTTATAAATAAATGTATTGGAATTCACAAGAGAGAAAGACTGGAGGAAAAGAGATAAAGTGACAACTTCATGAAGGATGTAATATCTGAGCTCAGCATTTAAGAATGAGTGACAGGATATTTTCCAATTACAGATAGCAAAGAAAATGCCTCCCCTCCTACTCTGACAAGTGAAAATAAGCAGGCCCTGGGTACAAACAACACCACCATAAATGGAAATAAATCAGCAATGATGCAATCCTTGGGATGGATTGCTCTATGGGGAAATACCATTCTATCTACTAGATTCTATAATAACGGGCAAAGTGACTACATCAAACTTTTACTAATGCTGAGTAAGCACTTTGCCCTAATATGCTGTGAGTACAGAATTTATGGCAAAACATAATACACACTATGTGATCATCTCCCTAGTAAATCCTTTCCAAACTGTTTGAACTCAACACATTTTTATCTAGTTTGGAAGAGTAATGGTATGTTTTATTCTCCTGGAAGCTTGATAAAATAGAACAAGAAAATTTACATTGAAAATGAAGATTGCACGTTCTCATAAACAGCTGCAAACTTATGTGTCACTAGTCAGTTCTTAACTAACTACAAAGAGGACTGATAACTGAGAAAAGAAATAGAAAGAATTTTGAAAAAAATACATATATTACAAGGCTGGTGAAATGATGCTTAGTCCTTAACAGTTAATTATCTTTTTACAAATATGGAAGTATAGGTTTTTTTTTAATTGTAGTTACAAATATATACTATCTATTAGCTCTAGTTCATATTATTTTATTTTGTATTTATTACTCTGACAACTTCCTCAATGTTTGTTTGGAAATAATGTGGACCTGGTATGATATCATGCCATCACAGGCAAATTCTGAATATCTGTTCCTGTTTTAGAGCTCCCCATGCAATTGACTTGGGTCTCTGTTGAAGAAGTATCATGGGTGAATGTATTTCATTGTCCAGACCTGCTTCTCTATCCCTGAAGAACTGTTATTCTCAAGGACTCACTAATATCCTCATGGGTGCGAATATCAGTGTCAGGGCCCAATATCACAGAGAATCCAACCTGAGACAGATGTCCATATTCTCTAGGTTGATCTGTAGATTCAATAAAATTCTAATACAATCCAAATTGATTCTTGATGAAATTGACGAGTTGACTCTAAAAATTTGTATGAAAAGGCATATGAGGGGCGCCTGGGTGGCGCAGTCGGTTAAGCGTCCGACTTCAGCCAGGTCACGATCTCGCAGTCCGTGAGTTCGAGCCCCGTGTCGGGCTCTGGGCTGATGGCTCAGAGCCTGGAGCCTGTTTCCGATTCTGTGTCTCCCTCTCTCTCTGTCCCTCCCCCATTCATGCTCTGTCTCTCTCTGTCCCAAAAATAAATAAACGTTGAAAAAAAAAATTAAAAAAAAAAAAAAAGGCATATGATTTATAATGGCCAGGGGTGCCTGGCTGGCTCAGTCGGTTGAGTGTCTGACTTAGGCTCAGGTCATTATCTCACGGTTTGTGAGTTTGAGCCCTTCGTCGGGCTCCGTGCTAACAGCTCGGAGCCTGGAGCCTGCTTCGGATTGTGTGTGTGTCTCTGCTCGTCCCCCACTCATGCTCTGTCTCTGTCTCTCAAAAATAAACAAACATTAAAAAAAATTTTTTAGAATGGCCAATTTGGGGAAGAAAAAGATGGAGAACTTACACTACTTGATTTCAGGTTTTACTCCATAAGCCAGCAATCAAGATATGGTGGTACTGTTATAAGGATAGACACACCGACCAGTTGAATGGATTGCAGAGATGAGAAAGAGAACCACACATGACTTTTAAACAAAGCAATTCAGAGGAAAGGAAAATCTCCCCAACAGAGACAATCTAAATGCATTAAAGCTGCATTTGTGGAAGCATGAAGTACAAATTCACTAAACACTGAGAAAGATGACAAATGGGGCTACTACCACTTCATACTTTGGTAATTATACCCATGGATTATACTTATTTGGGAAACACCATATAAGACCACAGAATTAAGGTATACACTGCATCATGGCTGGATGGAGCACCATTCTGGTAGCATAAAATCTCAAAGTGGGAACCTCACCTGTGCCTACAAAAGACCATTCCATCCACCACTCTACTGCTGTGGACCTATATTTCTATAGAATATTGTAAGTGACAGACCAATGGCTCCCATGGTCATGTGGCAACTTCATCACCATATTGGCTCCTATATGAAGGCCAACTTCCAAAAGGGTGCCTATTCATTTTTATTTCCATGTGCACATCCTTTTGTGCAGTCTTCTGTCACACCAAATGTGCCTAATTTCTATAAACAATAGGATATCGCAGAAGCGATGTTGTATGACTTTCAGAGCTATTCCACATAACATACATCAGCCACCTTGTTCCCCACGAGACCATTTGCTCCAGGGGAAGCATTTGTTAAGTTCTAAGAAAGCTCCAGCAGGCTTATATAGGCTCCAAGTGACAAGGAATTGGAATCCCCTACAAAGAATCAACACTTACTTGCCAGGTCTGTGAGTGAGAGAAATTGGCAATGGATATCCAGAAGCAATCAATCCTTCAGGTGACTATAGCCCCAGCTGACATGTTGAGTATAACTGTAGCTTGTATAACTATCCAGCTAAGCCACTCCCAGATTCTTGACCCAAAGAAATTGTATAATAAATATTTATTGTCTTAAGCTTTGTATGTTCTTTCTGTAGTTCCTTTAGGTGTGAACTTAAATTGAGAGTTTTCTTGTTTCTTGAGATAGGCCTGTATTGCTATGAACTTTCCTCTTGAAACCACTTTGCTGCATCCTATAGGTTTTGGTATGTTGTATTTCTGCTTTCATTTATCACTAGATATTTTAATTTGGGGGCATTTTTATTCAGCAATAGATAATTCATAAAGCTGTAAGGCAGGTACATTAGACTAATACAATTTTATGTGTAATCTCATGTGTGAACCAACCATAAATCCTCAGAAAATGGAGCTAGGGAAAACTCCATGAAAAAAAAAGAAAAACCTAATCCTAGAATATGTGTTGATTCTAATCAAGATGAATCACTATCCTCTCCAAAGGAATCAAGTGACCATCCCTTAAAGGGTGGTATCATATTGGAAGCTAAATGCAAGTTTCTCTTAATGGCAGTTAGACATTTAGCAGCAGCAATAGCTAACTCAGGCTTGAAGCCCATGCTACTGGGCCTTCTATAGCATCCATTCCTGCCATCATGACTGTTTCTTTCATATACCCATTGTGGTAGCACTGAGGCGATCAATGAA
Organism: Lynx canadensis; assembly: GCF_007474595.2. Classification (NCBI taxonomy): domain Eukaryota; kingdom Metazoa; phylum Chordata; class Mammalia; order Carnivora; family Felidae; genus Lynx; species Lynx canadensis. Next base: position 91,091,743 of record NC_044312.2, on the reverse strand, counting down.
AGAAACTAGCTGATATCAACTGGGTAGCTCATTTTGCTTACTGGTAAATTTAGCTCCAACTCTGTAGGCCAGTGAAAGGTATCCCTTTACTTTGAAGGAGACATCCTAATATGTCCCATACCACTGGGCCTCTAGAAAAATTGACTTATGTGTAAGTTATTGAATCTTCATGGTTTATTTGCTATTCCTTTTTTTTTTTTAATTTTTTTTTGAGAGACAGAGAGTGACTGGGGGAGGGGCAGAGAAAGAGAAAGTGACTAGGGGAAGGGCAGAGAGAGAGAGAGAAAGAGAAAGAGAGAGAGAGATACAGAATATAAAGCAGGCTCCAGGCTCTGAGCTGTCAGCACAGAGCCTGAAGCAGGGCTTGAACCCATGAACCATGAGATCATGACCTGAGCTGAAGTCAGACGTTTAAGAAACTGAGCCACCCAGGCACCCCTATGTTCTATTCTAAAGATTATACATGTCTTATCAAGACCTAGCATACTTGCCATATTTTTCTCAGTCTGATTGACCTGATATATTTATAGCGGACTAATGTTTTGTTCACAGAAATATCTAGGCAGACTAGATAACTTTGGACTATATTTTGACTCATGTTATGGTCCACTGTGTGGTCCATCCTGCTGTTTTGCATTTATACTTGAAAAGTACATGTGTTTTATAATTATTGAGCTTAATTTTGTATAAGTAAACTGAACCAAGTTATGTAATTTCATGTTCAATTTGTCTATGTCACTATGTCTCACTATATCTTCTATATACATATCACTACTGATATTTTTATCTATGTTCTCTATTAATTACTAATTAAAGGGTGTTAAAATCGGCATTGGTTTTATTATCCATCTAGTTGTGTCCAGATATATCTTATAGTATATAATGTATATTACAGTTCTGTTATTAGATTTATAGACATTTAGGATCTACATATTTCCTGAAGAATTAACTATTTTATGATTCTGATAGGTTCCTATTTATCTCTTGCTATACTCTCCAAGTCAGCTTTGTCTGATACTAATACAACCATATCATATTCTTATGCTTAGTATGTAGCTCTATCCTTTTATATTCGAGCTAGTTGTGTCTTTGTGTATAAAGTATATACTAACTCTTGAGACCACAAGATAGTTAGGTCTTGCTTTTTGTTATCTAGTCTAACCATCTCTGCCTTTTACTTAGAATAGTTAATCTGTTTGTATTTAATGTTGTTATTTATATGGTTTGGTTTAATTCAACTACTTGCAATGTGTCCTATAGTGGTACTACATGTTTTTCTTGTTCCCTTTCTCCTTTCCTGAATTCTTTAGAGTTAATAAAAGAAGTTTTATTATTTAACCTTCTTGGTAGCTTTTGTAGCTGTATCCCTTTATACTATTTTTTAGTAGTTTGTCTAGAGGTTATGATATGTATCTTAACTTACCAAGTTTTCCTAGATTTGGTATTGTGAAATTACGAGTAAAATGTTAGAATCATAGTGAAATTCCATTAAACTCCCATTCTTGGTACTATGGTTTTAATATGCTTTACATCTGCTTCTAAAATAAATCTTGTAATATAAGGTTACACATTTGATTATATAGTTTTCTACATAAAAATTAAAAAGAAAAAATGTATTTTATATCTATATGCATATTTATCATCTTGTGTTCTTCTTTCCTTCTGGAAGATCTAAGTTTCCATTTGCTATTATTTCTCTTCAGTCTCAAAAACTTCCTCATTTTCTGAAAAGCAGGTATGCTAATGACATTTTTTCTCAGCTGTCATTGAGCTGAAATGTCTTTCTCAATTTTTAAGGAGTATCTTCATTGTTTGTAGAATAGTAGGTTGACTATTGATTTACATTCAGCACTTTAAAGATGTTGGTTCATTGGCTTCTACTTCCTTTGTTTCCAAAGCGAAGTCAGTAATCCTTCAGAATATTGTTCTTTTCTATATATGTTTCTTTTTCTCTGCTTTTAAGATTTTCTATTTTCAGTTTTCAGCAGTTTAAGTATGGTGTTCTATGACATGATTTTCTTTTTATTTACCCTTCTTGGGATTAGGAATCAATAGGTCTTCATATATAACTTGATGTTTCTTATGAATTTGGGAAAATTCAGCATTAGACTTTCAAATATTTTCACAGGCATTCTCTTTCTCATCTCTTTCTGGTACTTAAAATACACTAGCTTACATTGTTTGAGATTGACTACAAGTTAGTGAGTCAATGTTCGGTTGGTTTATTTTTTTTTCTAACATTTTCTGCAGTATTCTTCAGATTGAATAATTTGTATTGAATCTATCTCAAGTTTAATATCCCTTCCTATTCCTGATTCTGGTTCTAATAAGTTCATCATTTAATTTTTTTTCCAGATATACTTTCACTTCTAAAATTTCTGTTTGGTTCTTTATTATCTTCTATTACTATTCAGACCCTTGCCATCTGTTCACTCTTTGTGACCAATTACTTTTTATTTCAGGTTTTTAAATATATTAATAATAACTGCTTTAAAGTCTTTGTATGCTAATTCTATAATTCATGTTTATTACCTTTTTTAAAAATTGGCAAAGGGTTACATTTCCCTACCTCTTTGGTTACACACTAATTTTTCAAATTTTTATGCTTCACATCATGTCATATATTGAAGGGAGCCTCACTTATGCCACCTTTTAAAAAGTATTTAGACTCTTTGCACAGGCAGTTAAACTTGCTAGGCTTGCTTATATTCTGTTAGGAGATATCTCTTGCCATTTAGAACTTGGCCTTAAAGAATTCCCTTACTGTAGAAAGGGATCCTCACTACTAAGCACCTTTCTAAGACCTACACTGTATGTCCAAGGTGCTCAGTGAGGTTTTTCCATTCTGGTTGGGCTGGAATTCCAATGTCTTTTAGAACTGTACATCTAGTCCCAGCCTTGCAAGACCTTTGGTGTCATAATTCAACTTTCAGTCTCATAGCAGGAGATCTCTACTGGTCTGCAGCCTGAAAGAAATCTTACCTTGTCCATGTGTAGCTTAGCTCATGGCCAAGAATCCACAATGAATGACCTTACAGACTTCTGAAGTGCTCACTCTTTCTAAGAGTGCTCACTCTTGAAGTGCTGTTTTTCAATGTATGCCCTGCAAATGCCAAGTACTTAAACAGTCCACGATTCCAATGTTTTATCCTCAGCTTGGGAAAACAAGGTTTTTTAGCCTTTATCTCACTGTTCTGTAGCAGGAAAATGTTACTAGTTGATCCTTCACTTTTAAGAAATCAACATATTTGTCAAGGCTTAGTTTAAATGCTACAAAACTTTTATCACCAGCACCCACCCAGATTTTTTTTCCCTAAATCTCAATACCCTTTAGTTAGTAGCTTGCCATGGCTGTGTGTTCTTGCTTAATATTCCTCATTTAAAGCAAGTTCCTCAAGGGCAGGTGTATTTGTGATTGTGAAATGGAGGGAACATGGGATTAAGTTTTGGGAGCTCATGAGATTTAGTATTAGAAATAGCTGGGGCACCTGGGTGGCTCAGTCCATTAAGCATCTGACTCTTGATTTCAGCTCAGGTCATGATCTCACGATTGTGAGATAGATCAAGCCCCATGTCAGGCTCCATGATAAGCGTGGAGCCTTCTTGGGATTCTCTCCCCACCTCTCCCTTTGCCCCTCCCCTATTCTCTCTCTCTCTCTCTCAAAACAAATACACATTTTTAAAAAAAGAAATAGCTCTATTATTTTTGAGCTACATATAGCTTACATATTTCCTACTTACATATAGCTTACATGTTTTTTAGAAATTTATCTAACCTGGGGTGCCTGGGTGCCTCAGTCAGTTAAGCATCCAACTCTTGATTTCAGCTCAGATTATGGTCTCACAGTTATGGGATCAAGCCCCACATCAGGCTCTGTGCTGACATGGAGCCTGCTTAAGATTCTCTCTCCCTCTTTTTCTGCTCCTCTCCCCAGCTCATGCTCACTCTCTCCCTCTCTCTCTCTCTCTCTCTCTATCAAAATAAATAAGCATTAAAAAAATTAAACCTTTAGAAATTTATCTAACCTTTCATCAAATCTCAAATGTATAATAGGTACCTAAGACTAACTACTTCTATATATCAAGTTCCCATGGGGGTAAAGTGAGATAATATACATGAATGAAATTTTAATGAATAAAAGGTCCATAAAACTATCAGTTAAAGTACTGCGGGTGAATCAACATCATCTTTGTAATTATAATCATCCTAATTCCTCATAAGACAACATTTTAAGGTTTTTTAAAAATGGCAATAAAATTTTTATCCTTGGAATATTTAAATGCACAAAAAATTCATGACACTAAAGGATAATGGTTACTACTAAAATAAATTCCACTTTGCTTTTCATGTTATAAAAAATTGAACCTTCAAATAGAAAACAGAAATGTTGAATAATCTGTTTTCCTTGAATGAATGAAGAAGCAAATATATCAACTGATAAAAGGCAACATTTCTATAATGCTGCTCACATACAAGAATAATATACAGTAGTAAATATTTTTGTAACCTTTGTCATAAAATAGATTCTTCTGTTGTTGTTAATATACCCCTTCCTACACAGCTTTATATGTTTAAGACTACACTACAGTATATCTGTAATCTCTGGGGGCTCACAGCAATATAATTCCAGCAAAAATGGCAAAACTTGTACAAGTGAAGGTGAAGAAAAGAAACGAAACTTGGTGTTGTCAGAAAATTTAATCATTTCTTAATACACTATAGGAAAAGGGTTCTTCTTCAGTTCCTTAATAGAGGAATTTTTAGAAGATTTGCTTCACACAGTGAATAAAACCATTTAAAATTTCACATATTTTAGTTTCAAAGGTGGCTCTTATAAGGCTATATTTATAAAATGAGTTTTTATCATAACAGCATGACAATAGAGCATAGCTCTATTGGAGAAGAAAACTGGTTGCAATTCAATGCTATATGGCAAAAACATTTTAAAAAGTAAATAAGGATGTCTAACACGTTTAATAAACATACCAAACTTGGTAGGATACAGAGAATAAACAGAGAATACTATTTTTTTTCCACCAGGACCTTCAAATATGCCCTGAGGTCTTCATTATCTCTCTTGGATATCTTTGACAGATAGATTGTTTTTCTGATAATTTGTGGGTGTCAGAAGAGCATTACTTTTCAGCATTTAAAAAGTCTAGTTTAATCTGAATCAAAACTAAACCTCTCACACAATTCAAATATTTTTCCCCCACCCCCATTCAAGATTGACCAAATGTTTGGGAGCTGGCAAAGAGAAAGAAAGATTTTAGCATGGTGTCTCTCCACTCGACAGATTTTATGAAGTAGACAAGAGGAGAGAAAGGGATGAGAAGGAAATGAACAAAACCTTTCTACTTAGTTAATACCGGTTGTAGTCCTTTGGTGACTGCAGAGCCAGAGATCCCAATGTTGGCTTTTCTGTGAATGTGCATTGGAGGATTCTTGGAGACTTTTCACTGGAGCCTTCACTCTGCACCATTCTGATATGGGTGATGCACTATATGGCTGACTTCACTCAAAATCCCCAGTCCCTTCCCCCATGTTATCCTCACCTCAACACTTTCAATATGGCAAACCCATCACCTGAGCTTACAGGAGAAACACACACCCATCCTGCATCTTGCCAAAATCTCAAAGGGCAGACCGTTTCCAGTACAGCTTTCTCTCCTTCCCTGCCATCAGCCATTGTGTCAACTAGCTTTAATTCCTTTAGGCTTTTTCATGCAAGAGGAAAGCATTCTTTTGCATACTCTCAAGAATTTTCTGGCACTTAACTCTAGTAGAAGTCTTGGTAATTTTGCCAGTGTGGCCATGATGTGAGTCGCTAGTCTCCCTGCTTGTAGACAATCCAGTATCTATGAATGTTTATCACTTGGGCCTAATCACTTGGCCTGAAACAAAAGGAAACACAGCCGTTCACTAATAGGAATGGGAAGGAAATGTACAAAACTCCTGTCTCATGTATCCTTTTCAAGGAAATTTATTTGGAAAACTCTCCATTTTACTCATATGTAGAAGGCAGATGTTTTCTATATGATAAATTTAGTTTCCTCTTCAATTAGCCCAACAGAGATGTTTGTAGCCTCTCTTGTTAAAATGTATAAATACTTTCAATTTATCCAATTGGGGGGACAGAACCTAAAACCCCAGGACAACTACAAGGATCTCACCTTTTATTCCATTACTCATGTGTATGCAAATAAATATTTTTGCTTCTAGTTTGCTAGAATAAGAGACAGATTTATAATAAAGTTAATGATGCTTAAGATTCAGGTCTGTTTAGTTGCATGGGTGCCTTTCAAATCCTATACCTATTTGCAAATTTAAATTTTATTTTATTTTGAAAAATGGCTCCCATATTGTATAAGATTGAGAGACATATTTGTAAAGTGTTTAAAGCAAAGACTAAAATGACTTAATTTATTCAAGGGTGGATACCAATCTTTATCTTTCTCTTACCAACTCCTCCCTCTAAATTCCTACCTATTTGTGCACATCTAACTCTTCCTGGACTCTGGAACATGATATAATGTAATAATCAATTGTGAGAGTTGATTTAACCATATGATAATTTGCGGTGCCTAGGTGGTTCAGTTGGTTAAGCATCTGACTTGATCTCAGCTCAGATATTTTTTTTTATTGTTTTTCATGTTTATTTATTTATTTTGAGAGACAGAGAGACAAAGAGTGCAGAGGAGGAAGGGGCAGAGAGAAAAGGAGAGAGAATCCCAAGCAGACTCCACGCTGTCAGTAGAAATCCCTACGTGGGGCTCAATCTCACAAACTGTGAGATCATGACCTGAGCTGAAATTAAGAGTGAAGCCTACTTAAAACACACACACACACACACACACACACACACACACACACGCACAGAGTAATTTACTCAGGTACAAATTTACATCGATGTGCCAGCACATCATAATCCTGGTGACTTGAGAGGTTTTGCGTATTAAGATGGCTTTTTTCTGCCACAGCTACCTCTAGATTCAGTCTGAAAGCATGCTACAGTCACTCAGTGAGGCCACCATAGGTACTGCAATGAAAGTAATATTCATTCAATGTATCCTCATTCATGTATGAGGATAAGCAGATTCTCTGCCTGGCAACTAATCTTAACATTACATTGTCCTCCGTCAATACATCAAGATACACCCTACAGTCAGTAATGGCATTTTTATGAATACATTCTGTATAATAATCTGAAAGAAATACAAAATATCTACGTTTTGTGTATTCATTTTAAAACGTGTGCAATACTCAGCAGAACATCATAGCGAGCCATGATTGGAATGGAAATAAGTGAAGAGGGCCTTTTCTTTCCCCATTTCTAATTCTTCTGCCTCAGTGTATAAAATGTAATAATACCATGTATTATTTATCAACAGCAGTTTAGTACCGCCACACAAATGTCACTCAGCGAGATTACCATATATATCTGGCTGTACATCAAAACGTTTTTATGTGGTTTGCAATTATCGAACATTATGGAAATGTGACTAACACGAGTTAAAGCGAGTAAGAAATTTTCAGCCCAGTGGTGAAAAGGGAGGAGAGACTTTCCCGAGAGCAGCACTGTTAGAAGAACCCAGGTGAGGAGAAAAGACTTCTTCTAGCTGCCACGCCAAAGCTGACAGAGACTGTGGCAATCCAAGTTGGTTGACGTGTATCTTAGCCAAGCTCCACAGGCACCACCACCTCTTTTCTGGCATCAGCCATGACGACTTGTATAGCTGCCTCATGATAAAGCCAGGGACTTGACAGACTCATAAAATAAACTCCTGAGATAAGAGAGAGAGAGGTGTTTTCCCTTTTTTAGTTAACAGGAGTTTCTTTCCCTTCATTTAGTACTGCAGTATTTAAAGTCCTTGAGAGGGATGGAAGAAACTAATGTATTTAAGACCAACTATGTTTCAGGCACTGGGATCAATACTTTATACATATTAATATATTTAACCATATATCTGTATACATTTAATTTTATGATATCAAATTATAATTTTTTTTAATTTTTTTAACATTTTATTTATTTTTGAGACAGGGAGAGACAGAGCATGAACAGGGGAGGGTCAGAGAGCGGGAGACACACACTCTGAAACAGGCCCCAGGCTCTGAGCTGTCAGCACAGAGCCCAACGCGGGGCTCTAACTCACAGACTGTGAGATCATGACCTGAGCCGAAGTCAGCCACTTAACCAACTGAGCCACCCAGGCGCCCCTCAAATTATAATTTAAAGTATACAAGGGGCGCCTGGGTGGCGCAGTCGGTTAAGCGTCCGACTTCAGCCAGGTCACGATCTCGCGGTCCGGGAGTTCGAGCCCCGCGTCAGGCTCTGGGCTGATGGCTCAGAGCCTGGAGCCTGTTTCCAATTCTGTGTCTCCCTCTCTCTCTGCCCCTCCCCCGTTCATGCTCTGTCTCTCTCTGTCCCAAAAATAAATAAACGTTGGAAAAAAAAAAATTAAAAAAAAAAAAAGTATACATAGTGATACATGTAATCATATCTGAATATATATATATATATATATATATATATATATATCCATATGTTATAGATAAACTACAGATCAGAAAGCTGAGGTAATTTACCTGAGGTAATTTACCCAGAATTTGAACCTACAACTATTTAGCATTAATTTGTTTTTTCTATTATATTAGTTTATCTCATGATTTAAAAATTGCATTTTCCTAATTATTTGTCTTTTTGTTTGTTTTATCTCCCTGAATCTCCTCAGCTATCTTCTTCCTACCACTTCTTAGAAGGTGAAACTGATTTCTCACCATGTTTTGGAAACTTGACATACTTACAAAGAAATATAAAGTAAGTAATTTTCTGTAATTTGGCCATATTTCACAATCAATATTTTCCAAAGGTTTTCCTCTTGTTGCTTTTAAGTTAAGCAGCTATAATGACATTTAGAAACTGGGTGAGATCCATGCTCACCTAAGGCTTTATTCCTTATGTTCTAGAAGAGCAGCAGAACGTCAGGATCATTCTCTGTAGGTATCTCAGGAGTACTAACCCTAGAAATCCCACGTCCCCTTGTAGATGTTTAACATCAATAACAGCTTTTGTTATGGTAGGAAACTCCTTCTACTCAATTTGTTGCTTTCCATTTCCAAGGGCTGACCTACTAAGATGTTATCTTAGTTGTGACCATAGTCTTAACCTTTCATATTTCCCCCATCTTCATTTCTCCACTCCTGCACAGTGAATCACTATGTCACATAGAGGCAGTCATACCTATGGGCTCCTTTATGGCATCAGATACAGATCTAACTCCATTTGTAGTAGAGATCACAAATACATTGTTTTAATAAAAATAGCCTGTAACTATTGAGTATTTACTTGGTGCCAATCATTAAGTATTCTCCATAGATAGAATCATTTAATCCTCAAAACAGTACTGTAATACAGATATTAAGATCCTGCATTTCAGCAAGCCGTGGTTCATAGCTTGCAAAGTTATCTATGCAAGGTTACATAGCTCGCTCAAGGTCTGACCTTCTATTAAGTGCAGAGCTACGTGTGAATCCAGTCATTCTGACTATAAGCCTTGGATGCTTAACCATTACAATGATAGCCTGCATTGCCTAGTAACCACTTCACCTGAATTATCTAATAAACTAGCATACCTCCTGTGAATTAAGTACAACTGCTGGCTATATCTTCTATATTATTCACATAAAGAATCTGAGGCTCAACTTTTATCTAAAAGTTATTTAGTAGAATGAAGATTTAGACTAGATTCGTTTTCACTTCTGATCATGCTAACACCCTAGCAGCATGTGTCATGCATTATATATAAAGCTCTTTTCAAAAAACGAGCAATATGATCTCAAAGGAAAATGTTCATAACTATTACATGGTAGTAAATATTTTGAATCAACCCATAATTCCAGAGCTCCAAATAGCTGGTTTTAAAGACATATCTTCTAAATTCAAAACAAACAAACAAACAAACAAAATAGTGCTTTGTAATTATTTGTCATTTAAAAGAATAAAAGAAAAAGAAAAGAACTTTTAAGCTGCCTAAGTATTAAATCTTCAGGTATTCATATTCCTCACAGGAAGACAAAGTAAAACAACATGAGGGAACATGTTGGCAGGAACAACATGAGGTTCAGGAACTGTCATTGTAGGTCTCTAAACTGTCTTTATATACTTGTTAAATGGTTTTACTTTTTAGACATCTTCTTTAATTAGAAACCTTACATTACAAAATATTCTTTATTGTCTAATAAGATCCTTACTGTACCATTCCTACGTACATGAAGTTTGTCAACTCTCAGCTCCCCCAAATGACCTTGAATTATTCATTTTAGTGCATCATCATCTATATGGAATAGGATTTTTCCTGCATAGTAAGGTGGCAATGAAAATGGGATATGGTGTCATGCAGACTTATGTTTCTATCACTTATAGACATTTGGTCTTAAGCGAGTTACATAATCTCCATCCCAATTTTCTCACCACTAAAACGTGAATAATAATACCTATAATTCATGGCTGTTTGGGAGTTAAATGAAGTGCTTAACAGGTATTAGTTTCCTGCTCTTTTTCCTACCTCAGTGCCTTAGTCAAAAGTACAGAAACTCACTTCAAACTAGTTTAAGCATGAAATGGAAGTTACTGGAAAAACATTCTACAAACTCAAACAACCCAAGTAAAAGATAATAAACCAGGTCTCAAGACAAGTGGGAAGAGTAAACAGCAGGCTACCAGGAACCTAAGCAGATACTTTTAAATTGTCTCTCTCTGATGGATGCCAAGTAGGTTCTCAAACTGCTTCTGTCTACCTCGTTTTCTTTTATCTGTATAGTTCATCTATTCGCCTTTCCATATACATCTTACTCAGAACAACATGGATTTGCACTACATGGGTCCACTTAAACACTGTAAATGTATTTTCTCTCCCTTATGATTTTCTTAATATCATTTTTCTCTGGATTACTGTATTATAAGAATAGTAAAAAATACATGTGACATCCAAAATATATGTTAATTGACTATGTTATCAGTAAGGTTTGTAGTTAACAAGTTTTTGTTTTGTTTTGTTTTGTTTTTATTTCTTTTTTTTTTTTTTGAGGGAGAGAGAGAGAGAGAGAGAGTGCATGGGGGAGGGAAAGGGGGAGAGGGAGAGAGAGAATTCTAAGCAGGCTCCATGCTCAGCTCAGAGCCTGAGGTGGGGCTCAATCTCACAACCGTGAGATCATGACCTGAGCTGAAATCAGGAGTCAGATGCTGAACTGACTGAGCCACCGAGTCGCCCCAATAGTTATGTTTTTGAGGAATCAAAAATTATGCGCAGATTTTCAACTGCACAGGGGTTGGCTCGTGGTGCAAGGGTCAATTTTATGTGACTGGCCCAAATTTTTACATTGATACTTCCTCAAAATCCATACAGAGTCTGATTCCAAATTCTAGGGGAGAGGATCTGACACCCGTTGTACCTGTTGCCTGGCACTGATTCAACTGTCCAACTGTGAAGTATCAGAAGCACCAGAATCCACCCCTGTGCTTAATACAAATTGATGGGTGTAAAGCAAGAACTGTATTTGATGTTATGTTTTACAAATAAGCGCTCATCATTTTTATATTCTCTATTTCACCTAGCACAGAACTGTATACATAATGATCGCTTTTTTTCCTAACCCTGCTGGCAGAAATAGAAATACATCAATATGTATTGGGCACCTACTAGGAAATTCACACATTGTTATTTAATCCACAGAAAAAACTCATGGGGCAAATATTATCATCCTAAAATTCTTGCATATTTATATACTGAGTCACAGAAATACCAAGTAACTTGCCCACAGTCACACTATTAATAGATAAGAGGGCCTCCTGTCTTACTCTAAAACCATATACAGTCACCTCCAACTATCAACCATTGCCTGCAACCTCCACCAACCCACTGAAGGTGGGTTGAAAAAGATGTGGGATAGATTTAAGAAACCCTATGATTCTCTTCAGCTCTACATTTAGAGCAGCGGCTGTGGGCACAGAACCCACAGTACTACTGATAGTGTGATTTTGGATCAGTGACATCTCTCTGTGTTTCAATTTCCTCATCTGTAAGAGAGAGATAATAGTTTCTATATTATACAGTTGTGTGCATTTAATGATATATTCAAGTGTCTTGCATGTAGTAATGACAACATCTATTACTGACCATCTGCCCTGGGACAGATATGTTCTAATTGCTTTTCTTGGTTAACACTTTTAATACAGTGACCCTGTGATACCCATTTTATACATGAGGAAAGCAAAGCAGAGAAGTTCCTTGGTCAGTTTCACATAGCTACAAAGTTACGGGGCCAGCATGCAAACCTGGGAAATCAGGTTCCCCAACACCAGGGCTTTCAGTGACTGCATTATGCTGCCAACCTTTAAACAGTAAGGCCTCCGTGATATTAGCTGGTCTTCTGACTTGTCCTGTAGTTATTCATATCATATAATGCATCCCTTTAATGATCTTTCTTTAATTATCTCCTTTAACTTGGTACTAACATTGCTAATCTTAAGATTGTTAATAATTATCTCTTGTATGGCATTTGTCAGAATCTTTGCATTTTTCTTCTTTTATTTTTTAAAGTTGTATTTTATTCATTTTGAGAGAGAGAGAGAGCACACAAGCAGGGGGAGGGGCAGTGAGAGGAAAAGAGAGAGAGAATCCCAAGCAGGCTCCCCACCACAAGCACAGAGCTGGATACAGGGCTCGAACTCACGAACTGTGAGATCATGACCTGAGCCAAAATCAAGAGTAGGGTGCTTAATCAACTGAGCCACCCAGGTGCCCACAGGGCAGATCAGCTACTTTGGACTCTTTCAGGTTCCATGAAAGGCTGTGCAAGCACAATGCATTGTCATGCATTTGGAATGTCTTTGGGCACGGCAGCCCCTTCAGTATTTTCTCAATCAACTGACAGTGAGGAAACTTGGACTAGGGGATGTTGAAGAGTGCTTCTAAGCCAGCCACAACGTTTGCCATTTTAATTCGATGTGATTTATAAATTGCTGTTATTGTGTTGTTGCTAGTGAACCCCGCTGCTATAGAAGGCAGCTGCCTTCTGTAGTTGAGGTATGCCTGCATCCATTAATGGATGTCTCGGTCACAGCTACAATGTTATAACAGATGTCATTTACCTAGACTGACATCCCATATGAAATCCCTGCTGTTTCCCTTTTGCACACCAGTGAGAGGAAGCTGTTTTCTTGCTGCATTCAAAGCTGTATTGCTGTCGGCTAATGATTCAGAACGCAACAGCTACCTTTTACAAAAAATCCCACCAAGAGACATTTCTTAGTATGGCAAAAATAACCATCTCTGCATCACACTTCTCGTGAAGCAAAGAAACTTAGCCTAATATGAGAGGGAACAATGATCAAACACAAAGAGTTATCCATCTCAAGTCCAAATTCTGTATGGGCTGACCATTTCCTAAAAAGCGTTGTGGTGAAAGCTCTTTCATTTTTGATACGACACTTCATTTCTTTTTTCAACTCGCCTTTTTTTTTCTTAAGAACACCAAAAATTTTAAGATACATAATTTATTAGCAGCTTTTTGGGAACAAAAAATTTTTAAATGGAAAAAAGGCATGTCATATTTACATTCAATTGGCTATAAAATACAGTACAGACTAAGAAATGTTAAAATTACAAAGAGCCTTAAATCAAGTAAATATGGTCCATTCATTCCTATATTCTTTAGACTGTCTAAACAATGTCTTCAGGTGCCAAGAATCAATTTATAATTGTGTTAATAGGCCTGGGGTTAATTCTTCCAATCAGAAATTAAATTTGATCCGCCACAGCTCCAATTTGACATGCTGTGTGTAATGTGTTCTATTTTTCCTCTTTAAGGAACAACAACAACAAAAAAAAAAACTTGTAAAAAAAAATTAGGGCTGCTTATTATTACCATTAATGGCCAACACTTACTAGGTGGCTAGTACTTTCTAAGCACCATCTCATTAAATATACAAAATAACCCTATAGAATACATACTATCATTATTCCCTGGAGTATTAATTAGTGCTATTCACCAAATGTTTCTTGTTAGCCACCTTCTGGGCAATTGGTATGATTCCACTCCCCAAATTCCCTGCCTCCTATGAGACAGGCGTGTTGATCAGCCTGAATCTTGAGTGACCATAATGAGCAGAGCACCCTGCCAATCTACCTGGGACATGTGAAAATCTTTTATTTTGTTAAAACACCGAGATACAGGGGTTGTACCTCAATATTCCCATCTTCAAAACATGGCTTATCGAATACTAAAAGGGTTTTTGTGATGAGAGTTTATGATTATAGAGTCCCTGAAATGCCAAGTAAGTACTATATAAATGTTAGGTAATGCTATTTTTATTAGACAGAATAGTACCTTAATGAATTCTTTAATTTAGTGCTGTTTGAGGCCTGCAAGGGATCTTTAAAAACTGTCCAACTGACTCAGTAAAATGAAACCAAATGTACAGTTTGGTCTGCATATGAACATACCACAAACTGTTATACGATGCAGTCACATACAGCCTTGCAGTCAGGATGGTCAAAGGAAAACCTGTGGTCTCCTTTGAGTTTTTCTTCCAGGTGCTGATCTGCTGTGTCCCACACTAGAATAGTCCTACAGCTATACATGGTCCTAATCCATTATTTTTTTCAGAGTATCCATGCCAGGTTGTACCCTTCCTTATTTCAGAGTGATATTCTATTTGAGGAAAATCTTATTTTTACACTAGCCTTGACTCAAAGGTTACTTTAGGTGCTAGTTTAATCAATTTCTTTTATCTCTCTGAGATACTCTCCTCAGTCTTCTTCACTTTGCAACTTAAGAACAACCATGGTCAATTTGTTTGGACTTAAATTTCTTGGCAATATTTATGCTTAACGTCAAGGACCCCCTTTTCCACCTCAATCAACACTATTTTACATTCAGAAGATTATAATCCATACCATTTCTTGTGTCACATTTATCTCTCTGTGGGGGCTCACCCCCCCCTTAAAAAAAGATAAGAATATTGGGGGGGAAAAAGCATGGAAGCCATTACATAATACCTGAGTATATAACTAAACCTGTTTAGCTGCTGCCACTGGGATTTTTCTTTATCTCTACCATTTCTTATCTGATTACACTATGAGAACTTTCTGTCTCTAAACTTTGTTTCCTTCCATCATATAAAATGTGGCTGAACGTAGTCAAAGGTTCTGACCCATGGTTTAAGTAATGGCTCATAACTTATGATGACCATGAAAGTATTCAGAAGGCAAATAATATCTTAGAGAAGAGTGTTTCTGGGGGTACGTCTTCCATTGGTATCCATATAGCAGTATACACATTGAAGACAGAGTGTGGTCCTTTGTGGATGTAAGGACAAAATTTTCCTAAGTGATTGGGGAATGGGGGGAAAGGAAAGAAAGAAAAGAAAAAGAAAGAAAGAAAGAAAGAAAGAAAGAAAGAAAGAAAGAAAGAAAGAAAGAAAGAAAGAGAAAATTTAGACCTAAGGTAGGGGGAATAACTTGCTGGTCAACACAGAGAATTTCTAGAATTACAAAAGCAATCTTGTAGAATTTGGAGAAATTATACAGTAAAAAATAATCAAAAGCCCTCAATCTAGGGATGGTAAAACTACTAAGCATCCATTTTAAGCCTCTTGTTACATTTTGCTCTGGATCAGCTGCCAGGCTGATTTTTGGCATTAACTTCTATACCTTCAGCTTTTGATAGACTAATGAGATAAGCTTCTTCCCGCCAAGTAGGAGAAATACTTTGTTTCTCTACATTCAGTAAGAATAAATTAGTTCATTAAGGGGAGAATAAATTACAAATTACTTCCTAAGGAAAGATCTGGAAAAATATTACTATATCTTTTCCAAATAAATGTGTTTGTCTACCACCTTTTGTTGTTGTTGTTGTTGTTGTTGTTGTTTTGTTGTTGTTGTTAACTCAAGGAGACATTCCACACTATCCTTCTAAAGTTAACATATCCTTCTTAATTTTTTCAACCATATTTCTGTCATTTTCTAAGGCCCACATCCACATAGCTCTGTTTTCCATTTCTGGTCTTCCTCTATTCTCTCCTTCACTCTGCCACAGACGGACTCAGTGACTGACACTTTTGATGAAGTTTTTACTGCACAAAAATGTCTTTGCACCATTGTTTTCAATGGCTTTTATAACTCAAACCATCTGCTCTTCCCCCACCCTATTCTCGTTGTGTAAAACATTTTTGAAATACAGCGCAGAAAAGAAATGCGATCTTGAACTGCCTGGTTGTGCTGCACATTAATTTTCAAGCTGCTTTGCTCTGCAGCATTCATTTCTCCAGTAAAATGGCAAAGCGTTGATGCCTTGAGGGCCTGACTTTGCTTTTTTCTTAATCATAAGTAATTAGAGAAACTGCCACATGTTGTTTTGGATAGTGTTTAAGTTCAGAAATGCTTTGAAAGGGGGATATATACACCCAGATTAAAGATATGCAAAGGAAAATTAGTATCTTCAAAAGCTCAAATGGGTTGATTTGTTACTTCACCCCATTCTACAACACCTGGCTCTGCATAAAATTGAAGACTCAGCCTAAGAGAAAAATATGTAAGGAGGCACCAAGAGGAAGTCATGGTTCAGCCTCATTCTCTCCTGTACAATTAACCTTCTAGACAGGAAGATGACTGTGTGTGGGATGAGGCATGCCATTAAGGTCCCTCCATAAAATCTCTTTCTCCCACCTGCACAGTCCCAAAGTGCCCCTCCAGGAATTATTCCTTGAGGTCTCGAAAGCATCTTAATTACTAAAACCCCACTTTTAAATTATAAGTGTCGTCCTTAGATGATACTTCTGCAGGGTTAAATTTCATTTAATTGTCTCAACATGTTGGCTGGCCAGGACGGAAACTGTTGAAACATAGGTTTAAATAGTTTTCTAGGTTGGGGGGAGTAGGAGCCCAAGATAAATAAACAGAGCTGAGAGGCTACCAGTGAGTCACCAAAAACCCAAGGTAGATTCTTAGGATCTCACTGAGGGGTAGAAATTAAAGACAATCTCAAAAGCACTTTTATTCCTTATCCATGCAACAGATGTCTACCTAGCTTACAGTTTTTCCTAATGCAATTAATTACAATGAATATGCTGAAAGTTGTCTTTTTTTTTTCCTGCCTACCAGTAACCACTATTAAATTCAATGTGTCTAACAGGAGAAGCCCTTTAAGATTTGCATGGGCATAAGAATGTTTCCACTACCCTCCCAGTTAAGCACCAGAACACTCCCGGGGAGTTGTAGTCATAGTCCCATTTGGGCAACACGGTTAGAAGGAGGAGAATCAAAAAAATAGAGAGGAGACTGATAGCTTTCAGGGCACACTACCTTCAAATATTGGCACATTGAATACTTTGAAGGAGTCTGAGAAAATGGCAAAAGCAGGGAGACAACTCTGGCCTCCTTCCCACAAGGCCATTCTTCCCTGAAACAGGTCATAAAGTCCTCATGTGAAAGGCACCTCCCTATCTGAGAAGGAGAGGCACAGGGACACCAAGACAAATTTTAACAAATAGGCCTTTCTAAGTCTCTCGCCGTTTACTATAGATTACTTCATGCTTCTCAACCTATCACATTCTTCCACAACTATCCACTCTTCATAAAACTTGCATAAACACACACAGATTCGTCTCTCTGGGTCTTTATTTCCTTATGAAGTTTCTCATGTCACATAAAACTTACATTAAATAAATTTGCATGCTTTTCTCCTATTAATCCACCTTTGTCAGCTTAATTGTCAGACCCAGCCAGGATCTAACAGGTCACCAAGAAGGTGACATAAATTGTTCCTCACTTTGCACGCCATCACAAGAATAACAAACAACTCCTCAATACAAGACACCCCCTGCATCACAGAGACCAAGACAGACTCATTAGAAAGGGTAAGAGAGGCACCCCCACCTTGACCACATTGCCTCTCCCCAAGGCCAGTGCAGCACTACATTCAGAGCTCTCTCCTGAGCCTCCAGAGCCTCCAGTGAGAAAAGAGGGGATATCTAGCTCACCGCCAGTGCCATGGGTTCCTTTGGAGGAGCCCCTACTCTAATCCCGCACCACAGAGATTACAAGGGAATCTGCGGGTCTCAACTACTGGGAATCTGACTGATGGAAAAGTGGGGAGGCTTGCAACAACCCACACACTGATCTTGGCAGACCTAGTTGATATCTGCAGTGCCCAAGTAGGAATCTCAACCAGCGGTTCTGCTCATTTGCAGAACCATGTCAAAAGTACCCTCTGACCAGTGATCCTGGTGGGATGCACATCCGCCTGATTCAGATCCTCAAATGAGTAGTTTTGTTTTGACATCCAAAGTGTGGTAGGGTCCCCTCCCAAAGGAAAGAAAAAAAAAAACACCTCAGGGCAACTTGGCTATACAGGTACGTGACAACATCCCTCACGACCTTGTAACATGAAACCACTTAATCAGACTACATGTTTGTGTGTTACCATATATGGGAGACAAAGAAGTAGAAAATATATAAAAAAACTACACCACATGGCATTTGGGTCTCAGTTCTTCAGGTATAAACCCAACTGAGCAGTGCAGGCATGAATAAAGTTGCTTCCTGGAAGGAAAAGCCTTGGGGTCACGACTCTCCTGCTACTAAAGGACCTAGTTTGCTCATGTTCAGGCAAGGAGCTAAATCATAGCCCTACCTGCTGTGGAGTTTTCTACTACAAAAGAAAACTATAGACCGATATCTCTGATAAATGCAGATGTAAAAATTCTCAATAAAAAACCAGTAAACCGAATTCAGCAGCACACTAAAAAGAACATTCACATGATCAAGTGAAATTTACCCTTGGGATGCAAGATGGTTCAACATACAGAAATCAATCAATATGACATATCACATTAACAGAAGAAAAGAATCATATAATCATCTCAATAGATGCAGAAAAAGCATTACACAAAATTCAACATGCGTTCATGATAAAAAAAAAAACTCTTAATAAATTAGGTATAGAAGGAACCTATCTCAACATAATAAAGGCTATATATGACAAGTCTACAGCTAACACATACCTAATGGTGAAAGACTGAAAGCTTTTCATTTAAGATCAGGAACAAGACAAGTGTCCACTCTCACTACTCTACTCAACATACTACTATAATAGCTAGAGCATTCGGGCAAGAAAAAGCAATAAAAGGTATCTGAATCAGAAAGGAAGAAGTAAAATTGTTTCTGTTTGCAGATGACATGACTTTCTATACAGAAAATCCTAAAGACTCAACCAAACATCTGTTAGATCTAATCAATAAATTAGTAAAGTTGCAGGACACAAAATTAACACACAAAAATCAGTAGCATTTCTACACAGTGATGAATTTTCTGCAAAAGAGGTAAAGATTTACAATGGCATCAAAAACTATAAAATACTTGGGAATAAATTTAAGGGGGTGAAATATTTCTACTCTGAAAACTAGAAGACACTGATGAAAAAAACCAAAGACACAAATAAATGAAAAGGCATCCCACATTCATAGAGCAGAAGAATATTATTAAAATGTTGTAGTACCAAAACCATTTATAAACTCAATGCAATCCCTATCTAGAGTCAAATGTCATTTTAAAAAATAGAAGTAGAAAAAACTTATATAATTGATATAGAAACACAAAGACTCTGAATAAAAAAATCCTAAGAAACAAGAATAAAGCAAGAAGCATCATACTTCCTGATTCCAAAGCATATTATAAAGCTATTGTCATTAAACAGTATGGTCCTGGCAAAACAAACAAACAGATCATCAAACAGATCAATGGAACAGAATTAAGAGCCCAGAAATAAATCCAAGCACATACCATCAACTAATATTTGACAAAGGAGTTAAGAATACTCAATGGAGAAAAGACAGTCTTTTCAATAAATGGTGCTGGGATAACTGGATATTCACATGTAAAAGAACAAAACTGGACCCATATCTTACACCACTCACAAAAATTAACTCAAAATGGATTAAAGACTTAAGTGTAAAACCTGAAGCTATGAAACCTCTGAAGTAAAAAAGGAATACAGCTCCTGGATGACAGTCTTGGTGATGGCTTTTGGGATATGCCACCTAAAGCACAAGCTACAAAATGAAATGACCAGTAAGTGGGACTACATCCAACTAAAAGCTTCTGCAAAGCCAAAAAACCCAACAAAGTATAAAGACAACCTACAGAATGGGAAAAACTACATGTTTTGCACCATGTATCTGATAAGGGATTAATGTACAAAATATATAAGGAACTCCTACAACTAAATAGCAAAAAATAAAATAATAAAATAAAATAAAATAAAATAAAATAAAATAAAATAAAATAAAACCCAATTTTAAAATGAGCAAAGGACCTAAATAGACATTTCTCCAAAGAAGATATACAAAAGGCCTACAGGTACATGAAAAGTACTCAACATCACTAGTCCTTAGGGGAGAGCAAATGAAAACCACAATGAGATAGATATCACTTCACACCTCTTAGAATAGTCATCACCAAAAAGATAAGAGATAACAAATGCTGACATGGATGTGGAGGAAAAGGAACACTTGGGCACTGTTGTTTGGACCGTAAATCAGTACAGCCACTAAGGAAAACACTATGGTGGATTCTCAAAACAATTAAAAATAGAACTACCATATGATCCAGCATTTCTACTTTTGGGAATACAGCCAGAGGAACTGAAAACACTAACACTTCTGCACCTCCATGATTTACAATAGCCAAGACACGGAAACGATCTTAAGTGTCCCCTGATTGATGAATGGATAAAGAAGTTGTGGTATATATATACGTATATATATACGTATATATAATACGTATATATATACGTATATATACACACATATATATACATATATACATATATATGCATATATATACATATATATACATATGTATATGTATGTAATTGTGTATATACATATATATGTATACATATATATACACACATATATACATATATATACATATATATGCATATATATGTATATATACATATATACACACATATATACATATATACATATATATACATACATATGCATATATATACATATATACATACATATGTATATGTATGTATATGTGTATATGCATATATATGTATACATATATACACATATATATACATATATATACATATATATGCATATATATGTATATATATGTATATGTGTATATATATGCATATATATGTATATACATGTGTATATATGTGTGTATATACGTGTATATACACATATATATACACGTATATACACACGTATATACATATATATGTATATGTATACATATGTATATGTATATACATATATATGTATATATGTGTGTATATATATATATAAAGAATCATTCAGCCACCAAGAGGAGGAAATACTGCCATTTGCCATTTGCAACAACATGGATAGACCTTGAAGGCATTATGCTAAGTGAAGTAGGTCAGAGAAAGATAAATACTGTATGATCTCATTTATATGTAGACTCTAAAACAAACAAAAACAATAAAGTACAAAACTCACTGAAGAAGAAAAAGAGACCACACTTGGGGTTACAAGAGGATGGAGGGAGGGGAATTTAGAGGAAGGTAGTCAAAAGGTACAAAGTTCCAGCTATAAAATAAATAATATTAAGGATTCAATGTACAACATGATGACTACAGCTAACACTGTTGTGTGACATAGAGGAAAGTGGTTAAGAGAGTGAATGCTAAGAGTTCTCATAATAGGGAAAATCTACCCATATTTTCATTTTTTATTTTTCCTTTTGAAAGAAAAATGCGATAAGATGGATGTTAGTTGAACCTACTGTGGTGATCATTTCATAATATATATAAATATATGTATATATATATATATATATTTCATAATATATATAAAGCAAACCATCATACTGTATGCCTTAAATTTATACAATGACATATGTCAATTATTTCTCAATAAAACTGGGAAAAAGGTATATATTCAAGAAATAGGTGTCTATATATAAGTATATGTTGTGTGTGTGTGTGTGTGTGTGTGTGTGTGTGTGTGCGTGCGTAAATAAAACAGACCTGCCAAGGACACTAACAGGATCAAGAAAAAACCTTCTCCTCCAAGACTGAAGCAAAAGCCAGCAAGATCAGGGATCTTCCCATTTTTTTCAGTCTCCCATACATTCCACGTCTCTCATTCAAATCAATGTAGGATTCTGTAGCTTGCAATGCCAATGATTATAGACAATTCCAATCCATGGATCATCTGTGGGTTAGGTGTGCATGAAGAAAACCACATGACGGTCTGATCTTTAGAGAATTTAACATGCTTATAAAGATACATCATAGTGCAATGTAGCATTTGCTTTGGATATAAATAGGATATTACTGTGTACTTCATTCTGAAAGGAGTTGTGAAAATCCAAATGTCTCCTCAACTGTACAATTCCAACCTCTGAATCTTAAAAAGTATTAAATGCCAAGCCCCTTCATGACTCTGAAAACTCTGTCACAGCCACTATTCCCCCAAATAAGAACAACAATGACAATACATATAATAATGGTCGAGAATATCTAGAGCTTGGGGCACCTGGGTTGCTCAGTCAGTTAAGCTTCCGACTTTGGCCCACGTCATGATCTCCCAGTTTGTGAGTTTGATCCCCATGTCAGGCTCTGTGCTGACAGCTCAGAGCCTGGAGCCTGCTTCAGATTCTGTGTCTCCCTCTCTCTCTCTCTCTCTGCCTCTCCCTGCTTGTGTGCTCTCTCTCAAAAATAAATAAATAAAGTTTAAAAAATAAAAATAAAAAAGAATGTCCAGAGATTGCAACAGCCAGTGGTCTGCCAATGTTCTTGCCTAGGAATGCTGATTTCCCAAAAGGACTTTTAATTTCATGGAAAACTGAGAATATCTGCAGGAAAAGCAGATTGTGAAGGTGTGAAGTGAACCAGGAGAAAATATCTTGGGGACTTTTCCAGTCACCAATCTATAGCTGAGGGCTGGGGAGCACAAAGCCCAGGAACAGATTACTATATCATCTTGCCCAAATCATTCATGAACTTTAATCCTAAGTGTCTTCAGTTGTAAAAACTAGAAGATGGACTCAACAAAAGCCTTCAAATTCTGTTTGTGGAGCCCTCTAGTTCCTGTAAAGTCATCTTAAGGGTCACTGCAGGGCTGTGGAGAAGGAGCCATTGGGTGAGGCCCCAGTCACTGTCCTGTCCCTTGTCTCGCCCACCCCACCCCCTCCCCACCCCACTATCCTTCCCAGGGAAAGGGCCTCTTCAGATGCAGGAACAATCTCTCCAAAGCACAGCTTTCATTATCAACAGCCTTCACAAAATGGACACACACTCTTCTTTTTTTTTTTTAATGTTTTTATTTTATTTTATTTACTTGAGAGAGAGAGAGAGAGAGCACATAGGGAAGAGGCAGAGAGAGAGGGAGACAGAGAATCCCAAGCAGTGCAGAGCCCCATGCAGGGCTCAGACTCACTAACAGTGAAATCATGACCCGAGCTAAGGTCGGACACTTAACCAACTGAGCCATATAGGTGCCCCTGGACCCACACTCTTCTTAAAATAAGGTGGGACTTGAGGCCTGTATATCATGGCCCAGACTTCTCAAGTGTTTTAAACCTCTGCCTTAGCTCATATTATAATTGTGTCAAGAATAACTTATTTGATAATTTCTGACTTAGAAGATTTTCTCCATCCCCCAAGTAAGCCCCAAGTCAAAAAATATTTGTTCCAATGAAACATTCCCCTTTCCCATTTTCCTACATGCTCCCATTCTTTCCCAGCCTTGCCCCTCTGTCCATTGTATCATGTCCTCCTATTTATAAATTTGTGGAACATTGTGTTGTGCAAGAGTGAAAGAGTAGAGAGAGATCGCTCTAGTAAACAGAAACATTTCTGAGACAAGCACTCTATCTTACTGATGTTTGTATTTATACATGCAGGTATGCTCAGTAAATGTATATTGAATAGAAAAGCATTTTTAATGTTTATTTTTTTAGAAAGGGAGAGAGAGCAGGGGAGGGACAGAGAGAGAGGAGGACAGAGGATCCAAAGTGGTCCCTGTGCTGATAGCAGCAAAGCCCGATATGGGGCTCAAACTCATGCTTTGAGATCATGACCTAAGCCAAAGTTGGATGTTTAACCATCTGAGCCACCCAGGTGCCCCTAGAAAAGCTTTTTTGACAAAAAGTTCTACAGCCCAAATATATGTGAAAATATTTGGATTATTTTACCAAAAGGCTCTTTCTTAGTTCTCAAGCTGTGGAGTTCAGACAAAATGTTAATTCTGTATAAACCTATGCACATTTATGCACCTGTGCCTGTAATGATACATCCGAATGCAATGTTCTTGTAGGGACTAACATGACACTTATTGGTAATGATTTTTGTGATGACCTTTGGGCAAAATAAGTAACAGAAAATTAGTTCTTGTCACTAGAGTTAACTTCTATGAGGTTATACAGCTAGACAGACATCTCAGACTGCCCTGGTTCAGCCCTGGATCTCATTTTCTCACCCAAAATGCCACACTCTACAGTCTCAGCTCTCTAATATTTCCCATAGGCCCCAGGGGACATTGTACATCCGGCCATGATGGATCTATGCCATCTGGGTACTATGTTGTCCTGCCACATCTCCACTGGAGATCTGCTGTCCCCATTGGGTAGTACAGTGCTCCTAGACTATCTGCAGTCACCTGCAAAGGTTCTGCTGCATTGGTCACCCTAATTACCTAGAAAAGCAATGCTCTGCCTGGGGTGATGAGTGTTGGTGTTTTCCAGGCACCAAAGCCAGCACTCATTTTCTTTGAGTTCTCACAAAGTCCTTTATGAGACCCATTTCTTTACTTTCTGACTCTACCCTTCTTCTTGGAAGGACTGAGCAATAATTCCTGGGTCCATGAAAGAGGAACAAGTCTCTCTGTCTCATGCATAACTCCCTGTCCAATAGAAAAAATATATATCTTCCCTTTGTTGAAAAAAAAATAAACTACACAGTAATAGTAGCCACAAACACAACAAAGCCAGAAAAGAAACAAAAAAATTCATGGTTATCTACCCATGTTAGGAGATACACAGCTGCCTCAAAAGGTCAACACTCAAAAGGAAACCCAAGTTCTGAATTCCAGCTTTGACTTAGCAGGAACTCCTATCTACAGAATCTACCTCTGTCATGAAGAACTCTTCATTTTGCAAAGACACTCAAGCTTCCTCTGAGTTCGTTTTACTGCTATGAATTTAACAATTATTTTGTTTCATATGCCTTACATTTAACACTCAAAATAACCCTGTGAGCTTGATGTTAGTATCTTTACACACTTGTCATTCAAACTCTGCATAACTTTAGTTTGATTTTGCCTATTTTAGTAGCAAACAAGTAGAATCCAAAAATTCGTATGCAGAAGTCAGATACTTCCATGTAAATACATTTTCACGCGAGTTTACACTGCACTATACCATCCAAATCCACATAAGAAGAATGAAGATGTGGAGCACCTGGGTGGCTCAGTGGATTAAGCATCTGACTCTTGATTTCAGCTCAGGTCATGATCTCACAGTTCTTGATTTTGAGCCCCATGTCAGACTCTGCACTGACAGCACGGAGCCTGCTTGAGGTTCTCTCTCTCCCTCTCTCTGTCCTTCCCCTGCTCGCTCGCTCTCTCTCTCTCTCTCTCTCTCTCTCTCTCAAAAAAAAAATAAAACTTTAAAGAATTTTTACAAAAGAATGAAGATGTATATATTGATGTTTTCCACATTTGTTCATATTGTTCAACTTGACCCGATTTTGACTTTAGCCGGAGGAAAGGCATTAGTTGTGCACGTGATGAATAATGTAAGTAATGCAAACAGAATTAGAAAAGGAGTGACTGATTAAACTATTGATTACCTCCACTGCTTAAACTAACACGTCGGATAGTCCAAACCCCAGAAACCACATTCTGGCAATTAGGTAGAGAATGTGATCTATACCCAGAGGAACATAAGAATATAAAGAAAGTGCTAGAATCCACTGCAGCAGCCTGCACAGGGAAGGTTACCCAATCTGATAAAATTGGAGCTAGCTAAAGAATAAGAGTACAGACAAGGCCAGGTATATTCGTATTACAAAGGTGTCCTTTTCTGAGTTAATTCCTAAGTTGGTATGAGTATGTTTTATTGGAAGAAATTATGGGGATAGAAGAATTCTATTAAAACCCCCAGATACTGGTCCCCAATTCTAGGTCAGAGAAGAGAAGATAAAGTTGATTCCATCCCAGGAGTGGTAATAAACTAGGTATCTGCTGAGGGCAAAAGTAGTAGCTGGAAGGAAAAGTGAGCCGGTCTTAACTGCAGAATGGGGTAGAGCTTAAAAGGAAAAGAGGATTGGTTACAGAAGGAGAGACGGTATGAACAGACCCAATTGACTAGGGTATGTGACTGCCAACTTTGGAATTTTTGTCTAGATGCTCAAACAGAGGAAATCACAGTTCTTTACTCTCACTGTCCCCTATAGTATTTCCTGCTCAATTCTTGCTCCGGTTTCCCCTGTTTCACACTGTTAATTAGATCCTTTTTAAAAACACCTTTTCCCTTTTCTCCCATTCCTCTGACACTCACCATGTAACCCCAGATAACCCTTACCTTTTCTTTTCATCCCTCCTGTGATTTCTCTGCTGGTAAAATCCCTTTTCAAAGTTAAATGTCAAATCAAATAACTTTTGAGATCTCGTATCCTTTCTTGCTTCAGATATATATGAAAATCCCCTTCTGACAGCCCACAACCACCATTTGGGGATTTTCCCTCTCATGAATGCTTCACGTTGAAAATAAATCCATATTGGTCACCTGACTGGCTCAGTCAGTTGAGCATCCAAGTATTGATTTCGGCTAATGTCATGATCTCATGGTTTGCGGGCTCAAGCCCCACAAGGGGCTCTGCACTGACAGCACGGAAGCCTGCTTGAGGTTCCCTCCCTGTCTGTCTGTCCCTCCCCTGCTCATGTTCAGTCTCAAGTAAACAACCATGAATTTTTTAAAAAATAAATCCATATCTATTCATCAAAAAAGCAGAGCATTTCCCCTCATTGGGATGCTTTAAATTTGTCCCTCCAGTTTGAAAGTAAATAGAAGTATCAGGTACTATTCTGCTCTTGACACTGCCCAAAACAAAGGAACTAAAATTCTTCCAGTACCCATAATTGTGACAATTTAAAAAAATGAGGTCCAGAAAAATGGTGAGCTCCCAAAGTTTGATATTAACAAAACAACTTTGAATGCTCCAGAAGCCTTAGTGCAATGTCTTTGATAACAAACGTTGGGAGGAGGAGTTTAGGGCAATAAATTTTCTTCTGATTATTTTCTGGCAGAAGTTCTTTTTTAGAGAAAGAGCTTAAATGATATATGAAAGCGTGTCATTCAAAAGTGTTGCATTTGTCTGCGTAACTCCAACAACCACGTTCTCCAGGGCAGGCTGCTGTTTCCCTAGGGCTGGCTGGCTGTCAGGAGAGCAGTGACACTCATCCTGTTTTTATTATTCCAGTCGTGCAGAGAAACTTATTTACCACACAATGAGGTAAAATGGAAGCAAGCAACTAGTAAGACTATTACCCATCCTGGATTGTGCTTTTAGGCACAGCCTACTGTGAATACTGGTTTTTCAGGTAAGTACTATCAGCATAAACAAAGACTTGTAGAACTCTGAAGATGATACATTTACTGACACTCAGCCAGCACATTGCTCCTGCCAGCAAACAGCTTCGCCTAAAGAAGAATCAAATCCACATTTCACTCAACCTGCCCCGTCCTCGTGCTTCCTCATTAGTAGTGTGGTAGAAAGGATATTCTCTCACATTTATAAAGAGCTGTTAGAGCCCTTCAACAGACATCATCTTCCTCCTTCTGCTCCTCTATTTCTATTTCTACTATTCCTCTTGGTCCCAGTAGTTCATTACGTTCCTGCTTCTACCACCCAAATGCCACTGGAATTTATACTTTTATCTCTAGCACTGTCACCCCCATGATTCAAGTTTTCAAACTTCACTATGGAATTAATGCAATTGTTTCCCAAATAGTCTTTCACCATATCCCAGCACACCACCTGTCCTGGAGCTAGAATGGTCTTTTTTTTTTTTTTTTTATTTTTTTTTTCCAACGTTTTTGGGACAGAGAGAGACAGAGCATGAACGGGGGAGGGGCAGAGAGAGAGGGAGACACAGAATCGGAAACAGGCTCCAGGCTACGAGCCATCAGTCCAGAGCCTGACGCGGGGCTCGAACTCCCGGACCGCGAGATCGTGACCTGGCTGAAGTCGGACGCCCAACCGACTGCGCCACCCAGGCGCCCCTAGAATGGTCTTTTTTAACTGACAAAACCAATTTTGCTACCAGCACTGTTTAAATCCTTAACATCTATATGATAAAGTCCAAAGACCTTAATATATAAAATTGACCCTGATATAGCCCTGGGTCAGGCTCCGTGCTCACAGCACTGAGCCTGCTTAGGATTCTCTCTTCCTTTCTGTCTGCCCCTCCCCCATGTTTTCTCTCTCTCTCTCTCTCTCTCTCTCTCTCAAAATAAATAAACTTTAAAAAATGTATATTAAGTCAAATGTGGATGTGATAAAGTACCTGCAATTCCTCAAAACCACCGCTCTTTATCTTGTGTGCAGACATTTGCACATTTGCACTCTTTACCTGGAAATCCAGCTCTTCTTCTGCATACCCCAGGCCTACATAGTGAACACCCTACACATCAAATCATGTCTAAAATGTAAGTACATCTCTAAAGTGTTTTGTAGCAGCGAGCTTATCTGTGTATTGCTGCGGTAACGAACCCGCAGGTTAGGGTTTTATAGCAAAACTTTATTTTGTGCTCATGTTTGTGTCCATCATAGGTTGACTGTGGGTTCACTATGGCTCAGCTTCATAGTCGAAGACCAATACCAAAGGAATACCTCTTACCTGGTTCATGCCGATCTCATGGAAGTGTTAAAAGAGAGATGGCAGAACCATATAATGGCCCCTAAGGCTTTTGCTGAGAAGTGTAACATGACTTTCTCTCATATTTCCCTCTACAAAGTAAGTCATGTGGCCAAGAATGACATCAGTAGGGAAAGAAGTATAATTCTCCTTCATGGAAGGGCTGGTAGAAAAGAACTGGTGAGAAGATAAATATTTTAGGAAATATCTCCCAAACCCCACTATGGAGTGCCATCTTTTCCGTATGTTTTTCCATAACATATTTTATATTATAGCACAGTGGCTAGCTCTAGAAAACAGTGATGGTGATTACAAGTGTGTGTGTGTGTGTGTGTGTGTAATTTTCTACACCTGGAATGTTGTATACATGAAGGAACATGATGCAGGGATAAGAATCACCACTGCATAAAGCAGGTGTTCCAAAGGTTTCTTCCATCAATGTAAAGCTAAAAGATGTGAGGTTTAAAGACATTTAGTGACTTGCCAAAGGGCACAGGACTTAGTAAATTCAAAGCTCTGCATGAGAATTTCAATTTCTTAATACCTAGTCCATTTTTATGTGTGTGTAGTGGAAAAAATACATTTTTTAACAAAGTTCACAATAAGTGTGATACCACACTACAGGCTGGTATTAGACTATCAGCAATTTGAAAAGTTATAGATATTCTTATTATACAATAGTAACATGATATATAATTTAAAATAGTAAAAGTACTATTATATAATAATTA
The DNA here is from genome assembly GCF_007474595.2 of Lynx canadensis. Classification (NCBI taxonomy): domain Eukaryota; kingdom Metazoa; phylum Chordata; class Mammalia; order Carnivora; family Felidae; genus Lynx; species Lynx canadensis. The sequence continues at coordinate 91,062,042 of NC_044312.2, read as the reverse complement.
AACAGCAAAACACACTCTCATATATTTGAGAAATAGCCTATATTATCTGGGCTTCTGTATCTATTGGTGTATTGTTGCACCTTCTTGGTTTTATTAATGGGAAGTAAAATGTAATCTCCATTAGAATAAGGACTCAGTTCCTCCTATATTCTCAGTGTCTAGAATAATAATTATAGTAGGTGTTAAATATTGTTCAATATGTTTAAGGAAACTCCATAAATAGCTTCATAACAAAAGTGTTATTTATTCAAACAAGTTTTGAAAACAGTATCTAAATTATTGCTCTTATAGAATATGCAATACAAATTTGAGTTTTAAAAAAATTTAAGAAGTCGTGTAATGGAAAAACCTATTTAAATGTGCTATGGCTTTTCTTAAGCCTGTGTGTTATAGAATCCCTCTCATAGATTATACCTGGTAATAGCTCCTATAAACAGCTTCAAATGGAATATTCCTTGGGAAACACTGCTGATGGTCCAAAACTAGTTTGTTAAAAGGAATACTTTTTTTTTCTATTGATCATTTCTGTGTGATTAAACCTATTAAAACACAGTTCCACAAAGCTGTGTTTTTGTGTGTAAATACTCATTTCTCTTTCTAGGTAACATTAGCAAGAGACAATTTCTCTACTGTCAGAGACTTTTTTCTATTCCCGTCTCCATGTGTACTGTCATTGATAGACCCAGACAGGAATTTTTAAATGACTGGTACAATTGCACTTTGTGTATTGCATTTATTTAATAAATTCTTACCAAACACCTACTATATATCAGGACTCATTTTATCTGCTGGGAATGGAACAGTTAAAACAACAACAACAACAGAAGGGCACCTGGGTGGCTCAATTAGTTGAGTGTCTGACTGTTGATTCCGGCTCAGGTCATGATCCAAGGGTCATGGGATCAAGTCCTGCATCAGGCTCTGTGCTGTGTGTGAAGCATGCTTAAGATTCTCTCTCTCTCTGTCTCTATCCCTCTGAACCTCTCCCCCTCTCCCCTGTTTGCACTCTCTCCCTAAGAAAATAATTAATTAATTAATTTTTAAAAATTTAAAACAAAGATACCTGACTTACCTATTACAAATTCCAGTAGAAGGGAGACCAACAATCTAAAGTATATATGGAATATCAGATAGTGAACTGGTAGAGTACAATAAAAATTAAAATATGGAAAGGAGATAGAAAATGATATGGGAAGAGGAATGCAAGTTTAAATATGCTGTTCAGGAAATGCTTCCCTAATGTGAAAATATTTGAACAAATACCTAAAGGAGATGAGGGATAAAGCCCTGAGATTATATGGAAAAAAAAAATCATTTTAAGCCAAGGAACAGCAGGTGGAAAGGCCCTAAAGTAAAACAAAACAAAACAAAACAAAACAAAACACTTGCCCATTTGAAGAGCATCAGGGATTGTGGCTGGTGTGGACTGATCCAGGAGGAGTGTGGAATGAGGGAGGTCAGAGAGGTAGCATAGGGCCTGGTCATGCAGAGCTCAGTAGGCCATGGAAGGATATTATTTTATTTACTGAATGATACATGAAACCAAGAAAAAAAGTTTTAAGCATGGAAATACGCTGAGCTTAAATTTTACAAATAGTATCTTGGCTGATTGGTGGACTGGGGAAGGGAAATGGCAGCCATCAGGCAAGCCAGTTGGGGGCTACTACGTTAATCTAATACAGAGATAGTGGTGGCTGAGACAAGAATATTAATGGAGGAGACATTAAGGGAGAAGGTAAAGGATACATTTTTATGGTGGATAAAGGAAGACCTACGGGTTGCTTTTAGAGTAGAGTTTTACAGATTTCAGATGCTACTTCAAAGTCTTTGGCCTGCGTTATTAGACAGTCGGCAGTGCCATTTACTGAGATGGGTGAGGGATTAGAAATCTGGTTTTAAATATGTCAAGTATGAAAGGGCAGTGAGATGGACCCACACTGGGAATTTCACTGTTCAAATCTAGAGTTGAGTGTAGGTGCTCAAACTGCAAACATTGATTTCAGAAATAAAAGCAATCATAGTTAAAGTCATAGGACTATAGGAAATGGAGCAACCCAACACTACTAGCATAGAATCGTGATGAGGATCTAGCAATGGAAGCCAAAGGCATGGCCAGATGGAAGCCAGAACCAAAAAGAATTAGGGTATCCCTGAACCCATATGAGGAAGGCTTTTCGAGTGGGAGCAGGGAATGATTAAGTGTCAAACGCTGATAAATCTGAGAATTGGTCCTCAGATTCAGTAACTGAAAATTCACTGCTTATATTCACAAGGGGCATTTCAGTGGGATGGTAGTGGCAAAAAAACCTGACTGGAGTAGGTTCAAGAGAGAAAGAGGATAGGAATTGGAAATAATAATTATATTCATCTCTATGTCATTTTGTTCTAAAAGAGAACCAAGATGTGGAGTGGTAGCTGGAATGCAAGGTATGGCCAAGATATTTTAGGGTTTTCATTTGATTTTGTGATGGAAATTAACAGCTTATTTAGAAACTGTAATCCTATTTTCCAGTTGAAAAAGGAAATTGATCACACAAGGAACAGATTTACTATTGGATCTATGGCCATGAGTAGTTGAAAAAGGAAAGAAAGAAATGTTCAAGTAAAGAGGCTTCCTTAGGAGTACAGAGTCCGTTTCTAGTAATGAGAAAGAAGACATGAATTTTGGTTACAGATGCAGAAAGGAACGTAGATGTGACAGTGGGAGCAGAAGGAAGGGCTTAAATGTTTTTTTCCCCCTCAGTATAATGGAAAAACAAACTCTTAGAAGGATTAGAGTGTAGGAAGATTTGGAAGTTTGAGGAGAGAGGAGAAAGTATAAAATAGTTATTTAAGATAATGGAAAAGTGAATGAAGTAGGAAATTTTAACGGAATTATGGGGCTCATGAACGGACAATTTCTGGTTAGTGTCATAAATCTAAACCTGTCAGCACATTTGTGACTTCTTCCTCTCCAACAATCAGCCACTTGAAACAGGTGCATGTAAGTAGGGATTTTCATTAGGGTTGGAATTTTGCAGGTGAATATGATGAATGACAAGAGGGACAAGTGTGTGATGCTGGAGCATGGATCTAAACTGGTTTAAAAATTAGGATGTTGTGGAAAGAAACATGAAAGGTAGATAGCAATAATGAATTGTAAACCCTGGTTCTGGTAAAGAAATGTTAGAATTAGATTTCCTGAAGGAGTAGAGAGTCAGGAAGTAGTAATTTGAAATTGAGTGAGGTGAAATTGAGATTGGAATTAAGATTGCAGAGGAATTGAAGTTTTGTCAATGATAAGTCTAGTTTATCACCATGGAAATGAATGGTTAAGTAAGGTGGGGATAGCAAAGATAATCAAAGGAAAGAAAGATAAAGACGTGGTAAACCATGGTATTGGAAGGGTCATCTACATATGTATTGAAATCACCTAAATCAATATTGGAATGGTATTGGAGAGGGTGACTGTGAGCCTGGAACTAAAATCTCTAAGGAGCGAAGCTAGGTAATCCAAGGATCTAAAGGTGACTGCAGTGAGGAAGGAAGTTGCTAGAAATCTCTGAGGGCACAAGATTATGAGATTAAAAACTAGAGATCTGGGAAGGAAGAAGAAACAGCAATGAGACACTTACTTTAATTCCAGGTATAAGGAGTATGTCAGATCAATAGTCACACCTTGAGAGAGCTACAAGGGAAACCATAACCTTGGAAAAGAGTCAGAATCCCCTTAGAGCAAGAAGGTGCAGGAAACAGGAGCCTGGTGATACAAAGGATTTTGCTATGGAGTCATAAGAGGAAGTGTACAGAATATGAAAATCTGGGGGTGTGCATGACATTGGTGTCTTAGATTGATGTAGGAAAGGTTGAAGGGCATGATGGGATTGGTGCCCATATGGTCAAGTCAGATGGTCTGATGATGCTCTAAAAGCCAGAGGGAAGAGAGAGGTGAGCCCACCCAGGAACACAGAGCTCTGAGCCTTCTAAATCCACACAGACCTGAGCTTTAAATCTAGTATATGTATGCAGTGAACTTAAATCTCTGGGTTATTTGTAGAGCAACAGTCAATTGCATGTTTTGTAGTGTTTCTTGTCTTCCATCTTTCAAAGACGTATATTCCAGTTTGACAATCTCTCACTAGGATTTTGACATCTGACTCTAGAATAGCTTTCTTCTCATACCCGTTTCAAGTTCTTCCACTTTCTTATAAAAAAGTATTTCATCATTTTACACCAATTTTTGGAATGCAAAGAACAGTAACTGGTCAGAGAGTGGTTATAAAAAAAATGTTCCTTTGTAGAAAAGTGTTCATTTCTATTTTATTTTAAAGTAATACAGTGGGGTCACTAAAAGTGTGTGCTTAGAATAAAGACAGGTCTAGATCTGAATTCAGGCTGAGACATGCGCCACCTTTGTGACCTTGGACGAGTTATGTAACTATGTGCAAATTAGCATCATGGGGGACATTGTGAAGGCCAAAAGAGGCAATGATTATAAAGCACTGAAACAGTGTCAGGCACATATTAAACATAATAACTATCTGATATATATGTACAGCTAAATTTTAGCATTTATTTTTACCATGAGTATTAATCACTCTTAAAAATGTATAGTACCTTGAATAGGGATGAACTACTAAAAGCATATTTTTCTTAAAAAACTAAGAGTTGTTAACATTGCTATTAACTTAGTGCACCTGTATGAAATGTGTATGTTCCACAACACTGAGTATAAATCACTACAAAATGGAGGATCTTGTTCTATTTCTGCAATAAGCAAGCTGCACAATTTCATAAACAAAATTAAAATTTAGTCCCTGGAACAGTGATCGTCCCTTGGTAGGCATGCAAAATATTTAAAAAAATTATTGAAATGCAGGGGCTCCTGGGTAGCTCAGTCGGTTAAGCATCTGAGTCTTGATTTCAGCTCAGATCATGATCTGGAGATTCGTGAGTTCTAGCCCAGCATTGATCAGGCTCTACTCTGACAGTAAGGAGCCTGTTTGGGATTCTCTCTCTATCCCTCTCTCAGTTCCTCCCCTGCCTGTGCTTTCTCTCTCTCTCTCTTTCAAAGTAAATAAATAAGCTTTAAAAACATTACTGAAATGTATTATCCTTTCAATATCAGAACCTTAAAAAATGTAGCAAGTAACATTTTTGTTGAATTTCTGAAATCACATATATAGTAAAATAGAATGTCTTGGGAAATTAATATAAAGGAAGAGGAATTGTTCTACCAACCAAATAAAAAAACTGCTTAGTATTTACAGCCTCACTTTCTATAAAATACATTAAAAATACAAAAAAAAAAAAAAACATTTGAGCTTGCACATTTCCCCTTGCACTTAGAGTTTTAAAGCTTTCTTATATACCTTCTTTTTTAACTTTCATCCACACTGCCAATATGGTGGCTGCCCCTACAGTTTTGTACCTTCATACATTATGCTGCTGTCATGAAATATATCTTACTAAATGACACAAAGGTTTGGTCTTCTGTGAAATGTAGCTAATTAGCTGAGATTCCATCAGGGCTCCAAAGGCAGGTAGAGACCTTCCAGGTGTAAATGACCCTTACCTCATTGAATATGCTTTTTAATTAATGTCCCATTAACTAGCTGACAATAGCTCCTAAGCTAAGTGAACAGATCTGAATGTAATTAAACATTTATTAAGTGGCCTGCATCCCTGTTACAGCTGCGGCCTCCCTTCCTTTCACACAGGTCAGGGTGTGAATGAGAGAGGGAAAAAGAACACAAAGACACAGTTACTTCCATCATCCACCTCTCATTTCCCTCCAATAGTGCTTACTTGAATTAACAGAGAGTTAAAATAGTGCAAAGTCAGCCTATTGGATTTTTCAAGCACAGGATCTGGAGACTGCTTGTTCGTTATAATGGCACTTATTAAACTGTATTAACTACTTTTCACTTTTGGTAGCAAAAGACTCAGCAGAAGACTGAATCAGGTGCAGCCCCAGTGAACCAAGGAGCAAGCAGCATTTCATAGCAGAGACGGAAAATCAGGTCAGGCAATCAACCTGATAAGATCTGGCATGCTAAGTTTTGGATTAAGATTCTTCTGATTTTTTTCATTACGTTGTTTCAAAACAACAGAAACGTCTCCTTATTTTTCACTTTACTGATTGAGACTTATTTGGGAATCATCATTATACCCGGTGACATTAATGACAGAGAAGTCTGGTGTTTGAAGCACGGCCCCATTATAAAATATCTTAAAGCGTCAGAATAAAAGAACGTTCATTCAACTATATGGTATCGCAATTTTTTGTTCTCAGATATTACTGCTTCTATTGGTACGAGCCTTAATTTTCTGGCTCTTCTTTCTCTTCTTTTGGGGGGGGAAGGGCTGCTGAAAGTGACAAACATGCTTGCATGTAACTATGGAGTTCTAGATTTTTCTTCAGACCTAGAGGATATGACTGCACCAGTAGTGATAGAATTCCAAGTTGTACATTCTGAAATTTCTCTGCTCCCAGGGCTAGAGGCATATTCTACTTCTTAAATATTGTTGTGAAAAATGACCTACTGTCTGCTCAGAATCACTTTGGCAGTTCTCACTAGTGAGGGTCTGAATATAAGGAGGTACAGAATGATGTATTTTAAGTCCTTTTCAGAATCAATAAAGGAGTTTTTTGTTTTATTCATTTTAATAGATTAAGGCATTGATTTTATTTGAGAATATGGCTCTTTATGATGGAACTGATCTCCGAAAAACCTTTAAATTATAAAAGAAGAGTTTATATAAACTTTGACTTTCCATTTAAAAGAACAAAAGGCATGAGAAATAACTCGAGCACTGTTAGAAAAATCTTAATAAATCAGACAATAGTTCCAGCCTAACATTTATCTGAGTAACTTGCCAAGTCTGTCCCATATCCATTTCTTCATAAGTCAGGGAATGTTCACTGGATATAGTTATGAGCCCTCTTGTTTCCTTTCCATTTAAATGTTAAACATAAGAGAAAAATTCAGAAATCATGTGAAGAAGGTAGAGTTGCAGAACCTGAATAGAGAAGGCTGGAAACTCAATTAGTAGGGTCAAAATCAGTAAACACAGCGCACCTGGGTGGCTCGGTCAGTTGAGTGTCCGAGTCTTGATTTCAGCTCAGGTTATGATTCATGGCTCCCAAGTTCAAGCTCCATGTCCAGCTCTGTGCTGAAGCACAGAGCCTGCTTGGGAGAGAGGGAGAAAGAGTATGGAGCCTGAAGCAGGGCTCGAGCTTACCCAATGCTGGGCTCAAACTCACGAACTGTGATTTCATGACCTGAGCTGAAGTCGGAGGCTTAACCAACTGACACACCCAGATGCCCCAACCTAAAGCAATTTTAAAAGGTTAAAATAAATTGAGCAATATCAATGTCTACAAATTAAAAAAACTAAATGGGTAAAGGATGCCCATTTCCCAAAATTGATTAACAGAACCAAAGCAATGTCAATCAAAATATGGCCACACTTTTCATGGAAATTGCCAATCTGAACTAAACTAGCAAAGGCCTATAAATAGTCTAGGTAATACTGAAGTAGAACAATGAAGTCAGAGGACATGCATTCGCAGATATCAATCTATATTGTAAGTTAAAAGAATTAAAACTGGGATATTGATGCAAAGGTAGACAAATAGGTCAATAAAATAAATTATAGAAAGAGACCTTTTTAGCTATAAGTAAGAGGAAAAGGGTCATGTACATATATTGGAATACTCTCAATCAATGAAAATATATGAATACATACAAAATACTGATCAAAAGAAGTAATCCATAAATATGAAAAAAAAAGGATGGCACTATATTATGTACAAGTAAAAATTTAAAAAATTATGTAGGGGTACATAAAGAGATTGTAAAAATATATTTTAAAGTCTGGAATATAATTACCATAATAGCCAGTGTTACCTCTAGAAAGGACAGAGACGGCTGTAATCAAAGAGGTAAACTGCCTTGAAATAGACACAAAATTATCGAACATAAAGGCAAAGATAAACTCATTTTCTTTAAAATTAATTTTTCGATTAATAGTAACAAGTCAGTTCATACAGTGGGACAAGTATGTTAAAACACATACCTGAAAACAATTTACCTCCAAAGAATATAACGTACTCCTATGAATCAATTCCGAAAATACAAAGAATCCAATCTGAAAAAGGTCAAAAGACTTAAATAGGAATTTGACTTCAAAACATTTCTAGGGGAGGATCCTGGGTGGCTCAGTCAGTTAAGCATCTGACTTCAGCTCATGTAGTGATCTCCCGGTTCCTGAGTTCAAGCCCCATGTCAGGCTCTGTGCTGACAGTTCAGAGCCAAGAGCCTGCTTTGGATTCTGTGTGTCCCTCTCTCTCTTCCCCTTCCCCTCTTGTGCTCTCTCTCTCTCTCTCTCAAAAATAAATAATCATGAAAAAATTAAAAAAAAAATTTCTAGGGGTGCCTGGGTGACTCAGTCAGTTAAGCATCTGACTCTTGATTTTGCCTCAGTTTATGATCTCAGGATTCATGAGATCGAACCCAACATCAGGGTCTATGCTGGGCATGGAGCCTAACTGTGATTGTCTCTCTCTCCCTCTCTCTGTTCCTCAGAGCAAGGGGATAATATAATCAAGATAGTATTTACCTTTGGTAAGGATGAAGGAGATAACGATTCTGCAGGACCATGGGGGGGCTTCTAAAATATCTCAATGTTACTATTTCTTAACCTTAGTGGTGTTTGCCCAGGTATTCTTACTATTAAACCATTTATTTTATGCTCTTCTATAACGGCATACTATATTTCAAATATAAAAATATAAAAAGTTCTACACTCCTTTGGAATGATCTAACTAGACAAGATTAGTCCCATTTTTACATTCTAGTGGTCAAAATGAGGGGTGAGAATTTCCTAGCCTTTGCAGACACAATGACAATTCCTCATCATTGCAAATAGGGTCTTGAGATGCTAGGACACCAATAATGAAATGGGTCACAAACATAGACAAAATAGACAAAAATAGTCTTGGGTGAGGAGAGTACTACCAATCAAGTTTGCATTCATCTTGGCTAGTACCTTTTAATCATTTTCTTTAAACAGAATATAAACCATTCAATTTCCTGACAGTAGGTTCTGTAACAGATATATGATATCATGATTTTAATTTGAAATTCTTTTTAGAAGTATTGTGATGAGATGTGAGAAGGGGGGAATCACTACTACTAGGAGAAGAACATGAAACTTGGAGACTATATGCTTGTTAATAATTATCCTTTCTATAATTCTCTAAGCTTGAAAGTTTTCGAAAGCCATATGGAAGGAAGTTGACATTTTTTTTCTTTTGTAACTTTAAAAACAAATTTAACATTTATTTTTGAGAGACAGAGAAAGACAGAGCACAAGTGGGGGAGGGGCAGAGAGAGAATGAGACACAGAATCCAAAGAAGGCTCCAGGCTCTAAGCTGACAGCTCAGAAGCTTTGAGACCTTGACCCAGGTCAAAGTCGGATGCTTAACGTCGCGACCGAGCCACCCAAGCACCCCAGGAGTTCAGAATTTGTAACATATAAAGATAGGCAAGGATCTTGAGGATGACGTGCATATAGCATATAACAGTATTTTTGCCAACTAATTTAAAATCAACAATGGCACAGAGTAAAATGTATAGCACCCAGAATAGTCGATGGAATTTGTAACAGTGTTGTAGGGTGACAAGTGGTAGCCACACTTGTGAACACAGTGTAACACATAATGCTGTTGAATCACTATGTTGTACTCATGAAACTAATGTAATATTGCATGTCAACTATCCTTCCATTTAAAAAAAAACACTAAATATTTCTCATAGGATATTAAGAAATATAACATACAAAATAAAATCAGATAAAGCATGAAAGTTTGAAAAATGAATTCACAAGTTATGAGAAATTACCATTTCCAACATGAATTCTGGCCTAAAGGTTCAGTGAGTTTTGAAACATTCCACATGAAATTGAACTCTGGAGTTGGACTGTGAGGTAAAACAAAACAAAAACAAACAAACAAACAAACAAAAAACCTTAAACCAAAGGCAACTCGCTTCACTGGTGATGATGATTTTTGGTGTCATAAAATTACAGAGCTTGTACAAACGATATGGTGCTTTTTGATAGCTGGAAATCATGACAGTAACTGCAAGGAAACGTAAGTGGAAGCTGGAAACTTTTCCTTACCAGTAACCTACTTAAATAAAACAGGGGCTCATCTAAATAGGAATTGTTTTCCTTAGAAGCTAAGCTACCTTAACTTTTAAACAAAGACAAACTCCCTAGCTCTTCTTTTCTTGAGAAGAGTTATCTTATCTCCTATGCCAGGTTCATATGAAAATGTTGCCAAAAATGACACAATCATGTTCAAGAGACCATCAGGAAGCAGGAGAGAGAAGAGCCCTTCCAGAATTTCCAGGATAGCAGTCAACCACTCACTAGTGAATACCCAAAGTGATTGTGCTCAATGGCATGGATTAAAGACCACGCTCTACTATGTTAGCTCCGTGAGGTTACACAAAACACCACCCAAACTCTCTCTCTGACTCTCCCCACTCTCCTCTTCTTTTCTTTTCTTCCTTCCTTTATTAATTTAACAGAAAAGCTGTTCAAATGACCCTTCCACCTCTTCTAAAATTTTGAGTTGGCAGCAGAATGTTTATCCTCAGGCCAAAACACGAAAGCTGCTCCCTAAAGAAATGGAAAAAAGCTGTCTTAGAAGAACTAGAACTGTTGGTGTGGATCTTGTCACAGAATAATGCCCTCTTTAATTATAGTGTGAGTGTCATTTATACGCAATTCTATTTTCAAATTCCCGCCTAGATACCATCAGGGAAATGCAGCCATCACACTCAAAAGACCCAGGGAAAAAACAGGTATGAACCAGCAACAACTCTAACAGCCATTTATATCAAGTACACTATTGTTTTTAATATGAGCCTGACTTCTGAAAAAAAATGAAACAAAACAGGAGGAAGATTAAAATAAACATTGTGCATGAATTTGGAGGTTACAAAGAAACAAAATATTAGTATTTTAAGAAAGTTGAGAAGAGAATAGATACATTTTATACAAATAAGAAGCTTACAGAGTTCTACTTCGGAAACAAGGAAATTACTGGTGGGAATTTGACCTCTCGCCATAAATAACCAGAACACTGGGTAAAATATGTGAAATAACAATTTTCAGTCTTTTGGACATTAAGGAGCATGACTGTGCTCCCTACAAATAATATCAACAAAACCAAAACAAAATGAAAACAAACAAACAATGGAGACTTCCGACCACCTAACCTTTCTCCCTGAAGACAATATCTTGACCAAGGTATAGGCAAAGCAAGACAGGTGCTCTCACTGAGTTAGGGACACAGAGCTCAAAGTCCAGGATGGATAAGAATGGCTAGAATTTGAAGAGCAGGGTAGCAGAGCAAATGGAGATATATAGAGAAAAAACTACAGAGATCTGCACAAGTGTCACATTGAAACTTTACCTGAATTCTTGCCTGTGCATTAACAGGGAGTCTCTATAAAGCAAGGCCAAAAAGAATGGCCAGGAGCTGTAATCTGAACAAATGCCACACAGGTCTAGGAGATGTTTGGAAATCTGACCAAAATGGTATGGTCAGCATTAAGACTGATACATGTATGAAGCAGCCAGCATAATGCAACCCGCAGCACATGCCCAGGAAGAACACATCTGAGAATTTCCTGCCAAGATTCCCGAATTACAATCCCTACATATGTGTATGTGTGTGTGTGTGTGTGTGTGTGTGTGTGTGTGTGTGTGAGAGAGACAGAGACAGAGAGAAACAGAGACAGAAATATGCTGCACTACGTACACATATAATGGGTGTATTCATATATACATAGTTACATAAGCAGCCCTGCTATACATTTAGAAATTATATTTAAGGAATTAACTTTTTAGGACTTGATTTAGTGACGCCAGCTTAATAAATGAAGAGTACAAAAAACTTAATAGATACCATCAGACACTCATACCTGGTGTTGCAGAGAAAAAATACTCCCATCTTACGGTGGCATATTTTATTTTTCTTCCAGTTGGTTTTGGGCTATTTAACGAGAGGTTTTAACAGACTTAGTGATCACAAACTCAGATAAATTCCACTGGAGCTTATTTTGTATCAGTGCTTTTACCTTTTTTCTGTTCCTATTTCATAGTTGGGCATTTTTCCCTGAGCCATTTTACCACCATTGATGGCGTCCAGGAGGCTCTTTATCTTACAGTCACATAAGATGAGAACTCAGGCAGAAGAGTGGGAAGCAGGAACACATAAGCCGTTATTTCACTCTTCCATTGTTCAGTTTAAAGTGAGCATTTTTGAGTAAATAACACGTTGCGTTTTGCTTCCATTACTGCACATTTGAGAGTGACTGATGACTTCACAAGCTGGTTTGTGTTCAGCAGCCCACAGAGTGACACGCACTGTGTTTTTAGTGACTAGTCTATTGGGATAGAATTCATTTCACTGAAAATAGTTTGTGACCAGTTGTCCTGTAAGTTTTGTCCATGGCACTTCTTTTCTGACTTCTCCTCCCTAAACTGCTTTACACCTTGTTTGCCTAATTCACAGCCAGCCATCCTCTATTAGCTTCCTAAGTCTGCTCCAACAAAGAACCACTAACCAGCAAAGGTTAAAACAGCAGAAATTTAATATCTGACAGTTCTGGAGGCTCGAAGTCCAAAACCAAGGTGCCCATGGGGCCATGTTTTCTACGAAGGGTCTAGGGTCTGCTTTTTTTCTTAGATTCTGGATTTTCAGGCAATCCTTGACATTCATTGGCTTAGAGATTCATCACTCCAGTCTCTACCTCCAATATCACATTCTCATCTTCTGCTTTGGGTCTCTTTGTATCTATCTTCCTCTTCTAAGAGTAATGGTCATATTGGATTAAAGGCACACCATACTCCTGTATGACATCCTATTAACTAATTATATCTGCAACAACACTATTTCCAGATAGGCTTAAGTGCTGAGGTCCTGGGAGTTAGAACTTTAACATCTTTTGGGGATATTCAATTCAGCTTACAAACCTAGAAGGAACATATCTGAGCATTTCCTACCAAGATTCTTGAATTTAAATTTCTACTTCTCTATATTTGTCTTGAAGTCATCAAAATAACCTTCAGTTTATATATCTGTTGACCAATAAAGACCATGCAAGTATATCCACCAGGGTTTGAAGAATTATCATTGACCCTTCTTCTTTGTACCTGTTCTACATTTGATATGATCCTCATCTTATTCTTGGCTCTGTGTTGTGTTTATACATACCAATTAAATCTAGGTCACAGCATTTTGTGATTACGAGGTTAGAGAGATTATTGCATAGACTTTGCTTATTTCCCCCATATTTCCTACCTCATGATGCTTCCACTCCAAAGTCTCTCCACTCACATGTAGGAGGTCCTTAAGAGGACTCCAGCATGCTCAACATAATAAGTCACATGACTATCCTATGGTCATCTCAATAAATGCAGAAAAAGCATTTGACAAAATTCAACATCCTTTCATGATAAAAACTCAACAAATTGGGTATTAAAAGGACATAACATAATAAAGGCCATCTATGACAAGCCACAGCTAACATTATACTAACTGGGAAAAAAAAAAAGACAGGTTTTTCTCTAACATCAAGAACATGGCAGGGATACTCTTACCACTTCTGTTTAACATAGTATGAGACATCCTACCTACAGCAATTAGGCAAGAAAAATAATAAAAGGCATCCAAATAGGAAAGGAAGAAGTGAAATGATTTCTGTTCACAGATGACATGATCCCATGCAGAATACCCTGGTGATTCCATACAAAAACGTTTGTACTAAACAAATTCAACAAATCTCAGAATACAAAATGAACATACGAAAATCGGTTGCATTTTTATGAACTAATAAGAAACAATACCTGGAAAGGCAATTAAGGAAACAATCCCACTTACATTAGCATCCAAACCAAAATAAACACAAAAACAAAAATACAAAAAACTAAGGACTAAACTTATACAAGAAATCAGAAGATTTGTATACTAAAAACTATAAAACATCACTGAAAGAAATTAAAGATGCCAAAAATAAATGGGAAAATATTTGGTGTTCATGGATAGGAAGGCATAATATTGTTAAAATGCCTAATATATCCAAAGCAATCTACAGATTCAGTGTAATCCCTACAACATCCCAATGGCATTTTTTGAAGAAATAGACAGAACAATTTTATTTATTTATTTATTTTTTAATATATGAAATTTATTGTCAAATTGGTTTCCATACAACACCCAGTGCTCATCCCAAAAGGTGCCCTCCTCAATACCCATCACCCACCCTCCCCTCCCTCCCACCCCCCATCAACCCTCAGTTTAATTTTAAAATTCATATGGAACCACAAAGGACCCCAAACGGCCAAAACAATCTTGAGAAAAAAGAACAAAGTTGGAGGCCTAACACATCCTGACTTCAGAACACATTACAAAGCTACAGTAATTAAATCAGTATGGAACTGGCCTAAAGACAGAGTTATAGACCAGTGGAATAGAATAGAGAGCTCCAAAATAAATGCATATAAGGTCGACTGATCTTCCACAAGGATGTCAAGAATACACAATGAGAAAAAGATAGTCTCATCAATAAAGCATGTTAGGAAAATTAGATATCCACATGTAAAAGAATGGAATTGGACCCTTATCTTACACCATACATAAAAAATAAATTCAAAATACATTAAAGACTTATGCTTAAGACTCAGTGCTATAAACCTCCTCAAAGAAAACACAGAGAAAAGCTTCATAATATTAGTCTTTAATAATTTCTTGGTTACAACACCAAAAACACAGGTAACAAAAGTGAAAACAACCAAGTGGGACTGTATCAAACTAACATGCTCCCAGCAAGGAAAATGAATAGCAGAGTGGAAAGGCAGCCTATGGAATTGCAGAGAATATTTGAAAATCATATGTCTGATAGAGAGCTAATTTATGATATATAGAAGACACTCCCACTACAACTCAATAGAAAAAACAATATCCCAATTAAAAACTTGCCTAAAGACTTCAATAGACATTTCTCCAAAGAAGATATACAAATGGCCACAGAAGGCAAGATTTTTTACATGAGCTCAAGACCATTGTTTAACAAGAAAATCCAAATCCAAACCACAATGATATATCATCTCACACCTATTACGATGGCCATGATCAACAAAACAAAAAATAACAAGTTTTGGTGAAGATGTAAAGAAATTGAAATGCTTGTACACTTTTGGTGGGAATGTAAAATGGCGTAGCTACTATGGAAACTAGTTTGGAAGTTCGTCAAAAAAATTAAAAACAGAACTACCATATGATCCGATAATTCCTCTGCTGGGTATTTATCCAAAAGATTTCAAAACAGTATTTTGAAGAGTTATTTACACTCCCATGTTTATTACATCATTATTCACAATAGTAAAGAGGTGGAAACGACCTAAATGTTCATAGACGAGAAGATAAAGAAAATGTGGTAAGTACACAGAAAGGCATATCATTCAGCGTTAATATACAATGGAATATTACTTACCCATAAAAAAAGAATGAAATCTAGCTATATGTGACAACATGGATAGATGTAGAGGGTATTATGCTAAGTTAATTAAGTCAGAAAGATAAATACTGTACTATTTAACTCATATGTGGAATATAAAATGCCAACCAAATGAACAAAACAGAACTAGACACATAGGTACAGAGAACATGGTGGTTGCCAGAGGAGAGGAATGGCGAGGAAATGGTAAAAATAGGGGAATAGGATTAAAAGGTACAGAATTCCAGTTTTAAAATAAGTCACAGGGATGTAATATACAGCCTAGGGAATATAGTTAATATTGTAACACCTTTGTATAATGATAGATGATAACTACCTATATTGTGGTGATCATTTCATAACGTATATAACTGTTGAAGCACTATGTTGTACACCTGAAACTAATACCATATATCAACTACATTTCAAAGTTTTACAAAGGATATTCTGTTATATACTACAACATGGATGAATCTTGAAGGGACACTTATTATGGGAAATAAGTTAGTTACAGAAGGACTAATACTTCATGATGCCAGTTATATGAGACATCTAAATCAGTCAGTGTCCAAAACAGAAAGTGGAATGTTGGTTGCAAGTGGTTAGGGGGAGAAGAAAATGGGAAGTTGCTGTTGGGTGGGTATAGAGTTTTACTCATAGAGGATAAAAAATTCTAGAGATCTGCTTATGATAACATGCATATAGTTAATGCCATACTGTACATTTAAACATATATTAAGAGAACAGAAAGAGAATAGATTTCCTATTATGTGTTTTTTACAATGAAAACATATCCTACTTGGGTATCACCAGTACAACTCCATATGTTAGCCAGCATGCCCTGAAATATTATTCTGTTTGTAGTTCTTTTTACATGGGCATTTGTATCTGGTCTTTATTACTCTGGATTCTCAGCTCTACCTCAAGAATTCTAGCTCAAGTCAACAACTAGTAAAACCCCACTGAATAACTGGCTCAATGAGCCACCCAGAACCCCACACACTAGTTCCTGGCAGACTGACTTGAACCCTGCCATGTTCATCATGTCACCTCAATGTCCTTGTATTTTAATCTATATTTGCCAAATTGCTAAATTGGACCCATTAACCACCAGTCGAGTGAGATATAATAAATCAGATATGGGGGCACCTGGGTGGCTCAGTCAGTTAAGATTCCAACTCTTGATTTTGGCTCAGGTCATTATCTCATGGTTTGTGGGATTGAGCCCTGCATGGGACTCTGCACTGACAGTGAGGAGCCTGCTTGGGATTCTCTCTCTTTCTCTGTCTCTGGCCCTCTCGGGCACACTCTTGCACTCTAAACAAACAAACAGACATTTAGAAAAAATAAATCAGATACGGATTTTTTTAAATGTTTATTTACTTTTGAGACAGAGAGAGACAGACCGTGAACAGGGAAGGGCCAGAGAGGGAGACACAGAATCTGAAGCAGGCTCCAGGCTCCGAGCTGTCAACACAGAGCCCGATGTGGGGCTTAAACTCATGAACCATGAGATCATGTCCTGAGCCGAGGTCGGATGCTTAACTGACTGAGCCACCCAGGTGCCCCATATGGATTTTTTTTTTAGCAAGTCACTATTTAGTGAAACCTGACATCTATTACTCAATTTCAAGAAATTCTCATTGGATTAGAAGAGGTGCCAGAGGATTAAGCAGTGTTAACAGGAAGACACAGTTGATTTCAAGTAATAAAATCTCATTCAAACTGCCTCAAGACAGAATTTTATTACAGATATCATGAAATTCAAGATGAAACGGAAGAAATGGGCGTTAGGGAAAAGCAAGTGGTAGAATGGTTCCGGAATCTTCAGCAGAACTTTCCACATCTGCACTTTATCATTTTGCCAAAAATCTGACTCAGCTCTGTGCTTCCAGGCTTACGTCTTTATCCATTTCTCTTGATGTTTTTACTTTAAAACCTAAGAGTGAAAAGAGACTGGCTCAGCTTGAGTTTCGTGTGTAACTCTAGTCCAAATCATTTGTGACTTGAAAGATCACACCCTTTACAATTCTGGTTTCTTGGGCTGTAAGTGCAGAGCGACCCCTAAAAGAGTATTGTTACCGGCTGGATAGACTTGCTTAGTACATACTATAAGCCAATTCTGTGTCGTGGTTGTAAAGTCTCAATGTTGACAATCTGTATTATTTGCCGTTTCTTTATGCACTCAAGCATTGGCTTGAGCACCTCCTTCATGCACATTACTGAACTGGGTACTTTGAGGGATAAATTTATGAACAATTTATAATTTAGTGGAAAACACAAGCATTTATAAGGCAAAGCTAAACATGGTAGTTGTAAAATAAAGTGTTCTGGGAAGAAACACCCCCCCCCCCAAAAAAGGCAAAAGTCAGGGGGAAAGACTTCAGGGAAATAATAATATTTGAACTGATCTATGAAAGTAGATAAGGACTTCCTCAAGCATAGGAGACTGACAGAGAGGGCATTCTAAGCAGAAATAGTATGAGCATTGCTATAAAAGCATGAATACGCAAGGCAGGTGTTCTGTTACCATTGCATTTTGGGCAATTTTTTAATGTTTATTTATTTTTGAGAGAGAGAGAGAGAGTGTGTGTGTGTGAGTTGGAGAGGGGCAAAGAGAGAGGGAGACACAGAATGTGAAGCAGGCTCCAGGCTCTGAGCTGTCAGCACAGAGCCTGATGAGGGGCTCAAACTCATGGACTGCAAGATCATGACCTGAGCCGAAGTTGGACGCTTAACGGACTGAGCCACCCAGGCATCCCTGAATTTGAATTTTTGAAGGATTCTTAGAACTGGAAGAAACTTTAGATATTTACATCAGCTTCTTCATTTTGTAGAAAAATAATCTGATGTCTGGAAAGGATGAGGTCTTACCAACTTGCCCACAAATAGTTAACAGTAGGTCTAGATTATAACCTGGTATCTAAGTTCTCTGTTCAGTTCCAGTCATCACAGAAATTAGCCCAAATGTCTAAACTGCAATGCAAGGCAACTGATTCCACCCTAATCTCTGTTTGCAGTCTTTTCTCTGGCATTCTTCTTCACGTGCTCTGTGCTCTGGCCAAACTGAACCGCTTGCATAAGTCTATATGTGTGCAATGACTTCCTGCATTAAGACCTTTGTTTATATTACTCTCATCAGGAGTTCTGTGTCTTTTCCATGACTGCTTGCCTGTGGTATTGTCTATTTTTCAAAGCACAACCCTAGTGCTGCCTTCTCTAAGAATTCACCTCAATTTCCCCCACCGAGTCAGAAGTAATTTCTCTCTTCTGAATTCCTTCAAGAATCTAACTCCCTTGACATGTATTCTATTACATATCACACTGAAGTTACAGAAATATATTCCATCATATAGTAAACTAAGAGGCTCTCAAGTGAAGCAACATAGTATATTTGCATTCTTTATAGCCCATAGCATCAGCCCCAAACTTGTCAAATGAGTAAATGATGAGGAATATTACTATAATACATAAATAAACACTTTGGCTGAGAGTGGAGGGGGAGATTCTTTGCTTTTTGTCATGTGAACATTTCTTCAGTTTGGACATAATTAACATGTAAATAACTCAATTTTCTCTAATCTGCTATTTTAATCAGAGTGGTAGTTTTTATATTGAACATAAATACCTCTTTTGGGATGCAACTCCTCATTTCAGAAAGACATTGCAAAAGTAGATTTATCATAAAAGGTTTACTATACCAGTCCTCATCCTTTTCAAATTTTTATCACCAAGCGATTTCTTTTCTTGACATGCCTACAGAAGAAGCCATCATATGTCTCCTAGGCAACCATCCATTTACATCGCTGAGATTATTAAAATAAACCTAAAGTTTATCCTATGTAGAAAGAGTGAGTTTAAATTACCCTGAGATCGATATAATCTCCTGGATAGTAGATAGGTCTTTATTTCTACAATGATTTTCCCTACCTGCTTATTCTGACTTGGAATTCTTGGAGCTGACGATCCATTTATTTCACAACTGGAAAGAAGGCTAAAAATGCTTCAGCTAGTCATCTCTCTGACATGATCAAAATAAATCCAGAATTTACCTTATATATAAAAAATAGGTTTAAGTTATTATTTGATAAGTATAATATCACATAAAACAGATGGGTTACTATTCCTACGATGATCTTGCCTACCTGCTTATGCTTGCTTGAAATCTGAGTGAGGACAGAAGCAGAGACTTTAATTGTATAGTCAGAAATGAGGTAACTTCATTAGCATGTCTCATGGACTCAAACTCACTTTATGGTATAAGTGATTTGTGTTAGATACTTTCTTGCAGCAGACTTTGAGAGCAGAAGGGGTTTTAGGTGACTTAAAAGAAAAATAGTTTCTATGAGTAGGGGTAAAGAAGATATCTCTAGTAACTAAACAAACTTTCTTCACGAACCCTGGAGACCAACAACGTAAGTAGCTTCTTCATGGTGTGCCTGGGTGGCTCAGCCGGTTAAGCATCCTGACTCTTGGTTTTGGCTCAGGTCATGATCTCACAACTCATGAGTTCAAGCCCCGCATGGGGCTCTGCACTGACAGCACAGAGCCTGCTTGGGATTCTCTGTCTCCCTCTCTCTTTGCACCTTTCCTACTTATGCTCTCTCTCTGTCTCTCTGTCTCCAAAATAAATTCTTCATTATAAGTATTTTGAGATTAATCTAGGGATTTGAATTATTCAGAGAATTGTTCCTCAGATACAAAGGGTCAGTCTGGATGTACATGGTTAAAATTAAACACTCAAAATTAATTCAGGATTTCCCCCCTTAAAATCAGCTCCTCTTCTATTCCTTTTTCTCAAGAAAATAGCACCATCATTAATTCAGTTGCACAATGTAGGAATCTAAATGGCATCCTTAACATTGAACTCTTCCTTGTCACCTACCAAATGCTATTATTATATAAATTATTATATATTATTATGTAAGTACCTATTAAAAGCATATACTTCCCTCCCTCCATTACCATTACTACCCTAGTTCAAGCTACCATCATGCATCAATAACTTTCCAACCCGAGCTACAACAATTTTAGAATCATACCAATCCATTCTTCATACTGTATTCACTTCGTCATTTATCCATCCATCCACTCAACAGGTATGTGGTGAGTACCTACCTAGGGCCAAGTACTCTTCTAGACACTAGGAAAACATCAGGGAATAAAACGAAGTACCTACTGCTCTCATGAAGCTAAACATTTTAGTAGCAGGAAATGGGCAATAAATACAGTTGTACACAGTTATAGAAACAAAGAATTATACAGACAAAGGACAGGGTGGTAAGGGCTATAGAAAAAGTAAATCAGGGGAAGGAAACAGAACAATATGGAAGAAAGTATTTTTGATAATCAGGAAAAGTTTCTCTAAAATGGTATTTGAGCAGAGACAAAATTGATGGAACAAGATTTATAGATACCTAGGGGAACAGCATTCCATGGAAAGGGAAGAGTAAATGCAAAAACTCTAAATACGTTTATTATGTTGAGGAACAGAAAAAAAAGTAGCATGTTGGGATATCTCAGCATGAGTGATTAGACAGAGTGGTAAGACATTAAGTCAGAAAGGTAATGTGTAAAACTTTATAGGCCTCATTATCAATCATAGGAATTTATTTTGGTGAGATGGGAATCCTTTACAGGAAGCTGAGCAGAAAAGTTACTTAACTTCTTTAAATTTTTGGAAGGTCACTCTGGTTGTTTCATGGCACAGACTCTGTAGGGGGAATTCAGGGTGAAAGAAAACAGACCATTTGTGGATCTATTAAAATAGTCCAGAAAAGAGGATGGTAGAGACTAGAGTGCTCATGGTGGAGAGGTCAAGAACAGATTTTTTATCTATCTTGAAGATGGAGCAGGCAGCATGTGCTATGTTAAGACATGCACTGTGTTAGGGTAATAGAGGGATCAGAAGTAACCACCAGATATTTGGACTTAGCAACCGAAGGAAGACACTATCGGTCAATAACACTGTATGAGACGGGGGGAGGATCAGAGTTGTTGTTGTTGTTGTTGTTGTTGTTGTTGTTGTTGTGTTGTTATTGTTCCTTGTTTTTGGAGGTGCTATGGGAGGAAATGAGGGAAAACAATCAAAGGTTCTGTCGTGGTATATGCTAGTTTTAAGTAGTAACTAGTCTGTCGCGAAAAATGTTCAAGGAACTGACTGGATGTAGAAGTTTGGAATTTAGAGGAAGATTTGGAACTAAAGATATATAGATGGTCAGTCTACAGATGATGAGATTGGAGAGGATGCCCTCAAGCATAAGTGTTTCTCAAGAAGATAACGATCTGAGGCCTAAAATGTAGGACACTATAATAGTGGGAGGTTAGGAGTATGAGGAAAAAATTAATGAAGAGAATTAAGGAGGAATAATTAACAAGGTAGGAGAAAATTAAGAGAGTGGTGATCTCTACTTACTTGAAGTGTGATCACAATCCCTTTTTGCCCAACACTGCCCACTGATTGATACAGGGTGACATTGTGTTGAACATTATGTTGTACTTTAATTTCATATTCTCTCTTCTATATCTTTTGCATCACCAGGGCTAAACACCTACAAGCTATATGCCAAACTCCCTAGTCATCTAGGTTTTTGTTGGATTCTTCTAATGAGATGCACTGAATGACTAGAAGGTGATAGAAAAGGAAGAGCCATTTTATTCTGATTCTGGGGGCAATTAAAACAGCAGCTGCAGTATCAGTAAAGAAATTGTGTACAATAGCACAGAATGGTCTCCAGCTGTGTCTATGGAAGTTTCAAAAAGTTCAGTAGGGGAACATACTTCTGCATTCCTCCTCAGCAGCAACATCAAGCTTCCTAGCCACATCAGTTGTGCATATTTTTCTAAAAGTACCCCTTAATGGTTTTCTTATCAAGGACAGTTGCAATTTTTTGATCTTTGGGGAATAATATTCTTCTCCAATTTATTACTCCAGCCCATCCAATACCTTTCTGAACACTGACTAAGTTTACTCTCCTTCAGTTTGAAATATACAAAATGGTTTACCTCTTCCTGACAGCACTATGACCAATATAATACTTGGTACAATGAGATTTTCCTCAAAAGTGGAAATCTGGAATGAAATATCAAACTTGGCTATGCTTAAGCACAGTGGTTACCTCAGTGTGAGTGAAAACAGAATGTTGGTAGTCTATGGGTAGCAGTTTATGGTATGATTGGAGGGCTAGGCATTTGAAAATGACAAGATTAGAAAACTGGAGGTCTAGGGAATAAGAATGTATTAAGAATGGGCACTATGTGAGGGTATTAACATCCAATACAAATATTCTTCTGAGGTCTCATGCTGTAAGGATGGATATCAATAATCTGGGGGAAAAGAATGCAAATCAATTTTGTGGATATCTTCTCTCCATCACCTAAGACTTGTTCAGTGAGCTTGTATACAAACTATCCAGAGCATTAAGTATGAAGGTAATACATAAACTTGACTTTACCAAGGATAAGCTAGCCAACAAGATGGCAGTGATAATATTGATTACCCTATCCAAAATTCTTTAATAGTTTTCCATTGCTCTTAGGATAAAGATAACAGTAATTTAAAAAAAAATTTTACATATATTTATTTTTGAGAGACAGAGTGAGACAAATTGAGAGTGGGGAGGGGCAGAGACAGGGAGAGACACAGGATCGGAAGCAGGCTCCAGGCTCTGAGCTGTCAGCACAGAGCCCGACGCGGGGCTCGAGCTCATGAACCATGAGATCACGACCTGAGCCAAAGTCGGAGGCTCAGCCGATTGAGCCACCCAGGTGCCCCAAGATAACAGTAATTAATATTGATTAAAATGTCCTACATAATGTAGCCCTATATCAATCAGAGTAATCTAGTTAACACTGAAGTATCAAGCATCCCATCAATCTCCTCTTAGGCTTAAAATAAAAAATGCTTTCTTTCTCCCTCATGATACAGGTTCACTGAGGGCTGGCTCAGGTTCCACATAATCTGATTTGAAGGACCTCGGCTGATGGATCAGCAACCATCTGGTTGCTTCAAAGGAAGAGTACAGTGAATCACTCCCAATTCATTAACCAAGGTACACCACGTGGTCAGACCTAATTTCACAAAGAAATATAATCACACCATGTGACCAACAGAACTGGAAATACTTAATGGATAGCACTAACAATTACTACAGTACACTGTTTTAATCATCAGATATTCAATTCATTCTCTTTCCTGCATCTGTATAAACCCACTTCCCAGAGAATATAACCCAAGAATCCCGTACAATCACTGCCTCCAGTTCAGACTCAAATACCTTGCACTCTTGTCCAGTATTCTCTCATTATGTTTGGACATGGGTCCTTTTAGTCCAAAGACCTATGAACTGAAAAGTTATTTGACCTACACACACCTAAAATGCAATGGCAAGACAGACAAAATAATCACAGTAAACAGTCCCATTTAGAAGGTAGAAGAATGCGAGTTATGTGGAAATCACTGGTTCGTAGCAATTCTGAAATCTGCTGCTGAGAAAATGCAAGGAATTTTATCCTGGTGATAGAAATATTCCTTGATTAAACACAAGGAGAAACTATTAAGCACACAATTATTTATTGCCTTGGCCCTGACTATTGGAACTCTCTTTTTCCATTGTTTCACACTCAAAGGAATTGGATAAACTCATGTTAGCCATGGAATTGTTTTCCTAGCACATTTCCTTCCACAAAATTTAGGACCAACAGTAACGGGCTATTTGCTTTTGTTTTGTTGTTGTTGCTCTTGCTGTTCAGATTCATGATTTCTTTGGCAGTCACACTCTCAAAACCTTTTTATTTCTTATTTATTTATTTATTTATTTTTTTTTTTTTTTTTTATATATGAAATTTATTGACAAATTGGTTTCCATACAACACCCAGTGCTCATCCCAAAAGGTGCCCTCCTCAATACCCATCACCCACCCTCCCCTCCCTCCCACCCCCCATCAACCCTCAGTTTGCTCTCAGTTTTTAACAGTCTCTTATGCTTTGGCTCTCTCCCACTCTAACCTCTTTTTTTTTTTTTCCTTCCCCTCCCCCATGGGTTCCTGTTAAGTTTCTCAGGATCCACATAAGAGTGAAACCATATGGTATCTGTCTTTCTCTGTATGGCTTATTTCACTTAGCATTACACTCTCCAGTTCCATCCACGTTGCTACAAAAGGCCATATTTCATTTTTTCTCATTGCCACGTAGTATTCCATTGTGTATATATACCACAATTTCTTTATCCATTCATCAGTTGATGGACATTTAGGCTCTTTCCATAATTTGGCTATTGTTGAGAGTGCTGCTATGAACATTGGGGTACAAGTGCCCCTATGCATCAGTACTCCTGTATCCCTTGGATAAATTCCTAGCAGTGCTATTGCTGGGTCATAGGGTAGGTCTATTTTTAATTTTCTGAGGAACCTCCACACTGCTTTCCAGAGCGGCTGCACCAATTTGCATTCCCACCAACAGTGCAAGAGGGTTCCCGTTTCTCCACATCCTCTCCAGCATCTATAGTCTCCTGATTTGTTCATTTTGGCCACTCTGACTGGCGTGAGGTGATACCTGAGTGTGGTTTTGATTTGTATTTCCCTGATAAGGAGCGACGCTGAACATCTTTTCCTGTGCCTGTTGGCCATCTGGATGTCTTCTTTAGAGAAGTGTCTATTCATGTTTTCTGCCCATTTCTTCACTGGGTTATTTGTTTTTCGGGTGTGGAGTTTGGTGAGCTCTTTATAGATTTTAGATACTAGCCCTTTGTCCGATATGTCATTTGCAAATATCTTTTCCCATTCCGTTGGTTGTCTTTTAGTTTTGTTGGTTGTTTCCTTTGCTGTGCAGAAGCTTTTTATCTTCATAAGGTCCCAGTAATTCACTTTTGCTTTTAATTCCCTTGCCTTTGGGGATGTGTTGAGTAAGAGATTGCTACGGCTGAGGTCAGAGAGGTCTTTTCCTGCTTTCTCCTCTAAGGTTCTGATGGTTTCCTGTCTCACATTTAGGTCCTTTATCCATTTTGAGTTTATTTTTGTAAATGGTGTGAGAAAGTGGTCTAGTTTCAACCTTCTGCATGTTGCTGTCCAGTTCTCCCAGCACCATTTGTTAAAGAGGCTGTCTTTTTTCCATTGGATGTTCTTTCCTGCTTTGTCAAAGATGTGTTGGCCATACGTTTGTGGGTCTAGTTCTGGGGTTTCTATTCTATTCCATTGGTCTGTGTGTCGGTTTTTGTGCCACCTTTTTATTTCTTTAATTCCAATAAATTCTGTAGTTCTTTCTCCACAAACCTATTATATTTTCTAAATATTCTGTAAGTCTTCTGTTTTCTCAGCTCTGCCTATTCCTCCTCCTCTCTCACTCCCTCTTTTACACACCATTTTAATTTAGTTGTAATTGTTTTGCAACTATCAGGATTTAGCTGGAAGAACAACATCCTTGGTTCCTTCGCTCTGAGCCATTTTTAATCCAAGTGGAAGAATTTGCTAGGGCTCACACTCTCAGTTAAACTTTTAGTCAGAGAAATTGCAATCTTTTTGGAAGTTTTAACGAGAGGTATAATGGCTTGATTTGATCTTTGCCACAATGCTGACTTCTAGCCTCATTTTCTTCTAAGAATTCCTCAATCTTTTCTGGTACGATTTTTATTTATAAAGCAGTTATCACACCACACTGAAGGAAAGCAGGGGAAATTATACATGGTGCGTTGAAGAACTGGGATGTATTTGAGTATTAATGACTACCAAGAGCTTCTACCTACCATTTCTTCCTACCCATGCCTATACACTGCTGTTGTTTTCTCTGCCCATTCTCTTGGTTCCACATGTCATCCTCTCTCCTGATATGGGACCTTCTCCCAGTCTAAAACAGCCTTCCTCTTATTCACCAAGTTAACTCTTCATCGTATTTAAGACCTCAGCTCATGATTACTTATTTGAAGAAAACCTTCCTTTATTGCATGAGTTAGTTTCATATCTCCATCATAGACTCTTAGTCCTGTGTAGTCTGTGTCCCTCTACCTAGGATGCCATCATCATATGAGCAAGGTCTTATTTTTTCATCATTGTAACCTCAGCACTGCCCTGTGCCAGAGACTTACTGCTTAAATAAGTGAATGGATGTAGCAGAAAAAGACCAACTCTTTCCTCTTCATTGCCTCTTATATTCAATTAAGAGTAGTCAAGCCCTATCAATATGAAATGTTCTTTCTCTCCATCTGTCTTTTCCTCTTTGTTACCACTGTCATCACCTGAGCTCTTATAGTCCACATCATTACAACAACCTCAACGTTCTCTGCCACATATAACACATTGTGCACCTACAGCCATCTTGTTCAAAGACCTCAAGGGTGACTAAAAATTAGCTACAGATATTTTATTTCTTTTTTTAAATGTTTATTTCTGAGACAGAGAGAGAGAGAGAGAGAGAGAGAGCACGGGGCAGAGGCAGAAAGTGAGGCAGAATTCAAAGCAGGCAGGCTCCAGGCTCCAAGCTGTCAGAACAGAGCCTGAACCAGGTCTCGAACATGTGAACTGTGAGATCATGACCTGAGCTGAAGTTGGATGCTTAACCAACTGAGCCACCCAGGTGCCCAAGAATTTTATTTCTTAAAATCACTCCGTTGTAAATTTTAAATTACCAGTATTTATAAATTCCCCAAATGCTGATGTCAGGAACACGCAGAGCAGATTATCTTAAATCGATGAAGGTAGAATCCCAAACAAAATTGTCTGCAGAACCAGTCTTACTTGACATTCATAAAGCACCTGCATTTTCATTCCCCTGCTCAAAATGCAATTGTCTTTCCCATGCCACGTGAATGAAGGAAGGACTGCTCAATTCTTCCCTGGGTGGATTAGCCTAAACCAACCCAGAACAGACTTTTTCTTCGTGAAGGCTTCCATTACTTCTTAATTGCTTGATTCCACTGAGAGACTGCTGATTTTTCTCTCCAAATAAATAGCTCTCTTTAGTTAGCCTCTGTGGTATATATGAAAAGGCTTGAATGCCAAACATAAAGCAGACTGAAAGAGTCAGAAACTGAGAACATGCAGATCACCTCCCCAGAATTCCCTAATGCAGTGAAATGATTCCACTGCTTTGTTATGCTACCAGAATGCATTTCTAATGCCTCTTCTCTTCATTCATGAGTGTTTAAACATTTTAATGAATATGTTATTTGCTGTAATAAAGTCAGAGTCTGCTGTTAAATTAATAGAACAGTATAACCAAGAATCCCATAACAGCAATTTATCCCTGCTCTGTATTACTGAATTCTAAACACAAGATTCCTTTACATTTGAATTCTCTGCTAGTCTATAGATATTGCATACTCTTTAGCTTCAAATGATAATCAAATTCAAGTGTGTGCATGTGTGTGTATACAAGTATGTTTGTATATATCATGCTTCAACATGGTTGTTAAAATCAGTGAGTCATGGAGAGAGATACACAGGTTAGATTCAAATCTTGGCTCCACTAGCTGGGTATATTTAGAAGAGTTAACATTCTTCCTAAGCCATAGTTTTCTCACTTGTAAAATGTCTCCCTCATTAGGTGGTTCAAATAAAATGAGATATTATGCACAAAGTATGATGCTGGACACATGTTAAGGCTATAAATATTAGCTATCAACATTATCAAATATAAGAGCTGATCACTGTTGCCACTAATCCATTCACAGCTTTTTGAAAATTAGCAAAAGGCACCCTTTGTTGCAGAAGAAGCAATCCTGTTACAAAATGTAGAACTCTACGAACTCTCTATATTGCATGAACTGTAATTCAGCATGCAGGCATCCTCTTAATTGACAATGCTTGTACAGGGTAAAACTTGTCTAACCAAATGCTTTAGACCTGGAGTTGATCTTGTGTTCTTACTCTCTACCCCAGATTGCATTTTTTTTTCTTTTTTCCTTCCTTCATTACTTTAAAAATTTTGGGATCAGCTGGGTTTCACCAGATCAATTGAAAATGATCTCTAGAAGAGAAAATTTTCTGCATCTTCTTTGAAGTAGGGGTCCCAAGGTAAGATTTTTGTCTTTTTTTATCTGATTCCAGAGCACCTAGCCTATAAGGTAAAGGTAAATTCAATAAATGTTTGTTGAATAAATGAAAATAAGAATTAATAAGAAAGACTGTGTGCCACTTTGACTTAAAATTTAAGATAGGCTTAAACTGACAAATCTTGTTAGCAAGAATTTCACTTTAAACATCTCTAATACTATGACAATATAAATATTTTAAATAGATCCATAGAATCATGCTATATCCTAAAAATCATCATAAGCACATGTAATTGGGGAGGAGGAACCGAATGATATGGAAAATTAAGTTCTTAATCAGACATAGACATCAAGCCAATAGTTGATCTTAACTTAAATAATTAATTAGCTCCATCTTAAAAGTTTCTGTGGAGCAGTCTTACTATTTCTTATCCAGGCTTGAATTCTTGACTATACAGCTAATGTAGGGTAAGAAAAGATTCTGAAATGTCCAGACAACTGACTTCCTTTCTGCTGCTATTTCACTGAATTAGCCAATTTTAAAAAATAATGTTTATTTATTTATTTTAAGAGAGAGAGAGAGCAAGGAAGAGGCAGAGAGGGAGAAAGAGAGAGAATCCCAAGCAGGCTCTGAGCCATCAGTGCAGAACCCCATGCAGGGCTCAATCTCATGACTATGAGATCATGACCTGAACTGAAATCAAGAGTCGGATATTTAACTGACTGAGACACCCAAGTGCCCCTGAATTAGCCAATTGTTTAAAAAAATCTGGTTTTTTTTAACCCAGTGGATATAAAAACAAAATTTTTCCCCTCTACAAAGACATGGAAAGTGTATTTTTCTAAATCATCTCACATTCAAACAATGTGACAAGAGTCAAACACAAACACAGAATCGTAACACTGGCTCAGTGAATGAAACATAGCAATACTGAATCCAACAGGATCCTGAGCATAAAGCAATGGTCACAGTTACAGTCATGCTTACGTAAAAGCTTGATACAGAGGCAGAGTTTGTATCATATAAGGATAACAAAATGTATTTCCATTAGTTCAGAGTCACAGCCTTAAAGAAAACCCAAGTATCCGAAGCAAAGACATCTTTTCAAATAATAATCTAATCACTGAAGACAGCCCTGACTGCTTTATTTAAAATCAAAGATAAATTCCACATTCTACCCCTGGTATTCCAGAATTTACGTGGCCCTGAATTTCATTTTATTAGTAGAATTTGTTGTTTTTTGATACATCATAAAAATTATTTATTATGCCTATTGTTTGTTGTCTGTCTTCACCCCTCATACACAAACTAAGATATAAGCTTATTTCCAACACAAGCTAGAATATATGTTTTATCTCACTAATGTATGCCAAGGACCTAGGACCTTACCGGGCATATATTAAGAGTTTCAGTAAATATTTGTGAATCAAAATACAAAAAGAACATTTATATTATGGTAATTTTCATGCAATAAATAAAAGGATACAAGGAAAAAAATATTTGTGAATTAATTAATGTCACTCCTTTGGTGAAAATACCTTATTGGCTTCCATGTCATAAATTAAAATCTAAATGCCTGGCCAAGGCTGTGTATCCTTCCTCCTTCCCACTTCATCTTGTATCTCTCTCTTGCCTACATCACTACAAACCTGTGGACGCTTGCCATGTGACAAATATGCCAAACTCTTTCCTATATCAGGGCCTTCTCACATGTTGTTCCCTCTTCCTGGAACATTCTCCTACCTACATCCTCTTCCTACCAGTTTCCTTGTCTTTATTAGCTAAGTTCTTAATCTTTAAGTATCTTTTAAAGGTAATTTTTCTAGAGGTGTCTTCCCTCATTACCCTAAGTAAGCATCTCCCTGCCCTCCACATACGCACACTTTTTTACTCCATCATGGTACTAAACACTTTACAACTGCATGTATGTTTACTTGTTTCCCTCCCCTGCTTTGGGCCCTCCGTTAAACTCTGGGTCATAAGAATAAACACTTCCTATTTCCCTAGCTGTTGGTTTCCTAGGTTTAGCATATAACAGACAGTAGATAAATGGTAGACCAGTACATGAGTAGACAACTCAGTCCTCTTGGAACAAAGCTCTTGATTCCTTTCCCAGGGAATTTCTTTATCCTGAGTCTGCTTGGCCCCCTATTACCTGGATTCAGACTTCTAATTCTAATTCAAAGTCAAAATTAATTAAGTATTCTGATCATTCATTAAGCTGACTGAGCATGGCCATACAATGCTACACCTGTAGCTATTCAGAGGTATGCAGATGTCTAGTGTCATGGCTGAGACTAACAAAATGTTTGAGCACTTTTTTCACTATATTCTTTGTGAATATGCATTTGAAAGAAAAGACTCATTGGAAATGATTTACACTAGCTAATTACTGATGTGTCCATACACATATATTTTACTATCATCTGAATCAATATACAATTCAGATTGGCCCTAAATCCTCTCCACTTTTATTTCATATAAATTTATTACTCCTTACTCAGTGCTGTAAAGTTTAATTAAAGTCAGTGACTGCATCTTGATTACTCTAATTACTTGACACATAGCTTCTGAGCACTTACAATGCTAAGTACGAAGCAGGGATCAGTTCCTCCTATTTTATTAAACTTTTTTTCCTGACTACCATCTATAGAAAAGACATTTTACTCGTCACTGAAGAGAGAATGACCTACAGCCTCTGGCTTCAGTTACTATGTAATTGGACATGCCATAACTTTTCATTTAGTTGTTGTGTTTGTTATTGTTATTGTTAGCTGTTAGTTTCAGGGAATCTAGAAACTTACCATCAACAAAATATTTGTCACTAAATGTGCACAATAAAGCTGCAAATGTTTGGGGCACCTGGGTGGCTCGGTCGGTTGAGCATCCCACTTCGGCTCAGGTCAGGATCTCCCGGCTGGTCAGTTCGAGCCCCACGTCGGGCTCTGTGCTGACAGCTCAGAGCCTGGAGCCTGCTTCCGATTTTGTGTCTCCCTCTCTCTCTGCCCCTAACCCACTTGCATTCTGTCTCTGTCTCTCTCAAAAATAAATAAACATTAAAAAAAATTAAAACTGCAAATGTTTATTTAAAAATAACTATTCCACTAGCCCACCTTACTCCCATCCCTACACCTTGTTCTTATCACCTGCTGATCTGAACTTTCTTCCCAGGCCTTTTCTCCATACCTCTTAAAGGTATGTCTTAAATCTTTACCTTTCCTTAAGGGTGAACATAACTACTACAAACTCCTTACATAACAACTTTTTGACTTTTACAAAACTTTCATCATTTCATTCATTTATATATTGCCTAACATTATTTTTCAGAAGTTTCATGGATTCATACATGTGATAAATTCTTGGTTGGACAGCTGTAACTGACTCTGTGATGGTCTACCCAATCTCTCCCTTCAGTGTCATGGATGTCATTCCTGGATGCATGGAGTATCAGCTGCTCACAACCCAAATGAGTGCCACCCCAGGATTTGTGTTCAGGTGAAGAAAGCTATCATACCCCAGTTTTCATTCACCCAGCTTGGGGCAGCCTACATCCATGACTGCCCAATGTGAAAGCACATCTACCAATTTCCCTTTCTCATTGGAGGTCAACTTTGAAGGACTGTCTCAGTGCCAGACCTCCCCAGGTATTCACCTGAAGCAAGGGGCACCTGCATCTCAATGCAAATCCTCCTTCTGTCCACTCATTCAGTCCTTACTCTCTCACAGGTGTTACTGAAAGCACTCCATAGTAAACTTTCTCCATGTAAATTTCCATTTCAGGGTCTGTTTCCTCAGAAAAAATTACCTCAGCAGGTAATTTATAATAGTAATGATGCAAATTGTAATTATAGGGAGCATTTTTTTAGCATTCACTTATGAACCAACACCATGTTATTTATTCCTTACATCACCCTTGTGAAGTGTTAACTGTAATCCCTTTTCAGATGAAAACACTAAAGGTCAGAAAGTTTAAGTACCTTGCACAAGGACCTACAGCAAGAACATGACTAGTCACAAAATGTGAATCCTTAATTAATATACAATGTAATGATTACACGAGTTTAACTCTTCTTAAAACATTTCATCACCAACCTCTTGAGTAAAGCTTTACCTTCCCTTTCTGGAAGTGCTGTGTTAGGAAGCAAGGACTCTGCAACAAGAAACCTCCTTTAAGGAGATTCATATTTTAGGGGAATAGAAATGAGAAAAGTTTGAATCCAGGTAATAGTGCAGATAACACCTATTGATATGAGCTAAAAAATGCAGTAGCACTCCTCTGGTTCAGGTTAATCAGATTTTCTTTGGAGAAAACTCATAGAACTTGGAAGACTATTAGAGAACCATGATCAACAGCCAAAGTAAAACCAATTAACACAGCTTCCAGTAACATGATATTTCCCAGCCAGGTAAAGATTCCAGTTTACAAAGACAAAAGTCTTGTTGGCATTTCTAAAGAACTTGCATTTCTTTCCAGTGATTAGCATCTGTTTCCCAAAATGGGGATGGGAATGAAAGGAGGGAAAAGAGAAAACAAGAGGGACAAGAGCAAGGAAGGAGAATGAAAAAGGAAGGGCAGGGGTTCGTTAGGAGTAGAGATACGTAGCAAATTCTATTTCTACTACAGTTGTATTTACATGAATTATGAGGTCAATCATGACATTAATAACATTGATTAAGATCTGTAACAAATCCACTCTGTCACTGCTTATGGATCTTGTTTAAAGTTTTGTTTCTACTGGTCTAATGGAAGCAATTTATTGCCAGGATGACAAAAAAAAAAAAAAAAAAGAAAGAAAGAAAGAAAGAAAGAAAGAAAGAAAGAAAGAAAGAAAGAAAGAAAGAAAGAGAAAAGAAAGAAAAAAGAGAAGGAAAAGTCTTCTCTAGATGTTTTAATTCCTCCCTCACATTTAGTATTCTTAAAGAAATGTGTTGAAAGGATAAGAAAATCTAGCAACATATTTTCTGGAGTTCAGTTTTTAAATGTTGAGTCAGCAAGTTCTTTCCAACATATTTGAATTGCAATAGGGCTACAGCTGGAAAATAAAGAATAGGTAGAGGAGGGGTACCTGGGTGGCTCAGTCAGTTACACATCTGACTCTTAATTTCAGCTCAGGTCATGATCTCTCAGTTCCTGAGACTGACCCTGTGTCAGGATTGTCTTGAGGGTTCTCTCTATTCCTCTCTTTCTCCTCTTTCTCCTTTTTTCTCTCCCTCTCTCTCCCTCATATGCCTTTTCTCTCTCTTTCAAAATATATAAATAAACTTAAAATAAAAGAATAGTCAGAGGGGACATCTCCCTTATATATTAATTCAGAGAACTACACATTTTGTAGACTTAAACTGCTTATTTGTGTGACTTACAAAAACTTGAAAATCTCTCTGCACCTTTGATTGTGAAAATACACTCAAAAGAAAAAGAAAGGGAATGATTTTTGAGGATCTTTGACTCTGGTTTTGGAGCTCAAAGAGAATAATTCTTTGTAATTATAGAAGGTGACAAGAGACTGAAGGAAAGTTGATTAGTCCCCATGCAAATGAAATTATAACATTTTAGAGCTGGAAATACTTTTATGAACCCTCTTGAAGAACACAGCCAAACTTCTGGCCATGTTGAAAGGTAAGCATAAAATATTGTATCCATTACAACTGGAAGCCCTTTATTCAGTCATTGTCAAATATCTAACGGAAAGAAGGTTCATGCTGAGATACAAAACATAAGTCAGGATATTAATAATGCAACAAACCCTGGCTTCCCATTCAATAAACAAACTGATCACATCAGAAATTTACAAGAAGAAATTTACCTCCTAATGGCCCCCTCCCTGTCTAATTACTGCTTGGTTATAGAGTCTGAAATTAGCATGGATATGGGTCATACCTCAAGGTGGAAATATTGTACCCGATCAAATATTCTTCATATAGATATAAATATCAAAGTAGATTTACCATGCTGGGCTGTCTTTTAGTTCTAGAAATTATATTAAAAAAATCTAACTTAGATTTTATGTAAGCCAGAAAGCATGGTTTATTTGATTAATTGATTATTTTGATTTCTTTGACCTGGGTCAAAGACACTTGTCTCAGTTCATGAATGAAACATTTACTGAACACTAGATGCAAAGCACTGTATTAAGTACTATGAAGAATGCAAAGATGAATAATATTTCATTCTGCAGTTAAAAAGCTTACAGTACACTTCAGTGATTTATGAAAACATATTCAGCTGAACTCTTAGGTTTTCATAAATGGGGGACCATCTTCTGAGTTGTCACACTAGGAATAGAGGGGGGGAGGGAAGAGGAGCCAGTTAAAGAAGCTCATGTTTTCTCAAAATTCTTTTCCTTTCATCCATATTTACATATTCCTTTTTTAAATGTTTTAAAGTTTCTGAGGAAGTTTTCTGTCTGATCAAAAGTTTCTTTGTTTTGTTTTGCTTTAAAAAAAGTTTTAAAACAGTGGACAAGTTGGAAAAAAGTTGGCTAAATTTCTACGGTTTACTCATTTATTCAACTTTCAATGAATATTTACTTCTATGGATTCTATAATCATTAAAAGAATATAAGAGAATATTGTGAACTTCATACCAATACATTTTACAACTTTCATGGAAATGTACAAATTCTTTGAAAAAGACATTACCAAAACTGACACAAGAAGAAGTAGAAAATCCAAACGTCCTTATAATTATTAAAGAATTTGAATTTGTAATTAAAAATTTTCATGCAAAAAATCTCTAGGCCGAGATATCTTTAGCAGTGAATTTCACCCAATGTTTAAGGAGGAAATAACATCTATCTTATAAAAACTCTCAGAAAAGAGAGGATAGCTTATCCTTAAATCTCTGATATCAAAACTTGGCAACTTCATAAATATATTATAAGAAAGTTACATTCCAATATACCTCATGAACATACACACAAAACCCTTAATGAAATGTAGCAAATGAATCTGGCAATTTGTACAAAGACATAACCATTTGGAAGCTTATTCCAGCAATACAAGATTTGTCTATAAGTTGAAAATCACTCAATGTCATTTCCATATTGATAGAGTAAGGCAGAAAAGCCATATGATCTTTTCAATAGCTATAGTAAAGTATTTGAAATAATTCAACATTTATTCATAAAAACAATTCTCAGCACATAGCAATAGAAGAAAATGTCCTTCACTGATCATGGACATCTATGAAAAACCTAATATTAATATTAGGTTGAAGGATTGAAAGCTTTTGCCCAAAGGCAAGTAATTCTACTCTTTTGACTATTCAACATTGTACTAGGTATTGGGAAAGCAGCAGTAAATAGCATTGAACAAGACCTATCGCTCAAAAAATTTAGATGCTTTGATAACGAGTAATAAAATAGGACTTTCATTAGAAGTACTAGAACTTAACTAATCACTGTATGTAGTTAAGGTGATGCCTGGATAGATTACTTCTTATCATTTGACATAAATGCAAATATGTCACCAACTAAAACAACATGTTGATTTCCTGGCCACATCATTACAAGTGGGAACTGAAAAATATTCAATAGTTATGATCTATGCCATGATCACAAGCCTTCTACATCACCAATTTGTCCTACATATGCAATTGAATTTCTGAAAAATCTTTTTCTGAACTTACTTCTCTTCGAAACAACATATTTCACATCTAAAACTAAAGTACATGTATATACCAACTCTAAAGGAAAAGTTCCATTCAAACTAAATTTTTAGAAAATATGCACACCACAACGAGGCTGTGTGAGGTGCAAAGCTCCAATTACCATATAGCACAATCAAGCCTGTACTTAGTTTGTTTATACCTCTCTCAGGCTGCACACGAAGCATTTTTGGAGTCTAATAGGCATGGAAGGCAGGATGAACTATGCACAACAAATTGGGTGTGAAACAATGTTCATTTAGATCATCCCCACTCCACAAAAGTGCTATTTGGGAAGTTTTTTGAAAACACCTAGGGGTTTGAAGGTTTTCTTAAATTGACACTGTGCAGTCTCTTGACTGACTTCTGTAAGAGTTGTTTGGTTGTGATTTGATCCTTTTACTTAGAATGCTTTCACATCCTGAGAGGATGGCATTATAGTCAAGGCTGCACAGGAAGATGATAAATTAGCCTTTTGCAAGCTGAGGTCATTCAAATCAGATTATTTCATTAAACTTGGATACAAATTACAATGGGAGATCAGCAGATGCGTTGAAGCAAAACCTATATTAGCTACGTTCCATTTATCCAGACACACTACAGAAAGAAATCTGGTTTGATAGATGATCAATAGTAATTCTCATCTAGTGTTAAATATTATTGTTTAAAAAGTAATAGCCTCCAGGAACAAATTCTGTAGTCTTTAGACTTGTTTTTCCTCCTCTGGCTTTCAGACCACAAATTACTTATTTCAATTGTTTGTTTTATTCTTGTTCTTGAATGTCAAAAGCTCTTTAAGGAAATGGTATAGCTATCTTTTTATGCACTAGTCCTTAGTAAAGGTCCTGCCTCATGGTATGTACTCAATACATTATTACAGAAGGAAGGAGGGATAGAAGAAAGGAAGATAGGATGGAAAAGGAGAAAATTGGAAAAATCAAGGTTTAACCAGCCTAATTTGATAATACAAATGTTTAGTTCAAGAAAGAATCTAATACAGGGGCGCCTAGGTGGCTCAGTCAGTTAAGCATGCGACTTTGGCTCAGGTCATGATCTCACAGTTCGTGGGTTTGAGACCTGCGTCCTGCTCTGTGCTGACAGCTTAGAGCCTGGACCCTGTTTCTGATTCTGTGTCTCCCTCTCTCTCTGCCCCTTCCCCACTTGTGCTCTGTCTGTCTCTCTCTCTCTCTCAAAAATAAACATTAAAACTTAAAAAAAAAAAGAAACAATCTAATACAATTTTTCTAAACTTGCCTCCTCAGGGTAACCACTTTGGGGTGATAATTTAAAACAAGTGTCATATTTATGAGATCATTTCCATCACCATATAAGCATATTGTTATAGCTCTCATATTAAAGAGAAAACTCTCTTCCTCCCTCTCCTCTGTCTTAAAAGATTAAAGAAGTTACAAGACTTCCCAAGGCCACACAAGATTAGGTGAAGACTAAACACCAGAACTGGGTCTCTTTGCCCTGGAGTTCTTTTTTTAACTCTAAAAATAAAACAACACAACAGGACAGGACTACCTGATAAAATTACCTCTTCTACTCATCTTCACTCCTTCTTGCAAAGCCTATTCTCTTCTTGACCAGATATAAATGCCAAAGTACTCCATTTTTTAATTCTATTTGTGCATTCCTGGCTTCCATGTGATGAGATTTTCTGATTCAACTATTAGATTTCTCTAAAAACAGAGGCCAGCCTCTCACTCAGCCAGGATGTGTCCAGTATGCAGATTTGGGAGTAAGGGGCTTTGTTCTCTATGAGTAGAGAACTGGGCATCTGTTTCTGAGCTTGACACTGGAAACTCCTCTTGGCCAGGTACAAAGCTACGGCTCTCCCAACCAAAACTGTGTGTCTTCCTTTCCTTTAGAAACAACTCCCTCATTGACTTATCCACTTAAACACACTCCCATCTCCAGGCCTCAGTCCTCATTGTCTTGACACTGGCATGTATCCATAATGGTCACCCCAAACCTCCATAGGAACCTAAGCTGTGCTTATGCCTACATTCCCATTCCTTTCTACACTCATCTCCTCTGATCCCTGAGAGACTGCACATTCAACTACCCCTCAATGATACACCTCTATCTTGAGCTTCACTGTGCAAAAGGGAGGAGGTATCTCAGGAGGAATAAATGTGTCCATATTGTCTCTGTATTCTTGAAAGCATCTAGCAAAGAGGTCATCACTTAACTCA
Organism: Lynx canadensis; assembly: GCF_007474595.2. Taxonomy (NCBI): domain Eukaryota; kingdom Metazoa; phylum Chordata; class Mammalia; order Carnivora; family Felidae; genus Lynx; species Lynx canadensis. Next base: position 91,023,654 of record NC_044312.2, on the reverse strand, counting down.
CCATTTATTACTCCATATATTCACCAAAACACTAGCCAGTGTAGCCAGATACTACAACTGCCTTCTCATAATACCACCAACTACAGCCTCATTTCCTTTTTTTGTAATCAGCATCCTCAAATCAGTTGGCGAGACTCTCTCCCTTCTTGCTTACATTCTTTTTTAAGACCAATTTGTTCTGGCTTCCCCTACTACTTGACATTGCTTTTTTCAAGGTCCCTAATGACTTTCATGTTAATTCCCAGTCTTTTCCATTTTCCCTTTATCTATCCAGTTCAAGTGATGCAGCTGATAACTCCATGTCTCTCATATATTTTATTCATTTTGTTTCCTGGACAGGCACCCTCTTCTTGGTTCCTTCCTACCTCATTGATCATTCCTTCCAGGATTCCTCTGAAGTTCTACCTATCTGCCTGATTCCTTAAGGTTGAAATACTTCCTATGCCAGTCCTTGTCTCCATTCTTATTCCCTATTTCATGGATGTAATCCAGTCTTATGACATGAAATGCTGATTGCTGGTAGCCCCCAGACTTTTCTCCCTCCCTGAAGATGATGTCTGCACTGTAACCATACCAACTCAGGTATTATTATTTTAGGACATTCAACTGCCTAAGAACTTCAATGGCCCAAATCTGCATTTGTTCACCAAAGGAAGTTCTCTGGCCTCTGATCCTATTCTGCCGGCACATATAGCAGGCCAGAGTTGCCTAAGAATAAATGTTTCCTAAAAGCCAGTCTCAACAAATTACTCCCAGGAATTAATATAGGAATATCTGTCTCATTCTTCTGTTGGGTATTTGATTTACAGAGGCTCCCATTGTTCCCTAGTGGCATTTAGTCCTAATTCCCCACCATCATTAATTTCCTTGATGACTTATACTTTATTGGCAATCTTTCCTTTTCAGTCTCACTTCCCCACTTCTTTTCCAATGCTTCCTGGATTCACTTCCGAAAATAAATCAAATACACTTGGGGTTATTTCTGGGATAAAACAAAGACACTCAACTACAATCTCATATGCCCAATTGGTGACCTTCTCTCCATTTTGATTTCTGATGGACATGGTAAAATATAAAATGCCTAATGCTGAACTTTAACCTTCTCTCTCCTATTGCTGTAGCCTTCCTCCTCTCTGCTGATGCAAACTATCTGTGTAGTTGTGCCACCTCTAGTCCCCAAATCATTGTTGACTCATCTCCATTTCTCACAGTTCAAAGCTTCCTACCTCATCTTGTTCTACATTTTATATTGTTCTATATTACCTCTGTGTAACACATATGCAAATTATATTATAATTTTTGTTATTTTCTGTTCCACCTTGCTAGAACATCAGCTCCATGAAAAAAACTGGAGCTTTGTCATATTTGTTGGACATGATCTTATCTTCTATATGCTCTTAATCTGACTTGTATCCAATTGTTTTGAGAAGGCTCATATTTTAGGAAGTGTGTGTTTATGTAATTATTTCTACATAAATAGTTGTGAATTTAAATTGAAAGTAGATACAAAACAAATAATCTTTTGTGACTAGGATCTATAAGGATCACACAAATAATTTTATGGTAGTTAAGTCCAAACATATGGAAAGCCTATATATATAATACACAGAAGATACTCAAAATATATCTCTTCCCTTTATTAAGTTAGAATGATGAATAGTTGGGTACTCTTTGTAAAAAGTTTAAGGTCCAGTTTGAAATAGCCCATAATCAACAAAGTCATTTATTTAAATTTTCTTTTTTCTTTTTTTAATTTTTTTTCAACGTTTATTTTATTTTTGGGACAGAGAGAGACAGAGCATGAACGGGCGAGGGGCAGAGAGAGAGGGAGACACAGAATCGGAACCAGGCTCCAGGCTCTGAGCCATCAGCCCAGAGCCCGACGCGGGCTCAAACTCATGGACCGCGAGATTGTGACCTGGCTGAAGTCGGACGCTTAACCGACTGCGCCACCCAGGCGCCCCTAAATTTTCAAGAGAAAAATTCTCAACAATCACAATTAGTTCAAAGAAAGAGTAACAGATTTCACTTGTAATTTTTATTAAGATAGCCAAAGAACGTCTTTGCATACATGACTAAAATTGTGTCTATTTTTTTATATGCTCATAGGTCCATTTCCCTATTTAATGGAAATATTTGAAATGCTAAATTGGTATCTAGCGTTTACTTTTCTTTGCTTGTTTTTGCTTATTGGTGATGTTTTGTTTTTAGGGAAAAGTATTGCTTAATTTATAGTAGAAAAAACAGATTTTTACAATGAATTGGCATGTTGGCTTAGTAAGAAACTTAAAATATACAGATCAAGGTAAAGTATTACCATTGTGTATCATAGAAGCAACAATGGTACAATTCAAATAAGATCCAATTATAAGATAAGCTGACAAATTAGGTACCTTCTTTGGTGTTTAAGTGACATCCAATAACCCCATTTACCCTCATAGATCTCTCTAGTTGCCTTTTACTTCCCTTTTACTTGCTACCCTCATCTGTACAAGATAGAATCATCTTTCCAACTTCACAATCTGATTCTTCTCTGCACACAACAGCTGCCTCCCCAGCCCCATGAGAGCTTATCTGGTGACTCAAGGATGCACTTTTCTGGAAACAAGTGCAAGTGGTATGATAAAAGAATTTGTTTGTTTCATTTTGTTTTCCACCATACTGGGTCTCTAAACACAGAGGATCATTGTGAACTTTGGAAGACAGTGGGAGGACACACACACACACACACACCACACACACACACACAAAACAAAAAAAAAAACCTTCACTAGCTGAAAAGGTCAACCTCTGTGAACCTTGCTTTCTGCAACCATAAAGGCAAAATTGTTCCATGTAGGGTGTTCCAGCAAGAATGTAATATGTGTACATATGCCTGACCCAGAGAGATATCCAATAAGTGGTAAATACACTGAATGCTCATTTCTACATCTCTATCTCTACTTGTTGTATAACTAACAGCATGTTCCTTTTATTACTTACTAAGCCCTAGACAACAGTGCTGCTTGTTAGAAGCCTATTTCCTACTTCAGAAAAGCATTTATCTTTATTATACCACCAGTGTGTTTTTGCTTACAATTTATTCTACAACTCATCACAGTTTCTGAATCTCCTTGAACTACCAAAGTCAATAAAGGTGTTAAGGTCAATCAGTAGCAGTTATATACTCCTGTGGTCACAGCATCTGGTTTTTTGTATTTAAACTACAATGCTAGCAAAAACTCTTTGTTGCCAGCGTTTTCTTCTTTTCTTTTCTTTTTTCTTTTCTTTTCTTTTCTTTTCTTTTCTTTTCTTTTCTTTTCTTTTCTTTTCTTTTCTTTTCTTTTCTTTTCTTCTTTTCTTTTCTTTTTTCTTTTCTTCTTTTCCTTTCCTTTTTTGTCAACCATCTCAAACACTATTTAGGAGTGTTAGTTTATAATAAATGACATTAAAATTTTACATAGTCTCCCAAAAAATGAAGAATAATCACTTTGGATTCAAAAAAATAATTAAGTCCTGTTTTAGATGAGGTTTACCTTTGCATTCTCCTTAACAAAGGCTTTTAGCGAGCAAAATAAAAGGGTAAAAGTGATCAGGAGATAGGTTATTTATCTCTAACTTTCTTGTCTTTCATAAGTATTTCATATGTTAGCTACAAATGTTTCATTTGATTAAAGCAGGATCTCTAGAAGACACATACTTGATATTTTGTTAGTCTATTTTGAGTTATTGTATACTACTAGAATACTACAAGATGGTTTTCTTAGTTTCATACCAATCAGTTTTATTTTCACAAATTTATTGCCTGCTTGGTGCAAATTAATGAGATATTTAGTCAGATGCAATGACTGAATTAAGAGAATTTTTTTCTATAGGCCTCCAGGAAAACGCTGGCTCTTACGCAAATTACCAAATGTTATTTTTCACAGTTCTATTTAACTGCACTTTAGTTTGTATAGCACTTATTAACAGCCTGAAGACTTGCTTCCCTGTCAGGTGAAAACTAAATTTCCTTCATCCATCATTAAAGATTGTTTATCAAGATGCTGCAGGTGAATTAGTGTGAGCCTTATCATCCATGTAGCCCAGCTGGATACCTTAGCCGGAATGAGTTCTTGAAATTAAGAAGCTTAGTGATAAGAAATGTACATTATTTTTTCCCTTAGATATAAAAAATCCACCAAAAAAGAAGGAAGAAAGAAAGAAAAAGTCCTGAGGAACAACCATGGAGGACGGAAATTCTTAAACTGCAGTAGTGCCCGTGATTAACAACCACAGGAACAGTAACTATCATACCTGACCCTAAATGATACACCTCACTTTTTTCATGGCTTGGTGCATGCTAGGATGAAATACATTTCTTCAATTCTTTTGGAATGTTTAACATTTGGTAGTATCACTTTGAGTATTGACAGTCCTTCTGAAACACCATCACGAAGAAATCTCTTTAGGTAGGTATTTCTTCTGTATTAATTATCAACTTATGTTCAAAGCAACTATAAAATACAAAACTTAATTTCCCAGTAGTCTCAAGCTGGAACTTATTTTGTTTAAAAAGAGGGGAATAAATATCCATGACACTAATATGACTTCAAGAGGGTTAACAGACTTGTGAGGAGATCAACTTCCCACCTATGTGTGCACCAGGAGTTATGCCCAACTTGTCAAAACTAGAATGCAAGATTCAGAATAGGAGAGAAAGAATTTCAGGACAGAGAAGTTGTCTGTGAAGCATTTCTTTTTGGAGCACAGAACAAGGAGTTCATAATCATAATATTTTTCAGCTTAATTCATTGGGAAAAAAAGCAAAACACATCTGTGTTTGCTTTTGTTATTCTCTTTACCTGAAATATTAATTACATTTTGATGTTCTGATTTTATTGTTCTGATACTAACCTACATTGCTACTGCAGTGACTCACAGTTACTCATGCATGGTGATACTAATGAATTCTCTCATTCCTATTTTCAGAAGAAGCCTTCTCAGAACACAAGAAGATGTGGATTCTGGCATGTGTATTACAATTATACTCTATACTGAATTTAAGAAGGAAGATCCGAATTAATATTTTTATACACTTCCTTTAGGATGTTCCTAAAATATATCTAGTAGTTACTACTGCATACAGTATCATGTTTAATTCAGAAGGTTCTTGGCAAATAGGGGGGAAATAGGTAGCTAGATGCTCCAGTTCTCAGTGTCCAATAAATAACTTATATATTCTTCTGGCACTGAATAAAACTTATTCTTATATCAGACTTTGAGTACCACGGTGAATGATTTATAAGTCCAAACATTGTATTAAAGAGTGTAAGTGCTGTTGTCTTTTCCTACTTCATTTGTGCACTTTGTTTCTTATTTCCAGCTTTATGATGTATCAGTGACAAATAAAAGTAGTATATATTTAAAGGTGTATAGCATGAAAATTATAGGTGTATGTTGTCAGGTGATTACCATAATCAAGCTAATTAACATATCTATCACCTCTCATAGTTACCTTTTCTGTGTGTGGTAAGAACATGTACCGTCTCCCTTACCAAATTTCAAGCATGTAATACAGTATTAACTATTGTCACCATGCTAAACATTACATCTCCCGGAACTTACTCAGCTTATAACTGAAACTTTGCAAATCTGACCAACATCTCTCCATTTTCCATATTCCTCAGCCCCTGGCAACGGCCGTTCCACTCTTTGGTTCTATGAGTTCTGCTTTTTTAGTTCCCACGTATGAGATCATACAGTATTTGTTCTTCTGTGTCTGACTTATTTCACTTAGCACAAGGTCCTCTAAATTCATCTATGTATAATTTCTGTTCTGGTCATTAAAGTACAAATTACATTGTTCTCATGGAACTAGGAATCTAAGGGGGCAGGCAAACACCATGTTACAACAAGAAAAGCATGAGAAAGATATGCACAGGGCATCATGCAGGCAGAAGACAGGGGAGTAAGAAGCTTCACGAAGTGGTGTCTGAAAGAAATCAAAAAGATGTAGTTAAGGATAGTACGAATTGGTTGCAGGTGTCAGAGCAAGGAAGGGACAAGCTGGGACATGGACATTGAGGCCAAGGGAAGACTACACAATCAGGACTATAAAGAAAGCACATTGTTTTAACCACTTGTATTTCCCCCTCTCTGAATATTTTTGCCCTCATGTCTTCCAATTGTCTTAATTTGTATTGAATCGTTGGCAGTCTTTTCCTGGAAAAGAGCATACTCCATATGAAACTTACAAAATTTCTTTCATACTGAAATTTTAATTTTGATACGAATTTATCAATCTTTTTATTTTGACTTTTTTCTTATTCAAAAGAAAATTCCTTTTCCCCAACAATAACCATAATGTCATCATGCTTTATATTTATTTTTATTTTTAGTCATTTAAAGAATTCATAACAAACCATGAGAAAAATTTTGAAGGAGACTATCATGGATTGAATTGTGTCCCCCAAGAAAAGGTATGTTGAAATCCTAAATTTAAATATCTCTGAATATAAACTTATTTAGGAAAAAACCTTTACACATATAATTACTTAAGAAGATCACACTGGATAGGTAGGCCCTTAATCCAACAGAATTGGTGTTGTTATGAAAAGAATACTACGTAAAGAGATGAGCACTAGAAGCATAGAAGCGATGCATCTATAGCCAACGAGTGCCAAACATGCCATAAAATGACCAAAATTATTCAAGAGGCAAGAGAGGGTTCGCCCATCGGTCTCAGAGGAAGCATGGTCCTAGTGACACCTTGATTTTGTACTGCAAGCCTCCAAACACGGGAGACAAAAGATTTCATTGTTTTAAGTCAGCCTTTTTTTTTTTTTTTTTTGGCATAGCAGCCCTGGGAAACAAAAATGTGTAGCAAATTGATAATAGTAGTAGCTGCAAGGGGCAGGGTGGGGAGACTAGAACTATGGGAGGGAATCAGAGGAGGTAGTTAGAGAGGTCATCCTGCACTGTGGCATGTGGTGGAGAGTGGGAATCCCATATAGCCCAGGATTGCTAAGCCATAAAGTATAAGTCATACGCTATTAAACATTGAGCCATAAAAGAAAAAAGAGTACACAGAATGGGCAGTAGTGTACATGGTGCATTAAAGAACGTAATAGGGAAGCCAATGTTTCTTGAAAGTGTCAGCCTCTGTATCACAACAGCAGGGAAGTGTTAAAACATAAGGGTGGGCTTCTTTTTTAAATTTATGGGTATCAGGGCATCTGGGTGGCTTGGCTGAGTGTTCAGCTTTGGCTCAGGTCATGATCTTGTGGTTCGTGAATTGGAGCCCCATGTCAGACTCTGTGCTGACAGCTCAGAGCCTGGAGTCTGCCTGCTTCAGATTCTGTGTCTCCTCTCTCTGTCCCTCCCAGGCTTATGCTCTGTTTCTCTCTGTCTCCCAAAAATAAAATAAATGTTAAAAAAAATTTTTTTTTAATTTATGGGTATCACCAATAGGACAGGTTTAAAATGCAGGCATCTAGGTCTCATCCACAAAGATTCTGACAGGTTCTACAGTCCTGACAATGAGCACACATGTCCATAGCATATATATTTACAGCTTAACATGTGTCTCAGATAATTCTGATGCAGATGGTCTTTGTGCCTCACTTTGAGAAACATCACATTACAGGGTCTGGCAGAAAAATCCAAATATATTCATGGTGAATATATTTCTTGAAGTTTGATGTATCCTGCTTTGTATTAATTTCTATTATTATCATCTTAAAATATAATGCTAATTTCATTGTCAATTCAAAAATATCTGCATTTCCTATTTTAAAGTGTTTAATTTATCAAAATGTTCCATGTATGTATATACACATGCTATTTACAGACACAGCAATTTTTCAATTCTATGGCAAAGATGTCCTGTTCAATACTGTATCAGACAGATAACTATGGCCAAAAGTAATGACTCATGATCCCTGGTATTCAAAACAAATAATTCATGATGAATTATAGGCCAAAATACCTAAGGTTAATTAGAAAAATTTGTAGAAAATTTGTAGAAAACAGGACTATACGTATCTTTGTGACTTTGGGGTAGGCAAAGATTTTATAACTGGAATATAATAAAGGAAAAGATTGAAAAATTTTACTTCATTATAATTAAGAACCTATGTTTATTAAAAGGCAATTAGAAAATGGGCAGTACACAAACTGGATGAATACATTTGCAATACATCAGAATTACGCATGTGTATGTAGGTAGGTATCATACACATAAAAAAATTAAAAGCATGACAAATGGTAAACAGACATATAAAAGAGTCTCAACATTAGTTTCTCAACTCAGAAAAAAGGTAAATGAAAACCACAGTGAAATATCATTAAACTGCCACTACAATGACTGAAATTAAAAGATAAATAATATAGAGTGCTGGAAAAGATGGGGAATAACAGTATGTCAGCAAAGTATGAGAGTATGGAGAGTCCCAAGTCCCTAACAGGGACTAGGGTAGAGTATAAGAATGTCCACAAAGTCTTCCCACCCAGTAGCGGTGCCCTTTTGCAATGTTAACTTGAAGCTCTTCCCATCAAAAGTTGGAGTCTCTCCACTCCTTGACTTGCTTTGTCAAATTTGACATTTAAGAAAAAGGGTCTAAGGCACAGGCTTGAAAACAATTACACATGAGGGCTATTATTGTTTTGCTCCTCTAAAGGAACTTTGTAACATCTACTGTGTAATGAAGCCTGGATTAGGCAAAAACAGGATGTTGAACCACTAATAGCACTATAGCCAACAACTAGCATTAACTAGCAGCCAGCATCCACCCCAGGCATGTGAGTGAGGCCATCCAAGAGTAACCTACCTCCTCCCAGGCTGCCAGCAGACTGAAGCCACAGGAGTAGGCAAGGCAAAAAAGACCAGCAAAAGAATGGTCCTGATCAAACTGCTGACTCAATGAATCAAGAGCAGATAGTCGTTATTTAAAGTCCTATGTTCTTGATACAGTTTATGTAGAAAAGGTTAATTTATACAGGATATTGAATCAGTCTCTTCTTTTATCAAGAATTGTGCAATTACCATAACCCTCTACAGCAAGACTATTAAATAATGTACCTAAGCATCTGTCTTGATTCAGTCCTCAAAGCTAATTTGTACTGCAAGGGTCTTGTCATATGCTATAAAATGTTCAGTCTGAGCTTGCAGTTACTGATTAAAGGAAACTACTATTAAAAAAGAACACACTGAATAGGTTAATTTATGAGCTATACTTTTCATTAGGAAGAGAACAAGAAGTGCATTCAACTCATCCAAATTTCACTTTCTGTCATGAAAAAAATGAAATTCTACCTTAAATTTAAAACCAGCTAGAACCTACCCAACCAGCCAGGTCAGGCTTTAAAGTTATATGGCATTTAATTTTAATATATCTATCAACACAAGTATTTAAATCTGTTTCTTTACAAAATGTACTTTAACCACCAAACAGAACTTGATAACGAGATCAGGAAGATCAAAAGACAAGTTATTTGAGATGATGTATTTTCAGTGAATGAGACAGCAGCTGCTAGAGCATTCTGGAACCCTCAAGCCTGGATTCTGCTGGCCTTTCATTCCTGTATTTTTCCATGTCAGAGACTTGGACCCATCGTTGCACATGTACTTATTTTTCCTTACCAAATCAACTATAGCCATCTTTTTTTTTTATTTTTGTAAACATTTATTTATTTTTGAGACAGAGAGAGCAGAGCATGAACGGGGGAGGGGCAGAGAGAGGGAGACACAGAATCTGAAACAGGCTCCAGGCTCTGAGCTGTCAGCAGAGAGCCCGACGCGGGGCTAGAACTCACGGACCACGAGATCATGACCTGAGCTGAAGTCGGCCGCTTAACCGACTGAGCCACCCAGGTGCCCCAACTATAGCCATCTTTAAAAAGATTCTCATATTGGGGCGCCTGGGTGGCTCAGTCAGTTAAGCATCCGACCTCAGCTTAGGTCATGATCTCACAGCTTCTGCGTTCAAGCCCCACATTCGGCTCTGACGCTGATAGCGTGGAGCCTGGAACCTGCTTCGGATTCTGTGTCTCCCTCTCTCTCTGCCTCTCCCCCACTCACTCTCTCTCTCTCTCTCTCTCTCTCTCTCTCTCTCTCAAAAATAAAAAACATTAAAAACATGTTTTTAAAAGATTCTCATACCTTGTTGAAAACCTTCATAAATTAACATGAAGAGACATTTTTTTTCAAACAAACAGAGACCAATGGGAAAGATAATAATTCCTCTAAATGTAAATTACATAACTGAATAAACCTCTCTATCAAACCAGTTGCTCAATATATCTTTTGAGCATATGTACAAGTCCTGTTAGATTGGATCACTAGGTAATGACCCCTTTTGTCTTTCTCTGGTTACATTTTTGACGGAAAATGTATCTGATCTTGTCTATAGTTCAGAACTCTGCCATATAGGAAATCCAGATTTTATTCTGACAAGGACAATTAAGCTTAAAGAAGTTTTATTTTCTCATTTTAGTGTATTTATTATGACATTATTCCTAGATTTCTTTCAGAAGATATTGTGATTCCTACAAAATTTCTATGATTGACATTTACGATTAACAGTCAATTGTAATACTTTGTTCAGAATTTTTATATTGGAGACATCAAGGATTAGGTCCATTGGAATAACTAAAAAAAATTTTAAATCAGCAAAGAGTAATAACCTCTGGCTCTTTGACAGATTTGGTAGAAAGTAACAATCAGTTGTACTAGGGTTATGTTATTATCACCTTTTTAAAGTTCATTTTAGGAGTCCAAATGACAATGTTGCCCTAAGAAAAACACTTACCAGTTTAAGGTTTTTCTGAATACCACTCAGAAACACCTTCGTAAGTTATGAATAGCTCATGTATTTTTACTGGCTGCAGATTTATTGTGATGGTTAATCTGGTTTTCTAAACAGAGATACCACTTTTATATTTAATGTTATTAAAATATAAAATGGTAATTGAAAATGGTACTAAAATTGTAAAACAACCAGGAATGGAAACTTATTTTAAGTGGGAATTTATGTTAGGTAGACTTTAGAACCATTCTGAAGATTACCAAATCTTAGCAGTCACAGAGAAGAGTGAGAGACAAACCAATACATAGGAGAGCGCTTAGGAAAAAATAATCCCTATAGCAATTGGCTTAGAAAGGGAGAAGGCCTGAATCTCATGACTTCTAGTGACCAGTGGGGCTTTAAAGCCTAGAGTTCTAAAGGTCAGCTGGCTTGGCCTGGAGAAAGCCTGGAGGGCACTTGGGCTGTTCTTGGAGAGAGGCCAGGGCCAACAGCCTACAGACATATAGCATGGAAACAGTGATCTGAAGAGCACATGAGGCACACAGTGGGGAAGTTATTTGCTCATCTCAGAGTATATCCCAGAGATGCAGTGTTCACGGAGAAACCCCTCCAGGAATAAAGGAATCCGCATGCACCATTTCCTTCCCCTCACCCCTCAGCATAAGCACCGGGCCATCTGTGGGAACCAGTGTAGGGCCTACATTCACTATCTAATTTGCTTACACCAACCCCCCCCCGAATCCCCCCCCCCAGCTCCTGCCATCTAGTGGATCCACCCTACCCAGTCATGTTTGCCTCAGTCCCAGTTGCAATGGGCTCCCTTCTCCAGAAGAACCTTCCCACATTGCATCTCCCAACCAGAGAGTTTTGCAGGGCCTCAATTGCTGTGGCAGTGATGACAGGTCCCATCGCATAAGCAGCCTAGAGCTCACTTAGTTAAAATTCACCACATTCAGGCCAGGGACCAAGCACCTCCCACAACAGGCAAAGAGAGCTTCTGCAGATGACTGGCCTGAAGGATGAAGTGGCCAGGACACAACAGGAGAACATACACAGCACACACTGGAGACATTCCCTAAAGTGCCAGGCCTTGGGGAATAAGGGGTACCACATACTACAGGGCACTACAGGACATCTTTTTCATAAGGCATTGTCCTCAAAAACAATCTAACTTTCTGAACACAGAGAAGCAGGCAGTGACTAGACAAAATGAGAAGACGGAGGAATTGGTCCCAAATAAAAGGACAAGCTCTCAGCCAGAAATCTAAGTGAAACAGAAATAAGTAACATGCTTGATACACAATTCAAAGTAATTGCCATAAAGATACTCACTGAACTTGAAAAGAGTAGAAGACAGGGGTGAGGACCATAAGAGAGACAATAGAAATAACATAGCAGAGATAAAGGACTTAATAAACAAAATGAGAAACATGCTTGATAGAATGAATCGACTGAAAGAAACAGAGGAACGAATTAATGACCTAGAGACAAAGTAAACGAAAGTAATCAAGCTAAACAAAAGAGAGAAAAAAGAATTACACAAAATGAGAAATGATTTAGGGAACTAAGTGACTCCATCAAATTTAATAAAAATTCACATTATAGGAGTCCCAGAAGAAGAGACAAAAGGGGCAGAAAATTTATTAGAAGAGATTGTAGCTGAAAACTTTCCAAAGTGGGGAAGGAAACAAATATCCAGATCTAGGATTCACAGAGAACCCTTGACAAAAATCACCAAAGACAGACCCATACCAAGACATATTATAATTAAAATGGCAAACTATAGTGATAAAGAAAAAAATTTAAAAGCAACAAGACAAAAAAAAAAAAAAAAAGATAGGTACATACAAGGGAAACCCCATAAAACTATCAGGGGATTTTTTTAAACAGAAACTTTCCAAGTCAGAAGGGAGTGCATGATCTATTCAAAGTACTGAATGGGAAAAATCCGCAGCCAAGAATACTCTCTCTCTCTCATTCTATTATGAATGATAGCCTTCCTGGATAAATAGCTTCCCAGACAAACAAAAACAGAATGAGTTCATGACCACTAAACCAGCCCTGCATGAAATATCAAACAGCACTCTGAGTGGAAAGGAAAGACCAAAAGTGACATTATAAGGTAGAAAACACAAAAGCAGTGAAAATGAATATTTTTATAAAATATCAATCAAGGAACTCACACAATAAAAGTAGGCAAAATATGATACCATATACCTAAAACATGAGGGGAAGAGGAGTAAAGAATGGGTTCAAACCTAAAACAACCATCAATTTAATATAGACTGCTATAAGCAGAAGAAACCTAATGGTAACCACAAATCAAAAACCACTAATAAATATGCAAAGAAGAAAGAGAAAGAAATCTAAATATACCATTAAAGAAAACAAGCAAACCATGAAAGGGAGAAAGACAAGAAAGGATCAGAGAAATCTTCAGAAACAACCACAAAACAAGTAATACAACAGCAATAAATACATATCTATAAATAATTAGTTTAAATGTAGGTGGAATAAACACTCCAATTAAAAAACATAGGGTGGCAGTATGGAGGGAAAAAAAACAAGATCCATCTTATGCTGCCTACAAGAGACTATTTTTAGACCTAAGACACCTACAGATTGAAAGTGAAAGATAGAGAAACATTTATCATGCAAATGGATGTTAAAAGAAAGGTGGAGTAGCAATATTTATATCAGACAAACTAGACTTTAAAACAAAGACTGTGGGGTGCGTGGGTGGCTCAGTCAGTTGAGCGGCTGGCTTCTGCTCAGGTCATGATCTCACAGTTTGTGAGTTCGAGCCCCAAGTCAGGCTCTGTGCTGACAGCTCAGAGCCTGGAGCCTGTTTTGGATTCTGTGTATCTCTCTCTCTCTGCTCCTTCCCCACTCTCTGTTCTGTCTCTCTCAAAACTAAATAAACATTAAAAAATTTTCTAAAACAGACTATAACAAGAGACAAAGACACTATATAATAAAGGGACAATCCAACAAGAACTAACAATTGTAAATATTTATGCAGTCAACATGAGAGCACCCAAATACATAAAACAGTTAATAACAAAGGAACTATTTGATAATAATAAAACAATAATAAGGGGACTTTAACACCCCACTTATATTGATAGATCATACAAACAGAAAGTCAAGAAGGAAACAATGGCTTTGAATGACACACTGGACCAGATGGACTTAACAGTTATATTCAGAACAGTCCATCCTAAAACAGCAGAATACACATTATTTCAAGTGTACATGGATCATTCTTCAGAATATATCACATATTAGGCCACAAAACAAGCCTCAAAAAAGATTGAAATCATACCATGCATTTTTTTCTGATCACAGTGCTATGAGACTAGAAGTCAATCACAAGAAAAAGTCTGGAAAGACCACAAATACATGGAGGTTAAATAACATGATACTAAAAAATGAATAAATGGGTCAACCAGGAAATAAAAGAATAAAAAAAGTACATAAAACAAAGGAAAATGAAAACACAAGAGTTCCAAACCTTTGGGATGCAGCAAAAGTGGTTCTAAGAGAGAAGTTCATAGCAATATAGGCCTACCTCAAGAAGCAAGAAAAATCTCAAACAACTTAACCTTAAACCTAAAGGAGCTAGGGGCGCCTGGGTGGCGCAGTCGGTTAAGCGTCCGACTTCAGCCAGGTCACGATCTCGCCGTCCGTGAGTTCGAGCCCCGCGTCGGGCTCTGGGCTGATGGCTCAGAGCCTGGAGCCTGTTTCCGATTCTGTGTCTCCCTCTCTCTCTGCCCCTCCCCCGTTCATGCTCTGTCTCTCTCTGTCCCAAAAATAAATAAACGTTGAAAAAAAAAAAAAAAAAAAAAAACAAAAAAAAACCTAAAGGAGCTATAAAAAACAATCTCCAAACCTAAAACCAGCAGAAGGAAGGAAATAATAAAGATTAGAACAAAAATAAATGATGTAGAAACTAAAAAAAAAAAAAAAATCAATGAAACCAGGAGCTATTTCTTAAAAATAAAAAAAATCAGTAAAATTTATAGACTTCTAGCCAGACATATCAAGAAAAAAAGATAAAGGACTCAAATAAATAAAATCACAAATGGGAGAGGAAAATAACAACCAACATCACAGAAATACAAACAATTATAAAAAAAATGGAGAGAAGACATAACAGACATTTATTCAAAGAAGATGTACAGATGGCCAAGAGACACATGTAGATGCTCATCATCACTCTTCAGGGAAATGCACATCAAAACCACAGTGAGATGTCACCTCATACCTGTCAGATGGCTAAAATCAACAACACAAGAAACAACAGGTATTAGCAAGGATATGAAGAAAAGGTAACATTCACGCACTCTTGGTGGTAATGTAAACTGGTATAGCCACAGTATGAAGGTTCCTCTAGAAGTTAAAAATAGAACTACCCGGGGCGCCTGGGTGGCGCAGTCGGTTAAGCGTCCGACTTCAGCCAGGTCACGATCTCGCGGTCCGTGAGTTCGAGCCCCGCGTCGGGCTCTGGGCTGATGGCTCAGAGCCTGGAGCCTGTTTCCGATTCTGTGTCTCCCTCTCTCTCTGCCCCTCCCCCGTTCATGCTCTGTCTCTCTCTGTCCCCAAAATAAATAAACGTTGAAAAAATAAAAAAAAAAAAAAAAAAAATAGAACTACCCTACAATCCAGCAATTGCACTACTGGGTATTTACCCAAAGACTACACAAACACTAATTCAAAGGGATACATGCAGCCCTATGTTTATAGCAGCATTATTTACAGTAGCCTTATTTTACAGTAAGGCTTATTTTACTTTATTCTACTTATTATTTATAGTAGCATTATTTACAGTAGATGGAAACAGCTCAAGTGTCCATCAATTGGTGAGTGGATGAAAAAGAGCTGATATATATACATAATAGAACATTACCCAGCCATGAAAAAGAATGAAATCTTTCCATTTGCAACCACATGGATGGGCCCAGAAAGTATAATGCTAAGTAAAATAAGTCAAAGACAAATACCATATTATTTCACTTATATGTGCAATTTAAGAAAGAAAACAAATGAACAAAGGGGAAAAAAGAGGCAAAGAAACAGATTGTTAACTATAGAGGTTACCAGACTAGAGCTGGGGGATGTGAAATACCTGATAGGGATTAAGGAGTACACTTGTGAACATTGGGTGAGGGAATTAAAAACAAAACTTAAAAATAAACAAAACTTATATCTACCCACCCTTTCTCATACCCCCGTATACTTCTATCATCCCCACATGGGTAAATCACATTACCATTACCCAGTTGCTGGTATTAGGAATCTGGGAGCCTTCTTTAATTCTACCTTTCTTTCCTCTTACCCCTGCATGAAATCAGTCACTAAGTGCTCCCCATTCTGTCTCCCGAAGGACTCTTTGATTCATTCACTCTCTCTGTCTGCAGCATCTATTCTCCTCCAGGGTAATCATTCTCTTCTTGGATAAATGTGCATCAACTGATTTCCTTTTCTTAACTTGCTGTCCTCCAATCTGCCATACCCAGAACATGGTTTCCAAAACCCAGTTGATTGTGTAACCCTCCTCCTCCAGCACTTTCAGGTAATCGTCAGGGCCACTGCTTTTTGGATTTAACTACAAATGACTTAAAACCTTTGGGATTTTTGCCTCTGTCTCTCCCCATGTTCTCATTTTGTAGTCCTCCCCATTCACTTTTTATACTTTTTGCTGAATTTCTCTTCGTTTCTGACCATATCATACTCTGGCATGTATCAAGGTCTTCTCATGAGTTTCTTTTTATGGACACTTTCTTCCTGTCTCATTAATTTGCCTGACTTCTATAAATTCCATGACTATCCCTTACACAAAATACATACACATACACCCACACTTCCACTTCCTGTTCTGAGCTCCTGTAGCAGCTTCTATTAGCTCTAGCATAGAATTTACCACGCTGTGTTTTATTTCTTCCAACAGACCAAAAGTTCCCCAAAGTTAGAAATTGTGTTTTATTTTCCATTATCTACTGAATTCCTGTCAGAGTGCCTGCTCCATGGTAGGTATTCAAAAGATACAAAATGAAAGAACAGAGAGGAGGTACATTATTAACCCCTATAGCCACTTTCAAATTATTGATGGTGTGCGTATGGTTTCAAAAACTGTGGATAATGCATAGATAGCTTAGATAGATAATAGATAGATAGCATAGATAGATAATTTTATAAGGCAGAAAGTCTTCAGAAATATGAATGTACTCTAGTTTCACCTTTCTGAGACTATGCTGTTTGATGTTTCTTGGTCTAAAAAAAAGTCTCTTGAGAATAAAGTGACTCAGTGTCTATAAAAGTCTTTAATTACTTTGATATTTAGCAGATGCAGTAGAGAAGTTAATATAGACAATGAATGTAGTCTTAAGCATCTACCCCAGGGAGGTACAAAAATTGGTTCCTAGTAGAGGTGACCTTTAACTAACAGAGGAGTGGAATAGCACTGGTCACCTTAGGGATTTAATATGGTTGTTTAAGAAAAGAGATTGCCTGTTGAAGGTGGCCTTTGGCAGCTATTGGTGTATTTATGCTGTCAGCAATTCAGCCAACATTGTGACTTTATGTTCCAAAAAAGTAGACTGAGATAAAATGTATTGTGTTTTTTACTAAAGAAAATTAGGAAGTATTATTGTTGGTAGTTTAAAACCGTCAAACTAAAAGGCATCTTAAATATATTTTTCCCAGACTAGAAAGCTTCCATCCAAGAGCACCTTTGTAATGGTAGATCCAAGACTACAAACTCCAAGGCCTGTATACTCCTATAAGTAGTTAAGAAAGAATGACTGAAATTTACAAATTTTGATTTTTAAAACTTGTGAGTCATAAAAATTGGGCCTTTTTTTTTTCTTTTTGATTCAGATGGAGATGAAACTGACCTGGCAATACACATCTGTATCCCTCTTTCACCAACACCCTAACCAAGACTGAAAAAGCTGCATTATCTCTTGGTATTAACACAGAAGGCTGATAAATGTTGAGGAATTAACAGTATTAGGCCCAAAGGGGAATAGCAAATGAAAATGCAAGTCTGAAGTTGCTTACCTAACACACACCCATCCTTCAGATCTCCAGTAAAATTACACTCCTTAACAAAGCCTTCCCCTGTCCTCCATAGTATGCAAAACTGTTTTCAAGGGCATGTGGCCTCTGCAGAGTCCTGTGCTTGCTCTGCTGTCACAACCTTCAAAGCCTTAATTTGAAGTTGCCCTGCATTTTCATTTTGTAAGGGACCCTGCAAATTATACAGCTGGTCCTGATACTATGCTAATTCTCTTTGGTGGATCTACTCCTTATATCCTGTATTTCCTCTTTGCAGCATGGCTGCATATAATTATTGACTATCTCTTTTCAGTCTTAACAGTGTAAGTTGCACAGAAATAAAAAAGAGGTTTTATATTTTTTACCATTTTTATCCAGAGTGCTTAGTAGAGTTGGATTAAATCAGATGCTTTGGTGAATAAGTCCATACATTTTGAATAAATAAACGAACAAATACAAGAAACCTGGGGAAAACATTGGGTTTGAACAGAATGGTGGGTAGCCTAGTCTTTTTTTTTTGGGGGGGGGGGCGGTGTACAGGAAAAATTAAGGTCAATACATAGAGGGATAGGAGTAAAGTACAATGAGCTTTGAAACCCAAGCCAATAATTTGACACTTGGCACATGAGAAAATACAGAAGTTGACATTAGATTTTTGGGGGCACAAATTATAACATGTTTATAACACCCTGTGTTTCCAGGGTGAATTTTACATCCTTAGACACTGTATTCCCTCTGCTTCCTTAGTGGGAACACAATGTCATAGCATATTTTAATATATGGTAACAAATTCTTCACCATCAACTACATCACATACTTTATTTGATTGTCTCCTCACAAGACCCTATAATGTTGGCTCCCTATGTTTCAAATATGAAAATAGGCTCCAAAAGAGGAAATAATTTTCCCAAGTTAACATCAGTAAAGAAACTTACAGGATTTGGAAACAGGGTTCCTTGAGAAAAATTCTCAAAAACCTTCCTACTATTTAAAGATACTTCTATAACTTAAGCATTTGTATTTTTAAACAAATATTTACTTACTTTGTATACACCAATATCGGGAACTAGAAGAAATCAGATACCAGAATGCTTAAACACCAGCTAGTGTTCTTTATTTTTTTAATTTTATTTTTTTTTTTTTAAATTTACATCCAAATTAGTTAGCACATAGTGAAACAATGATTTAAGGAGTAGATTCCTTAATGCCCCTTACCCATTTAGCCCATTTCTTCCTGTTTCTTCCTGTTTCAGTTTTGGTAGTGTATATGTTTCTAGGAATTTTTCCATTTCTTCCAGATTGCCCATTTTATTGGCATATAATTGCTCATAAATTCTCTTATTATTGTTTTTATTTCTGCTGTGTTGGTTGTGATCTCTCCTCTTTCATTCTTGATTTTATTTATCTGGGTCCTTTCCTTTTTCTTCTTAACAAACTGGCTAGTGGCTCATCAATTTTGTTAATTCTTTCAAAGAACCAGCTTCTGGTTTCATTGATCTGTTCTGTTTTTTTTTTTTGTTTCGATAGCATTAATTTCTGCTCTAATCTTTATTATTTCCTGTCTTCTGTTGGTTTTGGGTTTTATTTCACCAGCTACATGTTCTTAAAACATTTTCTAGATAAACTAAATCTCAAAGAGCTTGAAGACTGTCATTAGAAATGTTTACTTTCCATCAGATCTTGGAAGAAAATGAGACTCATTTTTTACACAAAGATATTCCAACTTATAAGTATAACTTTTTTTTCAGAGAAAATGGAGGGGAAATGTCAGAGCAGTAGTGCAGAGCTTATCTTTTCTAAATATTGTAATATTTAAAGAAAATTGACCCCCAATTAATTTAAAAATAACAATTTGACTATAATTTAATCTGGTTGAATCGATTAATAAGATGTACAGATCTTATTACCTTGCGATAGCTCTTAGCAACAGAAAAATAGCCACTGAGTAAATGTATATGCTTACCTTCCTCTAAAAGCCTACTGTTATTATGGATATTGTTTTATATCACTATTATCACTATAATCAATCTTTAACTGAATTTTTATTATGCTATTTTCTCTCAGTTTAGATACTAGTTTTAGTCCTGCTACATAGATGTCAAAGAAGAAAGTCACCTGGAGTCCTCAGCAGGTATGAAATTAATGTGATGTAAAATTTGGATGATGAATCTAGTTCCCTTATCTGAAGAATATAAAGTCTCCTTATTTCACTCCATACATCAAAATAAATCTAGCCTTAGTAGAGGGCTAAATATAACCCTCTATAAAGTGTGAAATTATTAGGTTAGGGGTATAAATTTGAAGATCAGAAAATCTGGGATTTCACTTTGGCTCCACTGCTTATCACTATGTGAGGTTGAGCAACATAATTTACCTCTACCTCAATCTCTGAATCTGTAAAATGAGAGTTTTATAAAGTTGTCATGAGGGATTAAATGAGATAACTCATTTAACATTACTAGTACTTCCCATAGTAAGGGCAGAGTAATGTCATAATTACTATTATGCCAACCAATATGAATCTCCCTACATAGCTCACTTTGTCAGTTATAACATAGTGCTTGACTGGAAGTATTAAACAAGGAAAATACCATTGCGTTTGAATGTGAAGGTTGAAAACATCTTAATAAACCAAGCCAATTCTCTACCTGACAACGTATGCATGCATGCGCTTTTGTTTTACCCCACTGTGATAAAATGTGTATACATATGACAATCAGATATTACGTTCACAATTTGATTGAGTGTTGACAAACACATAACCATAATACTGCAGTGAAGATATAGAATATTTTTCCATCATCCCAGAAAGTTTCTTCATAGCCCTCTCCCATCAATCTCCACCCTACAAAGATAATCATTATTTTGATACCTACCACAATGGCTTAGTTTCCCTGTCCATGAATTTAGTATAAATGAGTTCACACATTATGTACTCCTTTTTAAATGATTTATTCCTGTCAACATGGTCTTGAGACTTACTAATGGTGTCATGCCTATCAATAGTTTATCCTTTTCGTTACAGGTAATAGTATTTCATTATATTAATATACCACAACTTGTTTATTCATTCCCCTATTGATGGACACTTTTTCTAGTTTCTTCTCCCTGAATTCCTTAAACATACTTACAGTGTTTTAAATTCCTAGTCTTCTAATTTCTCCAGCTGGTCTATTTATATTGATGATGATTTTTCTTGTCTCATGTTTTTTGTTCTGTTTTCCTGCTTCACATTCTTAATTTTTAGAGTATACTTAAATAATACGAATAATACATTGGGGGCATCTGGATTATACCGTCTTCATTTAAAGGATATTGTATTTTAGTCTGATACAGTTATAGTATCAACAAATCTTTCCTATTCTTTCAATGTTGTTTTCAGTTTTCCTCAGCATTTTATGATGGAATTTTCAAACATAAAGCTTGAAAGAACTGTACAATGAAAATCCATAAGCCACAGCCTACGTTCATAATTGTCAGC
The DNA here is from genome assembly GCF_007474595.2 of Lynx canadensis. NCBI lineage: Eukaryota > Metazoa > Chordata > Mammalia > Carnivora > Felidae > Lynx > Lynx canadensis. The sequence continues at coordinate 91,002,348 of NC_044312.2, read as the reverse complement.
ACTCTGCTATATTCATTTGATTATATTATGTATATATATATATTCATCTGTCCATCCATCTTACATGTTGATGCTGTTCAAACTGAGTGGCAAATACCACTACCCTTCACACCTACAAAGTTTTAGCATGTCAGGCATTTTTATTCTTTATTAAGTGGATCCATATTGATTTTGTCCCTTTATCAAGAAAGCATAGACCCTACTCTAGGCAGTCGTCCTTATTCTCAAAGTGGGGAATTTCTACAGCCTGAATTGAATGCCTGAGGTTCTCAGCAAGATCACTCTGGCTGAGATATAGCTCTAAGGTCACCCAGCATTGTAGGAATCTGTAGTCTCTGTTCAGATCACAGACACACACCACTCTTTATGGTATCTTGCACAATCTACGTTCCCCACAGCTCATTACTCAAGCAGTTCTCTCCCCTGCAGAGGTCTTAGGATCCTTCTCTACACAGTTCTCTTCTCTCTGTACAAGGCCCCACAAATGCCAGCTGCTTCTCTACTCTAGAACTCTCCACCTTTGAACTTTTCTCCAAGTACACCCTGTGCTCTGCTTAGACTCCAACTCCCTGTACCAATGGCTAGAAAAGCACTGCCAGAAAGAACTTTGTGATGTTATTCAATATGGAAACCACTAGCCATATGTGACTATTGAGCACTAGGACTGTGTGTGGCTTGTTTGACTGCAGAACTGGACTCATGTTCTTAATTTTCTTTAATTATCACAGGTGGCTGGTGGGTACCACATTGGACAGCACAGGTCTAGGGCTGCCCCCAAGCAGAGCACAAGCAAATGTTACATTATTTAACATTTGCCTTCCCTCAAAGATCACATTTCCTTGTGTCCTACCGACCAATGCTTACTATGAATTACCTTACAGCTTCTTAGATATGCATCTTTATTCCCATGATACTTGCAGTATGTCTTAGTTGTTTGATTATAATATAGCTAGACATTTTAAAATCACCCACCATGTTGTAACTACTTGTAACTGCACGTTCCAATGGTTACTTTAACTTTGGGATAAAGTCTACTCTTATATGTTAAACTTCAAGTAAAAAAAAACCAAAACCATCCTTCTTAAAAAAAAGAATTACCTTATATTCTCTCTCATTTGCAGTTTCTTTTTTACTGGAAAAACAAGGCAAATCTAATACGGTTATTCAATTATGCTTAGGATTAAACTGGCTTCTATTTAACTGAAAAAATATGAACTCAGTTAAATATGCCATTCTGATTGCTTGTAAAATAAGTAGAAAAAAGAATGGAACATCTGCATCAGCACTGAGCCAGGGCAGGTATCTTCACATGCATTCCTGACTTATATTGGACTTCTCATATTGTGCATTTTATCTGTCTAGAGTATGCAGTCTTACACTCCTTGGTGACTTCAGTTTAGCCTTGAAGAGGCTATTCCACAAAAATGGGGTTAAACAAAGTTTTATTCAAGAAACAAGAGTATAAAAATAAAGTCAAATTACTGCATAATCATTTGGCCTTGACTAAGCAGACCAGAGCAGCAGTCCAGGTTGAAGCTGGTTCCGTGAGGTTCCTTTGCACTCTTGTAGGCCTTAAGTTTGCCTCTGTTACACGATTTGCAATCCAGAATTTAGGTATCCTTACAGACTGTGAGCAACTGGAGAGCAAATCTTCACGTGTGTGCCCCTAGTCCCCAGCACAGTACTTAGTACATAGTAGATGTCAATAAGCATATGCGAAATAAACAAGTCAAAGAAATACTCATTCCATTTGTGCCTTTAAGAAAATAGACTGGTTAAAAAGCCTCATTTTGGGGGCACCTGGGTGGCTCAGTTGGTTAAGTGTCCGACTTTGGCTCAGATCATGATCTCGCTCTGTCTGTGGGTTTGAGCCCCATGTCGGGCTCTGTGCTGTCAGCACAGAGCCCGGAGCCTGCTTTGGATTCTGTGTCTCCCTCTCTCTTTGCCCCTCCCCTGCTCACATTCTGTGTTTCTCTCTCTCCAAAATAAACATTTTTTAAAAATAATAAAAAATAAACAAATAAAAACTTCACTTCATTTTTAGGTTTGTAAGAATTAAAGAAAGTTGCACAACACCTTACCACTGAAGGCAGATCACAGCAATCACAAGAAAGGGACTGTTCAAGACTGACTGCTCAAACTTAGGCTATAGAGTCCAGTCTTGACCCCCAACAGACTCCTAGAATTCCATGCACAGAATGTGACATCTTATGCGCTAAATGATCCAGATGTTGCTTTCACTTGAAGATCCAGCCTTCCCTAGAAAATTTTACTTTTTAGCCCAAAGGCATGGATGTGTACCATGAAAGCTGTGTTCAAGCAATCAATTATTCTGTTTTCCCATACTTATGATGTCTTGCTCCATAAGTGTGTCATTCATAAAGTGACCTCAACCCAGAGTGCATGCACAGCATTAATAAAATGTTCTATCCATTTTCGGTTTAATTCTTCTCATTTTCTTGCCACTGCATATTTTGCTTAATTTAATTAGATGAATGGTTTCTTCTTCAGCTCTCCATAAAATGACTGAGAGCCCCTCTGCAATTATAAGTAATCCTACTAAGTAATGAAGAAAGATTCAGTTTTGGAGTGTGTTAAATGGAAGATGCACTGTGGCTGGGAATACACTCTACCAGTTCAATGCAGTACGAGGGATGATCAGTACTCAGTATGAATTAGATTTCAACAGGCTCTCATAGAGTGAATGTAGAAAAGGTTCCCCTATTTCCAAATGCAACAAGAGATCTTAAAATATGTTTTTATTAAAAAAAAAATTCTGATGATAAAATTTCTTCTTTTCAAAAAAAAAATCTGCTGCTCTATTTGACAAGCTGCTTTAGTGCACGTAATCTCTTTTTAGATTTATTGTCATTTATTAATTTCACTAATAAAGCAGTGAACATGAACATAATTGCGCCATTTTCCTTTCTACCAAAAATTTTCGGGATTACTTCCATGATAGCTCTGCGTGTCGAAAGGCCATTTTAAAATTCCAACACAAAAGCGCTTCCTCTAGGAATGAGAGAAGAGATTCCACAAATATCACACATTATTTAATTTTTAGATTTAGTTTTCTTTTCCAACCTTCACACTCAGATTTTTCTTACTGTTACTTAACTTCCTCTTTTACATTAAGGTCTACTGAGTTATCTCCTTAAATCTGACTATAGCTAGACTAGAATTTTTTCAAGCACATCTGATAAATAGTTTGCTGATGTACGCATTTTACTGTTAAGAGACTATCTCTGTAAATACAGTAAATTCTGTAATGCCTAAATATTTGGCAAAAGGTATTTCTGTGATGATTTAGAAAAGTAACAGAAAATAGATCATTGTGACAACTAATCATTTAGCTCTTTGGGAGGGGAAAGGCAAAGCAATAGCATCAAATCAGCAGCACTGATTGTGCCAGAACTAATAGCCTAGCGAACCAAACTGACTTTTGATTCTACAAAATGGAAGGGATTACATTTGACATCTAAATATGTACTTAACTTTATGAAGAAGGGGTCAAGTGGCTTGTAAATGGTTATTACTAATTCAAATACACTCTCTTGACATCCCTGCTCCCTGAGGAATACAAGTGCATAATTAATGTGATAGCAACACATTTTGTTTAGATGTGTGTAAGAAAGCATGGTTTTTACATCTCATCTTATTATCTACCAGCCACACTAAGTTGATTAACTCCTTGGCAAAAATTGTTCATACTTTTCTAGCTTGATTGCCCTTAAGACTATTCCTGGTTTTGCCTTGAACTTATCTTCAGCTTGGAGAGAAACACACACAATATTTGAGGAAAGTAGGTCAGCTGCCAATTAGCAAAAGTAGTGTTAGCTATGTGGAATCCAATAAGGGTTTTTTTCCCCTCTTTTGTGTGAAAAGGAGACAGGAACAGACATAGCACTCAAAGGGCCAAAGACAAATTGATCCTTAAAAAGGTTTTAAAAAAAGCATTTAAGGAAAATTTAGTCAGACTGTCAGGTAAAACTGAGGATCTGGAGATGTTCTTGGTAAAGTTGGATAAGATATAATACGACAACCACACAAGATCTAGACGTAGAGATGAAAAATGAGGTTTGGTTGGGGTTGGTGAGGGAGGGAGGGAGGGAGGAAAATAGGAGAAATATAAGAAAATAAGAATGAGGAGAAGTAGAGAAAAGAGAGATAAGGAAAGGGAGAAGGAAGAGAAATATTAAGTGCAAAAAATACAGATGGAAAGCTCAATTTGGAGGAAAGATATAGCCCAAGAAAAAGAAACATATTTCAGTAAGGGTTTAAAATTCTAGAACTTTAAAAAAAATAAGATTTCAAGAACAGGTTTATGAAATTTAAGAAGACAAAGGTGACTTATGACGGAATTACACTAAACAGATAGCAAAGCTAAGGAAATGTTCAAAGTAACTCCATTACAGAATAAATCAGAAAAAAATGTTTTTAAGATCAGTAAGTATGAAAACGTAATCATTGTTACGGATAAAAGGCTGCGATGAACATAGTATATGAAGAGAAAAAAGACAAAGTTGAAAGCAATTAAAGAGAATGTAAATGGGGAGAAAAGACCTAGGTTTGTACATTTTACAGGAAAATATCCCCTAAAATGAAGAATGTAGTAAACACATCAAAAGAGTATGTGATACAACAGAAAATATACATATGCATATAAATATATATATGTATGTATATGTATTGTATAAGTATATGTATATGTATATGTATATGTATATGTATATGTATACACACACACACACAGGTAATGAGCAACACAGGTATGTACAGGTAAGTTTTCCAACTTCATGAATAATGGACAAGATTCTTTCACTGTACAATCGAGGAAAGCAAATCACTAGCAAGAAGGGAAATCAGCCTCAGATTTTTCTACAACCACATTCAAGAACAGATCATAAGGAAGTTATGGACATAAACTTCTCAAAGGAGAAAACAGTCTCACCCAGGAATATTCTACCCATTCAACTTGACAAATACAGTGATAGCAGAAAGACACATCAAACACTCTAGAATTCCAAAATACAGTATCCATGAATTCTAGGGGGGAAAGCTTGATAAAATGCAGCAAACCAGGAGATCTATAATGAAGACAAAGGGGTCAGTATAGGACTAGCAGTGGACATTAAATCTACTAACTGCTTTGCTATGACTGAACATCTGGGGAATGTTGTTTGCAGAAGAGATGGTACATTTTATAATAACAGTTTAAAATATTCTAACTAACAAATACTGAAAGATAAAGGGTGGGGAAGTAAGGAAAGGTTAAGAATGCTAATCACTTTTCCTTCAGGCTCAGGAATATACTGATGCTAGCTAAAACTGAAAGATGTATTTTAAAAAATCACACTTAATATTCTTTTTTCTTACTCATTTAGGAAACTTACAGTAATCTTTTTTTTTAATGTTCATTTATTTTTGAGAGAGACAGAGACAGAGTGTGAGCGGGGGAGGGGCAAAGAGAGAGGGAGACACAGAATCTGAAGCAGGCTCAAGGCTCTGAGTTGTTAGCACTGAGACCGACGAGGGGCTTGAATCCAAGAACTGGGAGATCATGACCTGAGCCAAAATCAGAGGCTTAACCAATTGAGCCACCCAGGCACCCCTAAAGTAACCTTTTTTTGAAGGAAAACAAATGTAAGTTTTATTAATTTTTCCATTTCAAATGCTATTTTTTTCTTTGCAAAATTCAAGTAAACAAATATAATTAAAGTTTATTTATCTATCTCTATACATCTCTATGTTTTTATACAAATACATACAAAGAGATGTCTGGAAGGATATGGAACAAATATTAATACCTGTGGGATTTTGGATAATTTGTTACTTTATAATTTTGTGTAGGGCTGAATTTTCTTTATGATAACCCTATGTCACTTTGATAGGTAAAATTTATAGTGACCTATGAAGTTAGTTTGTTACATTGATAAAAATATTTCTCATCGTTTCCTTTACCCAGGTACTATGGAAAGATTCTGGTAGAAAATGATAACATTTGTTTCACTAAAGGAAATATTTTGTCTTTATAGCATCCTCACTGGAGCAAATGAAAGGTAGTGTGGAATGGTGACAAACAATACTGAAGTGACAGCTTTGAAAGAGAGAGATCCTTAATCTAAACTGACCAGCAAACTACCTGGCCACTCTTAACCTTCCTATTCATACTTTGGAGCCTGGAGATCATGGTTTGGGACACATAGTTGTTGCTGAATACCCATTGAGTTGTTCTGCACAATTCTAAGGCTTTTCCTTAAAGACAGGTTACTGGGCAACAGTCCACTAAATTCAATAGACATTAGGAGTTGAACTCCATTCTAGGTGTTTTTTCATGAAAATGCACAAATCAAAAGTACAAATGTCTAAAAAAACCTGCATGGTTAGAGGTAGGTAGGAAGGACTCTGTGCCACAGAGTTCTATCATTTTGGGCACAGTCTTTCATGATAGATAGCCAGCATCTCAAATACCTTCTTCAGTTTTATGTGTCTTCATAACAGAATAAGGTTGAGGCTAAAATCCACCACGTTCATCATTCCACATGTCTTCCTTCTGTATTTCAATCGTACTTCATCAATATTAGCTATTAGATTATCATTTCCATTTTCCTCTCACTTTCATAAAACAAAGTCAAGATGCAATAATCAATAAAATCTAACCAACACCACCAAAACTAAAAAATTGATTCCATAGTTATTGCCATCTTGCATGAGCCAGTATGAAGTCAAACTGGAACCAAAAGAAGTTTCAGTAAAGAGTAGGAAGTGTGCAAAAGTCAAATGTACAACATTCAAGGAAACCAATAACTTGAAACACATCAGTAAATATCCTTTAAATTTGTTGAAATAGGGACTTGGGGAATGTTATCAGAGGGAAAAGTGAAATTGGCTATGAATCATTACATTTGTGGAGCTGGAGACTATTGCCCAGACACACAAACACAATCAACAAGCTACAAGGTAGTGAATCATTTGAGAAAACACGCACTGTAAACTCAATCTGTAAGATGGAAACATAGGGTTCTTCCTGTGTCTGAAACCCAGAAAACTTTAAATGCCTTAGATACTGGAAAACATGCCTATAACAATTACAATAGCACTTTAGCTAAAAAAAAAAAAAAAAAAAAAAAAAAAAAGATAAAGCCTTCCTCCAACTGTCCGCACAACTATCCCTTCTTTAAATAGTAGGATAAAAGATTACAGAGAAACCTTATCTTGCAATAAATACTATAAAAATATAAGTGTTTATTGCATGGTTATCTACTTAAAGAAATAGGCCTCGGTTTGAAATCTCAGAGCTGTAGAAATCATGTCCTCAGAAGAGAAAGTAAGAAATATGCAGCTCAAATGAAATCTTACTTCCATGTAAATATCCCAAATATAACACTTATCCTTTAAATTACTTGGGGACGCATCTACTATAAATAGTTTAATAAAAACAGAATGTGAACATAATAAAAACTCAACTTCTTATTCACCAAGAAAATATAAAACGACTGCTAATTCATGCCTCCATATATAATATGGCTTTTTCAAACTTTTAAAAATGATAGAACCAACCCATTTACCTTAGAAACCAAAAAATTGGTACAACTCCAAATAAAAGTAATAAATCTATACATCACTTCCATACTAATTTCACTATTTATGGTAACATTACCAATTATAATAACCACCTTTAACATCTACAAAAGTGATCTATATCCACACTGTGTAAACAATATTCTCTCCTATGCCTTCATCCCCAGTCTAATCCCAACAATATTAATTTATTCAGACCAAGAGAATTGTTTCAAATGGATACTTAATTACCACTCAAATCTTAAAACTTTCCCTTAGCTTTAGATTTGACTATTTCTCAATAATATTTTTACCAGTAGCACTTTTCATTACATGGTCAATTACTGAATTCTCACCAACAGTAACCAATTTTTCAAATATTTATATTCCTTATTACTATGCTAATTTTAGTTATCACCAACAACCTTCTTCAACTTGGATGAGAGGGAATGGGAATTACATCATTCCTACCGTTTGGGTGAAGACACAGACAAGCAGATTTAACATTGCCACCCTCCAAGTAATTGTACAAACCACACAGGAGGGAGTAGAGTCACTGTATTAATAGCAAGCTTCCTATTTACCATAAACTCTTGAGATTCTCAAATTTTTATACTCAACCTCAATCATAATCCTTCTTTAATCAGACTTCTTTTAGACTCATTTGGCAAATTTGCCCATATGACCTTCACCCATGACTTCCCTAGGCATAGAAAGCCCGAACCCAGTCTAAGCCCTACTTCATTCAAGTACCATAGTTGTAGCAGGTGTCTTCCTACTAACACATTTTCACTCACTGATAGAAAATAAAACCAAACATTAACAACTTTTGCTAGGCGTTATCACTACATTATACACGACAATCTTTGCTCTTACCCAAAATGATATTTTAAAAAATATTGCTTTCTCCATTTCAGAGCAATTAGACATAATAGTAACTATTGGTATTAGTCAACCACATTTAATATTTCTCCACATTTGCATTCTTCAAAGCCAAACTGTCTAGATTATAAATAATGGATCTGGAACATATAAACAATGAACAAGACATCTGAAAATAGAAGGAAAATTTAAAACACCAACTTTCACCACGACCTCACTCGAAAGCTAAGCATTAACAGGACTACCCTTCCTCACGGGATTTTATTCCCAAGACTTAATTATCAAACCGTCGACACATTGTATACCAATGCGCCTGAGCCCTACTAATTACTCATTGCCACTTCCCTAATAGCTGTCTATAGCACCCAAATTATTTTCTTCACACTCCTAGGACAGTCCCATTATTCTACTTTAATTGTAATTAGTGAAAACAACCCCTTCCTAATCAATTCTATTAAATATCTTTTAACCAGGAGTATCTTGGCAAGATTCTTAATTTCCAAGAATACTCCAACTATCCCACAAATAATCCTGCCTTACTTACTATCTAAAATTAACAGTCCTTGCCATGACTATCTTAAGTTTTATTCTGACACTTTAACTGAACTTTACAACATAAATTCTAAACTTTGATCATCCTTCATACATATCCCAATTCCCAAATCTTCTCAGCTATTTTCCAACTGGTATATGCTGCTTCTCACCATTCAGGAAATTTATTGGCAAGTCAAAAAACCCAGTATCATTACTACTAGACTTGACTACAAAATGTATTACCAAAATCCATTTCCCATTTGCAAATAAAGATTTCCACACCAATTAGACCTTTTTGGTCAGAAACTAAATTATATGTTTCTCATCACATTAGTCTTAAACCTATCCCTACTTAAATTTCCATGAGTAACTTCTAGAACAGCCAGAACAACAATCACCAATTAGCAACAATCAACCAATCACAACTACTAGTCAAGTACCACAACTGTATAATGCAATGATTTCTATAGCCTCTTCACTAAAAATAAATAAAAATAAACACACCCAGAATCCCCAGTGTCACAAATGACTCAGTCCCCTAACCAATAAACTAAAACAAAATATACACCTCATTTTTTAAGACCTGAAACTACCATAACTTTTCCCACAACACCCTGAAAGAAAATCCCCAAGACAATTATAATACAAACCCAAACCTCAGGGCATTGCTCAGTGGCCATAGCATTCTATAATAAAAAATCCACCAATATCTCCCCAATTAAATGAAAAACAAAAACAAAAATTAAGTGTAAAAAAGATCCACCAAAATGTGTTACAATACCACAACCAATCTACCACTTAAACAATTAACCCTAACCCACCATAAATAGGTGAAGGTTTTAAAGAAAAACCAATAAAATTAATCACAAAAGTAGTTCTTAAAATACAATATAGGTCATTATTATTCTCACATGGATTTTTAACCATGACCACTGAATTAAAAATCACCACTGTATTTCAACTCTAAGAACATTAAATGACCAACATCCAACTATCCTACCCACTACTCCAGATTATTAAATTATCTCATTTACCATTCCTAAGCATCTCATCATGATGATATTTTGGCACCCTTTTAGGAACCTGCTTAATTTTATGAATGCCAACAGACTATTCCTAACTAAACATTATATATCAGACATAACTGTCTTTTATCTAAAACTTATATCTGCAAAGATGTAAATTATGGATGAATTATCTAGTATCTCCACACGAATGCAGCTACCATATTTTTTTTATCTGTTTATTCATTCGTGTAGAATGTGGCCTACACTTTGGAGCTTGTATCTTCCTAGAAACATGAATTATGAGAATCATTCTATTATTCATGGCAATAGCCACAGCTTTCACAGGATTTGTCCTATCGTGAGGCCAAATATCCTTCTGAGGTTCAACAGTCCTTATAAATTTTTCAGCTATGGCTCTCATCAGCACCAGCCTGGTGGAATGAATCTGAAGGGGACTTTCAGTTCACAAAGGCTATTTGTCAGATTCTTTACCTTTTAGGACTTTATCCTCCCATTCATTATCTCAGCCCTAGTGATTATTCATCTATTATTTCTTCATGAAACAGGATCCAAGAATCCATCAGGACTCTCATCTGACATGGATAAAATTCTAATCCTCCTGTATCATACAGTGAAAGATATCCTAGGACCCTCATTCCTAATTTTAGTGCCATCAATTTTAGTCCTATTTGCATCCAACCTTCTAGAAGATCCAGACAATGTACCTCAGCCAAACCCCTCAATGCTCCCTAATCCCCACATTAAGCCAGAATGGTAGTTCTTTTTTATTTTTTTTATTTTTTTTTCAATATATGAAGTTTATTGTCAAATTGGTTTCCATACAACACCCAGTGCTCATCCCAAAAGGTGCCCTCCTCAATACCCATCACCTACCCTCCCCTCACTCCTACCCCCCATCAACCCTCAGTTTGTTCTCAGTTTTTAAGAGTCTCCTATGCTTTGGCTCTTTTCCACTCTAACCTCTTTTTTTTTTCCTTCCCCTCCCCCATGGGTCTCTGTTAAGTTTCTCAGGATCCACATAAGAGTGAAACCATATGGTACCTGTCTTTCTCTGTATGGCTTATTTCACTTAGCATCACACACTCCAGTTCCATCCATGTTGCTACAAAGGGCCATATTTCATTCTTATTGCCACATAATACTCCATTGTGTATATAAACCACAATTTTTTTATCCATTCATCAGTTGATGGATATTTAGGCTCCTTACATAATTTGGCTATTGTTGAGAGTGCTGCTATAAACATTGGGGTACAAGTGCCCCTATGCATCAGTACTCCTATATCCCTTGGGTAAATTCCTAGCAGTGCTATTGCTGGGTCATAGGGTAGGTCTATTTTTAATTTTTTGTGGAACCTCCACACTGTCTTCCAGAGTGGCTGCACCAGTTTGCATTCCCACCAATGGTGCAAGAGGGTTCCCAGCATCTATAGTCTCCTGATTTGTTCATTTTGGCCACTCTGACTGGCGTGAGGTGATACCTGAGTGTGGTTTTGATTTGTAGTTCCCTGATGAAGAGCGACGTTGAGCATCTTTTCATGTGCCTGTTGGCCATCCGGATGTCTTCTTTAGAGAAGTGTCTATTCATGTTTTCTGCCCATTTCTTCACTGGGTTATTTGTTTTTCGGGTGTGGAGTTTGGTGAGCTCTTTACAGATTTTGGATACTAGCCCTTTGTCTGATATGTCATTTGCAAATATCTTTTCCCATTCCGTTGGTTGCCGTTTAGTTTCGTTGGTTGTTTCCTTTGCTGTGCAGAAGCTTTTTATCTTCATAAGGTCCCAGTAGTTCATTTTTGCTTTTAATTCCCTTGCCTTTGGGGATGTGTCAAGTAAGAAATTGCTACGACTGAGGTCAGAGAGGTCTTTTCCTGCTTTTTCCTCTAGGGTTTTGATGGTTTCCTGTCTCACATTCAGGTCCTTTATCCATTTTGAGTTTATTTTTGTGAATGGTGTGAGAAAGTGGTCTAGTTTCAACCTTCTGCATGTTGCTGTCCAGTTCTCCCAGCACCATTTGTTAAAGAGACTGTCTTTTTTCCATTGGATGTTCTTTCCTGCTTTGTCAAAGATGAGTGGGCCATACGTTTGTGGATCTAGTTCTGGGGTTTCTGTTCTATTCCATTGGTCTATGTGTCTGTTTTTGTGCCAATACCATGCTGTCTTGATGATGACAGCTTTGTAGTGGAGGCTAAAGTCTGGGATTGTGATGCCTCCTGCTTTGGTCTTCTTCTTCAAAATTACTTTGGCTATTTGGGGCCTTTTGTGGTTCCATATGAATTTTAGGATTGCTTGTTCTAGTTTCAAGAAGAATGCTGGTGCAATTTGGATTGGGATTGTATTGAATGTGTAGATAGCTTTGGGTAGTATTGACATTTTGACAATATTTATTCTTCCAATCCATGAGCACAGAATGTTTTTCCATTTCTTTATATCTTCTTCAATGTCCTTCATAAGCTTTCTATAGTTTTCAGCATACAGATCTTTTACATCATTGGTTAGATTTATTCCGAGGTATTTTATGCTTCTTGGTGCAATTGTGAATGGGATTTCTTTGTCTTTCTGTTGCTTCATTATTAGTGTATAAGAATGCAACTGATTTCTGTACATTGATTTTGTATCTGCAACTTTGCTAAATTCATGTATCAGTTGTAGCAGACTTCTGGTGGAGTCTATCGGATTTTCCATGTATAATATCATGTCATCTGCAAAAAATGAAAGCTTAACTTCATCTTTGCCAATTTTGATGCCTTTGATTTCCTTTTGTTGTCTGACTGCTGATGCTAGAACTTCCAACACTATGTTAAACAATAGTGGTGAGAGTGGACATCCCTGTTGTGTTCCTGATCTCAGGGAGAAAGCTCTCAGTTTTTCCCCATTGAGGATGATGTTAGCTGTGGGCTTTTCATGCCCACAAAAGCAATGGCTTTTATGATCTTTAAGTATGTTCCTTCTATCCCGACTTTCTCGAGGGTTTTATTAAGAAAGGGTGCTGGATTTTGTCAAAGGCCTTTTCTGCATCGATTGACAAGATCATATGGTTCTTATCTTTTCTTTTATTAATGTGATGTATCACATTGATTGATTTATGAATGCTGAACCAGCCCTGCATCCCAGGAATGAATCCCACTTGATCATGGTGAATAATTCTTTTTATAAGCTGTTGAATTCGATTTGCTAGTATCTTATTGAGAATTTTTGCATCCATATTCATCAGGGATATTGGCCTGTAGTTCTCTTTTTTTACTGGGTCTCTGTCTGGTTTAGGAATCAAAGTAATACTGGCTCCATAGAATGAGTCTGGAAGTTTTCCTTTCCTTTCTATTTTTTGGAATAGCTTGAGAAGGATAGGTATTATCTCTGCTTTAAACATCTGGTAGAACTCCCCTGGGAAGCCATCTGGTCGTGGACTCTTATTTGTTGGGAGATTTTTGATGACTGATTCAATTTCTTCGCTGGTTATGGGTCTGTTCAAGCTTTCTATTTCCTCCTGATTGAGTTTCGGAAGTGTGTGGGTGTTTAGGAATTTTTCCATTTCTTCCAGGCTGTCCAGTTTGTTGGCATATAATTTTTCATAGTGTTCCCTGATAATTGCTTGTATCTCTGAGGGATTGGTTGTAATAATTCCATTTTCATTCATGATTTTATCTATTTGGGTCATCTCCCTTTTCTTTTTGAGAAGCCTGGCTAGAGGTTTATCAATTTTGTTTATTTTTTCAAAAAACCAACTCTTGGTTTCGTTGATCTGCTCTATAGTTTTTTTAGATTCTATATTGTTCATTTCTGTCTGATCATTATTATTTCTCTTCTTCTGCTGGATTTAGGCTGTCTTTGCTGTTCTGCTTCTATTTCCTTTAGGTGTTCTGTTAGATTTCGTATTTGGGATTTTTCTTGTTTCTTGAGATAGGCCTGGATTGCAATGTATTTTCCTCTCAGGACTGCCTTCGCTGCGTCCCAAAGCGTTTGGATTGTTGTATTTTCATTTTCATTTGTTTCCATATATTTTTTAATTTCTTCTGTAATTGCCTGGTTGACCCACTCATTCTTTAGTAGGTTTTCTTTAACCTCCATGCTTTTGGAGGTTTTCCAGACTTTTTCCTGTGGTTGATTTCAAGTTTCATAGCATTGTGGTCTGAAAGTATGCATGGTGTGATTTCAATTCTTGTATACTTATGAAGGGCTGTTTTGTGACCCAGTATGTGGTCTATCTTGGAGAATGTTCCATGTACACTCGAGAAGAAAGTATATTCCGTTGCTTTGGGATACAGAGTTCTAAATATATCTGTTAGGTCCATCTGATCCAATGTATCATTCAGGGCCCTTGTTTCTTTATTGACCGTGTGTAGATGATCTATCCATTTCTGTAAGTGGAGTATTAAAGTCCCCTGCAATTACCATATTCTTATCAATAAGGTTGCTCATGTTTGTAATTGTTTTATATATTTGGGGGCTCCTGTATTTGGTGCATAGACATTTATAGTTGTTAGCTCTTCCTGATGGATAGACCCTGTGATTATTATATAATGTCCTTCTTCATTTCTTGTTACAGCCTTTAATTTAAAGTCTAGTTTGTCTGATATAAGTATGGCTACTCCAGCTCTCTTTTGACTTCCAGTGGCATGATAAATAGTTCTCCATACCCTCACTAGGGTATCCATTATGATACCCTATGTCTTTTGGTTGGCGCATTTAGTCCACTGACATTCAGTGTTATTATAGAAAGATATGGGTTTAGAGTCATTGTGATGTCTATAGGTTTCAGGCTTGTAGTGATGTCTCTGGTACTTTGTCTCACAGGACCCCGCTTAGGATCTCTTGTAGGGCTGGTTTAGTGGTGACGAATTCCTGCAGTTTTGTTTGTTTGGGAAGACCTTTATCTCTCCTTCTATTCTAAATGACAGACTTGCTGGATAAAGGATTCTCGGCTGCATATTTTTTCTGTTTATCACATTGAAGATCTCCTGCCATTCTTTTCTGGCCTGTCAAGTTTCAGTAGAGAGATCGTCACGAGTCTTATAGGTCTCCCTTTATATGCTAGAGCACGTTTATCTCTACTGCTTTCAGAATTTTCTCTTTATCCTTATATTTTGCCAGTTTCACTATGATATGTTGTGCAGAAGATCGATTCAAGTTACGTCTGAAGGGAGTTCTCTGTGCCTCTTGGATTTCAATGCCTTTTTCCTTCCCCAGATCCGGGAAGTTCTCAGCTATGATTTCTTCAAATACACCTTCAGCACCTTTCCCTCTCTCTTCCTCCTCTGGAATACCAATTATGCGTAGATTATTTCTGTTTAGTGCATCACTTAGTTCTCTAATTTCCTCTCATACTCCTGGATTTTGTTATTTTTTCTCAGCTTCTTCTTTTTCCATAATTTTATCTTCTAGTTCACCTATTCTCTCCTCTGCCTCTTCAATCTGAGCCGTAGTTGTCTCCATTTTATTTTGCAACTCGTTGATAGCATTTTTTTTAGCTCCTCCTGGCTGTTCCTTAGTCCCTTGATCTCTGTAGCAATAGATTCTCTGCTGTCCTTTATACTGTTTTCAAGGCCAGCGATTAATTTTATGACTATTATTCTAAATTCACTTTCTGTTACATTGTTTAAATCGTTTTTGATCAGTTCGTTAGCTGTTGTTATTTCCTGGACTTTTTTCTGAGGGGAATTCTTCCGTTTCGTCATTTTGGATAGTCCCTGGAGTGGTGAGGAACTGCAGGGCACTTCCCCTGTGTTGTCTTGAATAACTTGCGTTGGTGGGAGGGGCCGCAGTCAGACCTGATGTCTGCCCCCAGCCCACCGCTGGGGCCACAGTCAGACTGGTGTGTGCCTTCTCCTCCTCTCTCCTAGGGGCGGGATTCATTGTGGGGTGGCTTGGCCCATCTGGGCTACTTGTACACTGTCAGGCTTGTGGTCCTGGGGATCTGGCATATTAGCTGGGGTGGATCGGCAAGGTGCACGGGTGCGGGAGGGGCAGGCTCAGCTCGCTTTTCCTTGGGAGATCCGCTTCGGGAGGGGCCCTGTGGCACCGGGAGGGGTCAGACCTGCTGGAGGGATGGATCCGCAGAAGCACAGCTTTGGGTGTTTGCGAGGTGCAAGCAAGTTTTCTGGCAGGAACTGGTTCCCTTTGGGATTTTGGCTGGGGGATGGGCGAGGGAGATGGCGCTGGTGAGCGCCTTTGTTCCCCGCCAAGCTGAGATCTGTCGTGGGGCTCACAACTCTCCCTCCCGTTGCCCTCCAGCCCTCCGGTTCTCGAGCAGAGCTGTGTAGCTTAGAACCTTCCAGATGTCCGAGTCCCGCTTGCTGTCGGAACACCCTCTGTCCAGCCCCTCTGCTCTTGCAAGCCAGACTCGGGGGCTATGCTTGGCCGGCGAGCCGCACCTCCGCCCCAGCTCCCTCCCGCCATTCCCTGGAGCGCGCACCGCCTCTCCGCCCTTCCTACCCTCTTCCGTGGGCCTCTCGTCTGGGCTTGGCTCTGGAGAATCCATTCTGCTAGTCTTCTGGCAGATTTCTGGGTTATTTAGGCAGGTGTAGGTAGAATCTAAGTGATCAGCAGGAGGCGCGGTGAGCCCAGCGTCCTCCTATGCCGCCATCTTCCCAGGATCTGGTAGCTCTTTTTCATCCACACAATTCTAGGTCCATTCATAAAAAATTAGGCAGTGTATTATCTCTAATTTTCCATTCTAATTCTGGCAATCGTTTCAATTCTTCACACAACAATAATAATAAAAGATAGTATTCCAACCCTTAGTCAATGCTTCTTCTGATTACTAATAGCAGATCTAACACTAACATGCCATTGGAAGACAACCAGTTGAACATCCTTTCACCTTTGTTGGTCAGCTACCATCACTTTTACATTTTTTCCTCATTCTTGTACTGAACCCACTCACAAGAATTACTGAAAATAGTCTTCTAAAATAAAGAATGTTTTGTAATATATTACTCGTTCTTTATTTATTTTTTTATTATGAAATTTATTGTCAAATTGGTTTCCTAACAACACCCAGTGCTCATCCCAACAGGTGCTTCCTCAATACCCATCATCCACCCCACCCCTCCTCCAACCCCATAAACCTTCAGTTTGTTCTCAGTTTTTAGGAGTCTCTTATGTTTTGGCTCCCTCCCTCTCTAACCATACTCTGTTCTTATAACCAGAAAAATAATACTTCTCCCTAGTATTCAAGGAAGCTCCAGCTCCACCACCAGCACCCAAAGCTGAAATTCTACATAAACTACCCCTTGAAAATTCATACACAGTGAAACATTGTCGTGTACTGTTAGTATGAAAAAATTTCTAAGTTATCCCATTGCTATGTACTTTGTGCATTCAG
Organism: Lynx canadensis; assembly: GCF_007474595.2. Lineage (NCBI taxonomy): Eukaryota > Metazoa > Chordata > Mammalia > Carnivora > Felidae > Lynx > Lynx canadensis. The sequence continues at coordinate 90,985,023 of NC_044312.2, read as the reverse complement.
CCTACTACATATTTTGGTAAATATGCTCTCATAATACATAGTATGTATAATCATCCATTAATGATTTATCCCATATATAACCATGTATATTAAACTGATATTTCATAATATATGATGTGATTTTTTTGTACATATAAATACTATACCCCATAAATATCTATGATAGAATATACATGATTAATATTACTTAGGACATATTGATCAGACATACCCCATTAAATCAAATCATTTATGGTCAACATGTTTATTATAACCAAAAAGAGTACTGATCACCAAGCTTGAGAAATCAGTAACCCATCCACAATGTGCCCCCTTCTCTCTGTGGTCATACTGTGTGCATTTCTAAAAATGCTGTGGTATCTGGTTCTTACTTCAGGGCCATTTCACCTAAACCTGCCCACTTACTCCCTCTTAAAAGAATTATCTCAATGGTCTAATGACTAATCAGCTCATACTCACAGATAATGTGGTGTCATATATTTGGTTTTTAATTTCAGTGAGGGTAATTGGGGGAAGGATATGGTGACTCAGCTATGGCTTTAACATAGTCAAGCACTTGTACCTGAAAGTTATTGAACATTATTTACACCATCAACCATAAGGTATTATGCCAGTCAAATGGTTATAGGACATGGAATATTATACATGTGCACAAGTATCCACCGATTAGTTTGGGCAAACTCCTTACTCCCAATTAAATCTTACACTGTATGCAATTTTGCCAAACTCCCAAAACAAGATTAAACATATCAACCCTAATTTCTTATCTCATAAGTACTTTGATTATGACTAAACACTCACCTGACCAAAACTACAGGTAAACATTCCTATTCTCAGCCCTCATAGATTAGAAAAAAAGAAAAAAACTACTCAATTTTCATTTTATTTTCCCCATGGATACTAGTATGCTACTTAAATTCACAAAATTTCCATAAAGAAGACTCTCCCTAGATTGGGCATTTCTTTGATTAAAATTAAAGCATATTTAACTAAGCCCTAAATTAAAAATACCCATGACTCTTAACCTTAAGAATCTAGAAAAAAATCACTCAATTTTAAAAATCATTCAACTAATACCATCATATCATTTAAATCCATAAATTCCTCATGGACATATCCATTTGTTGATGTAGCTTAATTAGAATAAGGCACTGAAAATGCCTAGGAGTTTACTAACTAAACACATAGGTTTGGTCCCAGCCTTTCTGTTAATTTTTAATAAAATTGCACATGGAAGTATCTCCATCCCAGTGAGAAAACCCTCTAAATCACCAATAATCAAAAGGAGCAGGCATCAAGCCAACTCAAAAGTAGCTCATGAGGCCTTGCTTTACCGCACCCCCACAGAAAACAGCAATGATAAGAATTAAGCCATAAAGAAAAGTTTGACTAAATTATTAGGGTCAGTAGATTTTGTGCTAGCCACTGCAGTCATAGGACTAATCCAAATTAATATAGCTTTGGTATAAAGCATGTTAAAGATCCCCTTACAATAAGGTTAAATTTGAATTAGGCTGTAAGAAGCTACAGCTAAAAGAACAAATAATCATGAAAGTGACTAATATTCTTGACTACAGGATAGCTAAGACCCAAACTGGGATTAGATACTTTACTATGCTTAGCCTCAAACCCAAATAATTACAAATAAAAGTATTCACCAGAGTACTACTATTAGTACATTAGGCTACTACTATTAGCCTAAAACTCAAAAGACTTGGTAGGGCTGTATATCCTGCTAGAGAAGCTTGTTCTATAATCAATAAACCTTACCAACTCTTGCTAATAACAACCTATGTACTGCCATCTTCAGCAAACCCTAAAAAAGAGTTATAGTAAGAACAAATATAAACATAAAAACGTTAGGTCAAAGTGTAGCTTATAGGATGGAAGAAATGGGCTACATTTTCTACTCTAAGACATTAACTCTATAGCAAAGTTTTTATGAAACTAAAAACTAAAGGACGATTTAGTAGTAAGTTAACAGAGAGCTTAATTGAATTAGATCAAGAAGCATCCACTCTGCCCATCACCTTTCTAAAATATCAAAAGATATCTAGTAATTATTAATAAGTTATATGTAAGAGGAAACAAGTCATAACAAGATAAGAATACTGGAAAGTATGCTTGGATAAATCAATCAAAGTGTAGCTTAAATAAAACACCTGATTTACACCCAGTAGATTTCATATTAAATGACCACTTTGAAGCAAAGCTAGTTCAAACTTACCAAACTCAATTATAAGTAAGTTAAACAAAAACATTTACTTCAAATTAAAAGTACATGCGGTAGAAATTTTAATTGGTGCTACAGAGAAAGTACTGTGAGGGCATGATGAAAGAAATATTAAAGTACTAAATAGCAGTTTACCCTTTTTGCCTTTTACATAATGATTTTAGTAGAACATTTTAACAGAGAACTTAAATAAATCCCCTGAAACCAGATGAGCTATCTATGAACAGTTTTAAAGAACAAACTCATCTATGTGGCAAGATAGTGAGAAGATTTACAGGTAGAGGTGAAAAGCCTATTGTGCCCAGTGATAGCTGGCTATCCAGAACAAAATTTTAGTTTAAAATTAAAAAAACAATTTAACCTAAACTTAAATTCTAGTCTAAAATGGCACAGCCTTTTACATACAGCATAGTCTTCAAGAGTAAGTATGAAGACCACCACAGCTGGCCTGAAAGCAGCCACCAAGTAAGGTTTCAAGCTCAACAATATACTGTATTTATCTTAGTTCCAACAAAAACCAACTCTTAACCTAATGCTGGATTAATCTGTTCATTAATGGAAACAACACTACTAATATGAGCAGGAATAATTATTTCTTCTTGCATAAGCTTATATCAGAATGGAACCACTGATAGTTAACAAAATAAATCCAAGCCAATAATTATTAAATCCATTGTTAACCCAACACAGGTATACATTTAAGATTAAGAAAAAAGTGAAAGGAAGTTGGCAAACAAAGCTTCCTGTTTACCAAAAACATCACCTCTAGTAAATTCTAGTATTGGAGGCACTGTCTGTCCAGTGACATCCTGTTTAACAGCCTTGATATCCTGACTATGCAAAATCAGCATAATAATCATTTCTCCATAAATAAGAACTTGTATGAATGGCTGCGTGAAGATTTCAGTGCCTCTTAATCAGGGAAATTGATCTCTCCATGAAGAGGTGGGAATGACATAAAATGAGCAGACCCTGTGGAGTTAATTAACTAGTTAACAAAGCAAATAATTTTAACCAAATTTAAGGAATAACAAAACCGTAGATGGACTTACAATTTTGGTTGGGATATAATTTATAATTAGATGGGCTTATAACTTTGGTTGAGAAAAAAAAAAAACCAGAAGCCTCTGCGTGATTAAAATTTACACCAACTAATCAAAATATTTTATCACTTATTGACCCAAAATATTGATCAACAGAACACATTACCCTAGAGATAACAGTGCAATCCATATTGATGATAGGGCTCAAGACCTATTGGTTGGGTCAGGACACCCCAATGGTATAAGTGCTGTTAATAATTTGCTTGTTCAACAGTTAAGTTCTACATGATCTCAGTTCAGACCAGAGAAATCCAGGTCTGTTTTTATTCTACATTTCTTCCAGTGTGAAAGGACAACAGAAATAAGGCCTACTTTACAAAAGTGCCTTCAAACTAATAGATGATGTAATCTGATTCTAATTAATTTATACCTAGCCCTGCCCAAGAACAGGGTTTGTTAGGGTGGCAAAGCCCAGTAATCGTATAAAACTTAAACCTTAAGAGGCTGAATTCCTCTTCCTAACAGTATGTTCATAAACAATATCCTTTTATTAGTTATCCCTATTCCATTTGTCATAGCATTCATCTGAGAGTAGAGTGAGAAGTATTAGGTTATATGCAACTTCATAGAGGACTATGGGCCTATTACAACCTATCAAACTACTCATTAAAGAACCACTCATTAAATGACTCATTAAATGAGTCAAACTACTCATTAAAGAACCACTACAACAACTATCATCAGTACCCACCTTTATTATTGCACCAATCCTAGTCCTCACCCTGGCCCTAACAATATGAATTCCACTACCCATCCATATCCATTAATATAAATGCAGGCATCCTGTTCATACCAGTCATATCGAGCTTAGTTGTCAACTTCATTCTCTGACCAGGCTGAGCTTCAAACTCAAAATATTCATTAACCAGAGGCCTGCAAGCAGTAGCACAATTCTATATGCGGTCACATCAGCAATCATCCTACTACCAGTCCTGTTAATAAATGGGACCATTTACACTTTGAACATTACCCAAGAAAACCTAGGACTAATTTTTCCATCTTGACCACTACCATAATATTATTCATCTCAACCCTAGCAGAAACCAGCGAAGCTCCATTTGACCTAACAGAAAGAGAATCAGAACTCTTTTCTGGTTTCAACAATGAATATGCAGCAGGTCCATTCACCCTATTCTTTCTAGCAACTTATGCTATTATACTTTTACAAAAATCATATTTTTAGGAGCATTTCACAATCCCTACGTACCAGAATTGTATACAATCGACTTTACTTTCAAAACCTTTCTTTTTTATGAATCTGAGCATTTTATCCATGATTCTGATTATCTTCAACTCACTAACACTAGTCCTTTGCATATGACATGTATCATTCACTACCTATTATGTTAAACATTCCACCACAAATATCTGATAAAAGAATTACTTTGATAGAGTAATAGAGGTTTAAATCCTCTTATTTCTAGGATTATAGAAATTGAACCTACTCCTAAGCATTCAGAGATCTCCATGCTACCATGTTACATGATATGACATAGAAAGATCAGCTAAATAATCTATTAGGCTCATACCCCAAAAATGTTGCTTTGTAAGTCAAGTCCTTATACACAGATTTGCCAATTACTTGGAACAATTGAGAGCTGTTTTCATATTAAATCTTTTATTGTATTTGAAATTTTAACTAACACTTATCTGAACACATTGCAATTTGCAATTTGACTTATGGCTTTTTTTTTTTTTTTATGTGCTTGAATTCAGACTACCTGAGGTCTAATGTTTGTGAAATCCTTGGGAAATTTAGACCTTTGGAAAAGTACCTAAACCTCTGTGCTTCCGTTTTCTCATTTATAAAGTGAAAATAACAGTATTTCCTTAATATGATGGTGAAGGTTAAATTAAACATTTAGAATTATGCTCAGCACATATGCTTAATAAAGATTCACTATGATTACTATTGATCCCTTATCTGCCAAATAGTTGGGACCAAGAGTTATGTAGCACTTATGAGCTAGACAAAGATCTAAGTGCTTTACATACACAAGTGGTTCCCGACTTCTGATGGTTTGACATACAACTTTTTGACTTTATATTGGTGTGAAAATGATATGCATTCAGTAGAAACTGTACTTTGAATCTTGATCTTTTCCTGGGCTGGAAACATGCGGATAGGATCCTTTCTCATGATGCTTGGGCAGCAGCAGGGAGCCACAACTCCCATTCAGCCACATGATCATAAGGCCATTCTGTTTTTCACTCTGAGTACAGTATTCAATAAATTACATGAGATAACCAACACTTTATTATAAAACAGCCTTTATGTTAGGAGGATTTTGCCCAAATGTAGGCTAATGTAAGTGTTCTGAGCACATTCAAAGTGAACCCAGCTAAACTATGATGTTGGGTAGGTTATGTACCCAAGGTTAAATGCACTTTCAGCTTAATATTTTCAACTTAGATGGATTTATTGGGACATGACCCCATTTTAAGTTGAGGAAGATCTGTATTAACTCATTCAATCTGCTCATAGCCTATGAGATGGACTCATGATCATTTTTCTGAAAGAAGAAGTTGGGGAATAGAAGGGTTAAGTGGGTTTCCAAGAACCTGTGTTCTAAGTCATCTAGAGATTCTAAATGTTAGCTGTGATTAGAATCACCTGAGAAGCTGATAGTACCCTAACCAATCAGAATCTCTAGAAATTGGCCTCAGTAGTTTGTAAAACCCCCAAATCATAACATTAGGCTGCCCTGCATAACACATGCATTGCAGAGTGAAAATAAAGACAAAAACTGAGACAGAAAATCCTGCAGGCTCAGTGCACAGCCGTGCCCCATTCTTGTTATGACTCTAGCCCCAAAAGTACAATGTGTCTCATTATACATGAAGAAAATAAGGCCAGGCAGCAATTGTTTGCTAAAGCAATGGAAGACAGTACACTTACCTTTGTTATGTCTAATGGCTTCAATAGAAAAGAACAATTAGCAATTCCATAAGACACTGTTCTTTTCATTCTTGCTCTAGAGAGAACCATAAGGTAGCTAAGGAAATAATAAAGTATTCTTGTCAGCTGTAATCTTGATTTCTTGTTATGTGAGAAAAGATCATTTGGTATGAGAAGTTATATTTATTCACAGCCACATGTAATTAATCAAGGCAGAACACATTTAAATGAACAGCACTATAAAAGGAAAACAGTCTGATCCCTGGTTAATAAAACTACTAATTTTCTCTCTGCTTATATTCCCATTCATTTATTCAGCATTTATTGAGCATCTATTTTGTATCAGACGCTCAGCTAGCAACTCACATTGATACATTTAAACATGTTCAACACCTCTAGATCATGCAATCTATTATTAACCAAGAAAGCAGAATTTTATAAAGCTAATGACTAGTAACTAGTCTTGATTTTTTTAAAATTCCCATTCAATACAGCACGTGTTTATCAGAGGTTCAAATATCAAGTGATAAACTGTAGTTAAACATGGAAGCCAAGTAGACAGAGGTGGTTCTAATGCCTTAGCAGTTAAGCTAAGCAAACTAAAACCTAATCTTGTAAAATGCCTCACTGTGAAGAAATCAAAACCTAAGGACAATCACCAACAGCCAGCCAGGCTTTAAGCTATAGCCAATCAAATAATTTCCTTTCTTTGCTTCCGTATTTTCTCTATGCAAGTGTCTTTCCTACCTGCAGTCTACGGAGTACTCCTAACTACTTCTGGCATGGTGCTGCCCACTTAGAATAGTTTCTGTTCAAATAAACTCTTCATTTCTAATATGCCTCGGTTTATCTTTCAATAAAATTTTCTAAACCTTCTTTCTAGCTTGAAGACACAGTTAAAATCTAAGTAAGTATCTATCATACCTTAAAAATGGTATAAATGGTAAAAATGGTATAAATAGATACTAAGTATCTATCATACCCTAAAAATGGTATAAAATGGTATAAAAAAAAACTTTGCCTCATTAAAATACTAAGAATATCTGATGAAATTTGGGATGTGGGTTTGTGAGAACAAATAAGTTCCTCGAATTAAAAAACAAAACACAACAGGGGAGACTGGGTGGGCTCAGGCAGTTAAGCATCTAACTCTTGATCTTAGTTCAGGTCATGATCTCACGGTTTGTGAATTCAAGCCCCACATCAGGCTCTGCACTGACAGGGTGGAGCCTGCTTGGGATTCTCTCTCTCTCTCTCTCTCTCTCTCTCTTTCTGCCCTTCCCCACCGCCTTGCTCTCTCTCTCTCTCTCAAAATAAACAACTAAAACAAAAACAAATAAAACAAGGGTACCTGGGTGTCTCAGTCTGTTAAGCATCTGACTCTTGATTTCTGCTCAGGTCATGATCCCAGGGTTGTGGGATTGAGTGCCACATTGAGCTCTGTTCTGAGCATGGAGCCTACTTGGGATTCTCTCACTTCCTCTGCCCCTCCCCAGCTCATATGTGCTAGCTTGCACGTTCTCTCTCTCTCTCAAAAAAAAAAAAAAAAAAAAAAAAACAAAAAACCAAAAAACACATATCCTACTTGCAGGATTATATTACTCATGAAAGATCAGACCCAAAGCAGATACTAAATGATGTATATAAATTATTCTCAGGGATAGGAACAATACTCTACCTTCTCAAGGGAAAACTTCTTACTTAGAACATAACCCACAATACTGTCAGTAATTTGATGGTTTTTACAATGATTTACAATTCAAATTTTAATCTTTTAATAATTTTTTAACAAAATATTTCTCAACAAGTCCATTTATCTCATTTAACTTTGACTTTTATAAAATGAAGATAAACACGGCCTTCAAAACAGCCTGTGATAATTCAGTCAGGTAACAGGAAAAATGGAAGCTCTTTTCCCTTTTCCCTTGACTCTTACCAAGGTAGGTAAGGTTAAAGTCAACTACTATAATTCCAACAACTTGTCCTTGCCTTTCACATCTGTGTACTTCCACAAATATGCTACAGCATTATGGATATGCTGCTACGGAAGAGGGAGCATTCTGTGAATAAATATTAGTTTTCATTGTAAACAAAAAATCTTTTCTATAATGAGGATGTGAGGGTAAGAATATGTATTGTTTGGTAATTATTGCCAAAGCTCCTCCTAAGTTAAGGGAAAAGCAACGATGAATAAGCCACATTCAAAAAGGAAAAATATTTCTTTCAAATTAAATTTTATATCCAAATGTCTCTTCCTACTCCTTCTTGCCTCAGACCTTCCTTAATACCCAAGAACCCCAGTAGTTAGGAGGAATCTACATACAAACTTAAATTATAGATGCAATAATCCTGTGTTAGATCTACTTAATTTCATAAATTCCAACACTGAAAGACATGGATAGCTGGAGATAGAAAAGATATAGGGTACAGCTGCAAGTGTCTATTTAGTACCATCTGGTTTTCCTTCCAAATTTGTCAATTATCTAGTCCCTGACACCTGCTACCCTTCCTTAAAATCTCATGAATCTACCCTTAAAGTTAACAGAGAAAATGGCATTTTCTGCCATCCTTCCCACGGTCCCTTCTCTCCCTAAAGTTACTTTCCACACAGTGTCTTTGACACTTCATAATGCCTAACTTTTGGAATTCTTTTTTCTTTTTAGTAAGTTCCATTCCCTGAAATATTTTATAGTCCTCCTAGGAGGGTATGCCTTTATGAGCTGCTCATAACTGAAGGTCACTGAAGGGATCAGCAGAAAGAAATCTTTTCTGATCTTCCCTTATCTGACTAAATCGGAACATCCTAAAAATAAAGCCAAAAATACAGCTGCCATTAACCCCTCTCTGAGGGAGTTTCCTATTTGGAAGATTGATCCTTAGCAGAGAGGGGATAGATTCAGCTACCATAAACCCCTCCATTCTAGGAGATCTCCAATCCAGAAAGGAAACTGTTCATTGTCAGAATGAAAAGGCCCAATAGAACCTTCCATACTTTCCTATTGACGTTCTAACCATCGCTACCCCCTTTTGTTAAGCTGAGGTTAGCCCTTCCTGCTGTGTATTCTGAGTTACTCACTACTGAGTATTTCCACATGAGTAATAACTTTTCTCCTGTTAATATATTGCCAGTCAATTCAGACTCCCAAACACTGCACCTAAATTGGGAAAGGTTTTCCTGCCAACATAAAAATCCCACATGTTATTTTTGATACCAGGGCTATTTTTCTCCTGGAAGAAAATAAAGAAGTCAAGAACTAGTAAATTAACTTTTCCAGATTTTTCTTTTTTTTTTTTTAATTTTTTTTTTCAACGTTTATTTATTTTTGGGACAGAGAGAGACAGAGCATGAACGGGGGAGGGGCAGAGAGAGAGGGAGACACAGAATCGGAAACAGGCTCCAGGCTCTGAGCCATCAGCCCAGAGCCCGACGCGGGGCTCGAACTCACGGACCGCGAGATCGTGACCTGGCTGAAGTCGGACGCTTAACCGACTGCGCCACTCAGGCGCCCCTTCCAGATTTTTCTAAACACTGTACGGAGCTTATGAGCTCTCCCAAACATGTGAATTCTCTGTATTGTGGAAATATAGGCCATAACACAGATCATGATATTTAGATGTGGCAAATCCTAGTAGGAGATTTTTCCACTGCCTCAATGACAGTTTTAACCGCAAATCAAGTTGAAAAGAACTAGAGGAGAGGGAGAAGAGGAAATTGTTTTCAAACCCATTTGCTGCCTTGAGAGAGTAGAAACATGTTCCTTAAAATTGCATGTTTCACACATGACTGCCTACTGGTAACATACTTAAAAGAGCCCAAATTCTAGCTTTGGCTAAATAAACATACCTGAGTCACATAAAATGACTCATTTTGTCTAACAAAATCATTCATTTCAACTAATTGTTATAAAAATATGATCCTTAATCCAAATTATATAATTTGTCCCAATTATTGCCTGGGATCTAATACTGAAAAAAATTATTTATCTGAAATTCAAATTTATCATTTAATTTTTCTATCAGCTCTATTTTTTGAGCTCTCTGGAGGATTATAAACGTGGAGATAGGATGAAAAGTCACTACAACACAGTAAGTATCTACACTAATTTATAACATCCTTTTCCCCTTGTGTTTCTCAAGATTATTCCTTTGGGGGACAAGAGTAAATAACAGAGCATGAACAAACTTTAAGTAACAACCCTTTGTGGGGCAAAAATAGAAGTCTCTGTATCTATAACTACATCCTAAGTCATTAACAAATATACATAAAGGAAATTTCTAGGACTCAAAGCATTATTTGAGCTGAAGCACAGTCCCATCCCTAATGCCTGAATAACAACTACTCATTTAGCAAGACTCTGACGGAGTGGGTGATGGAGCTTGGGGGACTAAATGAAAAAGGAGGGGTAAGGAAATGCTGGACCTTGCCAGCCAAAGTGTGGTGCATGGAACAGCATAACCAGCATCACCTGGTAACTTGTTAGAAATGCAGACTCTCAGGACACTCTCAGACCCACTGAATTAGAATTGTCGTTTTAATAAGATCTCTAAGAGATTCATATACACAGTGAAGTTTGGGAGGAACCTCTCTAAATAATGGGATTCTAAGAAGGGCAAATATGGGCACCCAAGGTCACTAAAAAGAGGGAAGAAGACACTAAATACAGTAGTAAACCTGTCAAATGCAGACGTTCCCACCTTGGCCAGTTTCTATAAGCAACAAGTAGCTCCTAGTTCCTGTGAACGAAGAAAGAGTTAAGAGAAAGATGTAGTCTGTTCAAGCCTCTATAACAAAAATGCAACAAATACTTAGTTCTCACAGTTTTGGAGTTTGGGCATTCCAACGTGACAGCAGACTAGGTATCTTCTGAGGTCTGTGTCCTGAGTTCAAAGATGCTGCCGTCTCACTGTTTCATCATAGGGTGGAAGAAGTGAGGGAATGCACCAGCACCCCTTTTATAAGGGCACACTGATCCCTATCACGAAGCATCTGCACGCTTGACCTACTCACCTCCTACTGTCCCCACCTGCAAATACCATGACTTCGGGGATTCAGTTTCATCATATGAACTTTGGGGGGACAAAAGCATTTAGTCCCTTGACCCTCCAGAATCAACAAGCCTAAGTAGATGGGTTAACTGGAGCCAGCTCACTGCCATTTATACACTACTCCTCTGAAAGAACCTGGGATATAACCCAGCACATATGAAAAAGGAACGTCAGGCACTTTCTAATCAAATTTAAACCTTGTATAAATAAGCAGATGTAATTATTCCAGATACATCAGCAAAATCTGCAGTCAGAATGCCAAGTCAATCTTGTTTCAAGTATATAGGTATTGATGAAAATCTGATCTTAACTACATTTATTTGAAAAATATATCTATTGTAATATATGATAGCCATAAGAATAAGAAGGGCAGGTATATATTTAATAAGGTTTGTAATCTCATCCACTTAAAATTACCTTGAGGAACATTGCCATTTTTCCCACCAAGGACAAGAAATATCAATATGTATAATAGAATTGACTCATATTTTATTTAGATATATTCTTGTCCAGTATTTTGAAAGTGTTAGCACAGTCTTTCCTAAGCAATTTGGACAACTTTTAAGATGCATCTGTTATGAACCCTGCCTAGCAAAGAAGGTAAACTGATGGGGGGGGGGGGGAACAAATTTAATTAAGCCAATATATTTCAATAACTGTCCCATTTATTAGAGGTGGGTGGAGAATATGGGGAAATTATTTGGGTTGGAAGCAAAATAGCATCTGATAATTAATTGATTTATGATCATTAATCTGGCTAAACCTCTTCCCTCATTACTGTCAATCCAGGCAAGAGGGGCAAGTTAGAATATGACTGGATTAAAGCAATATATGCTCTGGAAGGATTGTACTCCCATGCTCTGGGACAATACAAGTGTGTAACAAAACTGTCACAAGAAGCATGCTTCCCCTCTTCAATTTCAGCAGCAAGTGATAGGCATTTATCAAAGGAAATTGAACTGAGGCTGTTGCAGCAGAATCAGAGAGAAATTAGATTCAGATGATCTCTACCAAGTAGGCCAAAACCCTCTGATAAAAAAAAAAAAATCTATTATCTGTACCTTCCCTTGTTCTTTGCAGGTAGAACTAGTTCTTTAAGAGCAAGCAGTTCCTTTCTATATGGCCCTTGATCAGAGAAGCTTCTCCTCAGCTTAGGGAGTCAATGTCCATATGTCTATGCCAATCAAGATAATTTATTTTCCTTTGCCACTGATTGGTTTAGAAATAGGTACATGATAGCATTCTGAATAATGAATATGGTTCTGCCAGGAAGCTATAGGTTTCTTTGCTTTTATTTTATTTTATTTTTTAATTTTTTTTTACATTTATTTATTTTTGAGAGACAGAGAGAGACAGCATGAGCAGGGGAGGGGCAGAGAGAGAGGGAGAGACAGAATCAGAAGCAGGGTCCAGGCTCCAAGCTGTCAGCACTGAGCCCGGTGTGGGGCTTGAACCCACGAACTGTGAGATAGTGACCTGAGCCGAAGTCAGACGCTTAACTGACTGAGCCACCCAGGCGCCCCATCTTTGCTTTTAAATGGAGATAGATAGAGACTTTGATTCCTAACTCTGGATGAAATTATCTGCACAAGATATTTGGAATCGCCATAAGCCCTCTTAGGGCCTGAAAGAAGCTAACCTAAGAAAACAATTCAACATTGTTAAAGTTGGCAGAAAGAAAAAAATGAGAAGAACAGGGTCCCTGATCATATAATCAAGCAATCAATAAGTCAAATCTGGAATCACCTAACTTGTTATATAACATAATAAATCTATTTTGAGTTTGGTTTCTTTTACTTGTATCCAAACTTTCTAAAGCACTAAAAAGACATTAGCCAGAAATTCTAATATTCATATTCCATCTATTCCAAAGAGACACAACAGGTGAAAACTCACACCGGCCATTACACAAAAGTGTGACTACTCACAAAACGTGTCTATACTCCAAGGGAAGAATGTTCTGCAAACTAAGGCAATACGTTCTTACATACAATGTCAGAGTAGACCACTAGTGTTTCCTTCTATAATGTGTAGGCATCTACACACCATGCTACTTCACCTTATATACTTGTGAGTTAATCAATCAAAATTTAAAATATCGAGATGGTTTTCACCTAATATATGATCTTCACTTAGGTGGCCTCTCCCTATTAAGTGGTTTCCCGCACATGGTTTATGGTATTCCTTCAGATTGCCTAAAACTATCACAAAGGCCTCGGTTGCAAGTAAGTTTCAACTCAAATTAGCTAGAAAAATAAAGAGAATTTACAGGCTCCTGGGTGGCTCAGTTGATTAAGCGTCCAACTTTGGCTCAAGTTATGATCTCATGGTTTGTGAGTTCGAGACCAGCATCGAGCTCTGTGCTGACAGTACGGAGCCTGCTTGGGATTCTCTCTCTCTCCCCCTCTCTCCCCGCCCCTCCCACAGTTGTGCTCCCTGTCTCTCAAAATAAATAAATAAACTGGAATAGAAAAATAAAGATAATTTATTGGCTCACAAAATCCAGTTGCTCTAATTACATCAGTTAGGAGCTGGGTTTCTCTCTGATTCTCTATTCTGCCTTCTGAGGGCTTTGGCTTCATCCTCAGGCTCTACTAAACTTCTCTTTGAACCAATCCAGCATCAACACAGCCATACACAATCTTGCTTCATGGTAGAAAAATGACCCTAGCAGTTCTCAATCTCAAATCCTAACCTCACAGTCTCTAACGGAAGAGAAAAAGCTCCTCTTTCTTGGAAGACTCAACAAACATCCCACACTCATTGACTCTAATTTATATATAACTATTGGCTAAGTTAAAGGATGGAATACATCAAATGGTGTAGGCTAATCAGTGTCAACACCTGGAATTGGGGTGGGGTTAATTCTACCTAAACAAATTGGTTGATGAAGAAAGGGGGATATCCAAAAGGAAAACTGTTGTCCTCTTGGTGAGATAAATAGGGAGGAATGGATGCTTGTGAGACAAAACAAATATCCATTACAGCGTGGAGAAATTAGTATGCATTATTTAAAGAGACCATGCAGGCAAAGGAGTGAAACTTTATTTTATTATTCTTAAATCCTAATTAAAAAAAAAGTCTGACTTCTCCCTAATGCGTTTAGGTAGGAGGGTTTGATCCACATGATCAAACCCTTTGAATGGGTTTGATCCACGTGAAATAGACAAACAACACTATAGAAAAATTACACACACTACTGTACAAATCTTGAGTTCCAAGGCTTATATTTGGCAGTTTGATTATTCATTGCATATTTTTTATTTTCCCTCTAACATTAAATTCCAACTGTCTCCACAACCCCCACAAATCTGTCACTTGTTTTACTTTGAAAGCTCCAAGAACATAAGCCACAAAGGAAATTTAAAAGAAAGTTTAAATGTACTTTTGTCTATCATTAAACCTGGTGCACATACCTGCCCCACCCCTTTTTGTTCCTCTCAATACCTCTACTTGGCTGACTTCTAGTTGGCTGGGGGTAGAAAAAGAGAAGGAATTTAAAATAGAAATATTAGTTTTTAATGTCCACAATTTCCACATAATAAATTTTCTTTTCACGTTAAATACTTGCAGAGTGTATTCAGCTATGCTCCATTAGCACCATGTTATACAATTTTTAGCTAATTGTACATTGTTTCCTATATAAGATTACCACTGTGTTATGTCATTCATCTTATTGTAAGCTTTCTGCTCTTTTGAACAATGCAGAGTACAAAACAGCATAGAAATGCAGGATATGACTCTCATTATCATTACCATACTTTAGTAGTTTTAATGAGGTAGGGCTTAGTAATTCATAATAAAGATTATGCAATTTTCAATATTGCAATTTTAAAAGTGGTTTAGTATCTGCTCAATTTACCGTTATTTCAAATATGCATCACATTATCACCTGCAGGTAAAAATTCTAGCTATTTATACTAATATCATGATGAAATCATCATCTGACACATTTATTCAAAATCATTAAGACCCAGTCAGCATATTGCAATGGAGTTATATTTCATTTATTTATCCATCCGTTCATTGACACATAAAAGCATTCAGCATTTAGCATTTATTTTCTAAGTCAGGTATTGTATATACAAACGTAATGACACGCAATTTGCCTCTTAAGAGTTCAATATCTAACTTGTCCATGTGCTCAAGCAATTTATTAACATAGGTGAGTTTCTCAACTTCTCTGTGCCTCAGTTTCCTCATCTTTCTAATGAAGATAATAATAATACCTACTTTGTGGGCCTGCTGTGACAATGGAATAAGAAAATATGCGTGAAGTGCTAAAAACAGTCTAGCAATCTAATTTGTACTCATTAAATATTAGCTATTATTGTTAGTATTATAAAAGAGAATAAAAATCACAAAAATAATAACTAGTTCTATTAATCTGTTCAATATATTCTGAGAGCTCACCATGTTCTGGTCTATGCAAGTCCCTAAGAAGATAGCAAAGAAGGACACAGATACATTATCTGCCCTCATGGGCATCTGATCTAACTCAGGAATGAGAAAATCATAATAATATTCTGGGGCGCCTGGGTGGCTCAGTCGGTTAAGCGTCTGACTTCGGCTCAGGTCATGATCTCACGGTTCGTGAGTTTGAGCCCCAAGTCGGGCTCTGTGCTGACAGCTCGGAGCCTGGAGCCTGCTTCAGATTCTGTGTCTTCCTCTCTCTCTGACCCTCCCCCGTTCATGTTCTGTCTCTCTGTCTCAAAAATAAATAAGCATTAAAAAAATTTTTTTAAAAAGAAAATCATAATATTCAAAGGGAGCATACAATATGAAGGAGACAATATAAAATATGTTGAATATCTAGTATGTTCCACATCTTATGCCAGAAACTTTAGAGAAATTATCTCATTTTATCATCCTATGAGGTAAAGCTCAAACAGTGGCCTAAGGTCACACATTTCCTAGAAGAGCTCTATACTATAGCTCGATACTATTAAGACCTCCTAAATCACAGAGCAATTAGGGTAGCTGAGGAAGTCTTCACCAAGAAAATGAAGAGCTTTGAAAGATACCACTTTGAGAAATAAATTGGAAGTAACTAACAAATTAATATTTCCTAATGTGTGTTCTATGGAGCACTATTTGCACAAGATATGGGCAAAATCACTTAACGTGGAGAAGATAGCAGTGTTGGTATATTTTTTAATCTTCTTGAGTCTCATCATAAAATCAGAGCAACTAGGAAAAAAAACCAAAAACCCACACAAAAGAAGTTATAACAAACTCAAGGGGCAAAATAGCCCCGTGGCTCAATATTAGGGGGTGAAAACCACCACCAACTCTATACCTGCATGGTATCAGAATCCGTTATGGGAGGAAACAGAGTGAAGCAACTGATGAACCAGAGAACAGAAAAACCTCAAAACTGTCAAGAGGTTCTTAGCAGCAGCCAAGCTTCTAAACTAGGGAGGGGTTTTACACATTCATAGATGATTGGAAGGAGTCAGTGGTAAAGTCTGAAGGACTGAAGCAATCTGGGACTTATGTTATGCCCTTTTCTTTCTTTTTTTTTTTTTTTACGCTAAAAAAATTTTTTGTTATGCCATTTCTAATCCATCTACCAAAGTCCCCCAGGACAAACAGCAGCCAAGGAGAAACTTCTGGAAGTTGATTTGAAATTGTAAAAAATGGAGCTATTAAAGAAGAAAAATAGAATACCCAGATAAAAATTTGAGTGGGGAAAAGCAAGTCTGAGAACATGGTTGAGGAGTTCACAAAATAACAAAAAAGGTATTTATAGACCCAGGATGTTAAAAACAGCTATTATGACCAATTTTCCTTTCTTCGTTTCTTTTTATTTAAAAAGATGATCAACAGAAAAATTTGCGGTAAAATCCTATAAAAATAAATCATAACAAAGGAGAATTAAGGATTAAAATAACATCCTTACAATTAAGTCATGTCCGCAAGATCTACCTAGAAACTGATGAAAAGTACAACTCAATATTTCCGATATAGAAAAATGATATAAAATATAAAAGTACAATATAAATGAAAAACAGGAAACTCATAAATGGGTTTTAAAACTCAATAAAAAAACATGTCTTAAAACATTCCGGGCACAAATGAAGGCTAAACCAAACATAACATAAGAGCAAATGAACACACACACATACAACCACACTCACACAGCCTCAAAGAGAAATAGTAGCTGAAAAGAAATTAAAAAAAAGTAAAACTATAAAATAAATTTAAAATATTAAATACTTTGAGGAAAATTTAAAATATAACAGGTTAAAAGAGAAAACTCAACATAACTATAATTGGTGCTCCCAAAGAAGAAAACCCAGGCAATGCATCTAAAACAAGTATTAAAAAACTGTAAGTCCAGAAAACTTACCTGAAATATATAATAAAATGGCATATTGCAAAATATATAGGTATAAAATACATATTGAAACATATGCATAATATATATTTATATTCAAATTTGTATACATAAATTTGTTTATATAAATATAATTATATTTATATTTTGTGTGAATAAAAATATATCCATATATATGTGAAAATACATATATTTTCATATATATGTGAAAATACATATATTTTCATATATATGTGAAAATACATATATTTTCATATATATGTGAAAATACATATTGAAAATGGTGAATTATGGTACCTGTCATAGTTTCAAATACTTACATTCAAAACATAAATTTCTGGGGTGCCTGGGTAGCTCAATCTGTTAAGCGGCTGACTTCGGGTCAGGTCACAATCTCATGGTTTGTGGGTTCGGCCCTGTGTCACACCCTGTGCTGACAGCTCATAGCCTGGAGCCTGCTTCTGTTTCTGTGTTTCCCTCTCTCTGCCCCTCTTCCAACCCCGCTCTGTCTCTCAAAAATGAATAAACGTTAACAAAATTTTTAAAAAATGAACATAAATTTCTGATTCTACTACAACTATCCAGCAACCCTACAACTAAAAAGCAACTCTCAAGGAATTGCAAAACAAACCTTCCTTTTAATTAATTATTTTAGAATACTATTGCTCTTAAATGTGTAATTGTTCTTATAACTCTTTTAACATATGAACAAAAATGCTATTTTTTATTTCTTTAAAAGTCAAATGGATTCATTAATTTGTTTGTCTCTGAATCAGAGAACCTACAACAAATTCAGTATGTCTCTGGACTATATGCTGATAAAAAACACGTAACTAAGTTCTGATGGCCTTTAAAGTTATAAGTATAAATTAAAGTAAGATTAGGTTTCCATGTGTCTGATCTGACATTGCACAAATAACCCCCAAAACTGCCAACTTTCACAACACCGACACCTGAAACACTTAGGGTACAAAACTCTTCAATCCCTTCAAATCATTCTATGCAATGTTACCTAGCCATTCTGACCATTATTATTTCCCTCCCTCTTAACTTCCATGGAAATTATTTTCTCTTATTTGGCCCAATCCTTCCTACTGGATAGGATTTCTTTGAGCTGTTCCTACTAACTTTTTTCCTCATACATAAACTTACATTTGTAATCTGGTTCACTCCATTTCTGGCAACTCTACATAACACCATTGTTTGTCCTATTCCTTAAGCACATGGGACCTTCATCATCATTAGTTCTCTGGGCTTATTCTTTCTTGAGCAGGATCTTCCATCAGGCCAAGCAGTTCACCCAAGTGGGCAGACTGAATAGGAGTCAGCAATGCTCCATACTGCCACATCTTTCCAAAAGACCTAGGAGTGCTAGAATTAAGACTCTGTCCTGTATGCAAAATAGATTAGTTTGGGATTGCCCTGCCATTTGCTGTCACTATTCATTATCCATGTCCTAAATTTTCTTTTTATTCCATTGAAGGGATAAATTTAATCTCAGAATTGCTCACTCATACTGAACACCGTTATCTACGTATGAAATCCATCATCTACAGAATTTATACCATTCAGCCATGTTTTTTCCCCCTTCATGTCAAGTATATACATCAACAAAGCTTTTATTTGCACAAAGGTGTTCTGATAATTTTCTTTTAAATAATGTGATTTAGATCTTGCCATGCTGAAAGTACCATAAAAATGTTAAATTTTATTTGCCCTAAGGTTGTGCTGAGACTGATGAGAAGGCCTTGGGATAGTATAGACTGTGTGCTGACATCATACTTTTTGAAAAAAAAATTTTTTTCATCTTTCTTTATGGAATAGCTAATAATATAGAACACTGAATATTGATGAGGAGAGCCCAGGATTAAGCCTTTCAGTCACTAATTTCCTATTTTCAGCAGCTGCCTTAGAAATAGATGCCCACTTAAGTGATTTGATTAGTTGGACAAGTTACTTAATATTGCTTTTAAGAAGCCCAAATTACCAGATTAACAATTTTCAATAGTTTTTGCTGCTGTTGTTCTGATTTAATTTAAGTGAGATATATGGGAAAATAATTAGCTACAAATGATCAAGGTAATTTTCAAGAATGTTGAGACTTAATCATTACTTTAATTACCTTACTCTGATGTTTTTGAATGAGTATAATCTTTTTTTTTTTTTTAAGAGTCTTTTAACCTGTTTGGGGAATGTCTAAATCCAAGACTGTGAGCAATGTGTCAAGTGAAAGAGAGAACTAACATCATATTACATCTAAAAACCTTTAGAGAGAGTAATTAGTACCAGAAGGGCTGAAAGGGAACCCCCAAATCCAGCTTATCCTGGTCAGTCTGCTAAAACTCTGCAGGACCATTACATACAAGTCTGAATGACCTCTAATCCATGAGTTCAAGAAATTTAACAATTTTAATTAAGGTTACATCATTTGGTTCTGATTCTTTTAGTAACCCTATAGCAACAGTATGAGACAAAATTACTATTGAGTAAAGCTCTTTTTTTGACTACCTAAAATAATAATGGATAATACTTCATGAGTATTTATTATGTGTCAGGCACATTGCTAAGTAGTTTTATACATGTGTGTGGCTAATTGATGTGCCAACTTTACTGGGCCACAGTGCCCAGAACATTTGGTCAAAAAGTATTCTAGATGTATCTGTGAAGGTATTTTTTAAATGAAATTTAACATTTAAACCAGTAGACTTCAGGTAAAGTGGATTATTCTCTACAATGTGAGTGAGACTCATCTAATTAGTTGAAGATCTTAATAGAACCATGACTGACCTCCTTTGAGCAAGAATGAATTCTGCCAGCAAACTGCCGTCTCTTTCCTGGATTTCCAAGCCTGTCAGCCTAGCCTGCAGATTTTGTTCTTGCCAAGCCTCCACAGTCACAAGAGCCAATTCCTTAAAATGTCTCTCTTTCTCTCTCTCCACACACACACATCCTGTTGGTTCTGCTTCTCTGGAGAACCCTGACTAATACAATGTGTTATCTTAGTACTCTGACAACTCTATAAGGCAAATAGTATTGATATTCTGGAATTACCAAGAGACTAACCAAATCAAGATCATAAGGTTTCAATTTAAGTCTGTCTACCTCCAAAGCCTAAGCTCTGGCTGCTATATGATAATGCAAATTAAGCAAGAAAATAAAGCTGCTATACTGGAATGCAAATTAATTAAAAGTAAGCAAGTATGTGAACATATGTGTACATAGGCATGCGTGTGCATGTGTGTTCACATGTGTTTAAAGGTGTGTGGGTGTGAGAGGACATGCACACGAGTATGTATGTTGGGACGGTGGTAGCCATAGAGCAATTTAGATGAAGGCAATTTTCCTCTGCATGTTTGGAAACTCCTCCATTTAAAACAATCAGACATTTCTTAAGTGGTTGCATTATGTTTTTTAAATTAAATAAGCATTATTAGAAGCTTCATCTCCATATGAGTAAGTCCTGTCTTCTTGGATCTGGAGAGAAATTCTAGGTCACTCTCAAGCTAATGAAAAGAAAATTACTTTTAGAGGAATGCAGAGGATAAGTGTCAAGTTATTTGGATTTATATCCCACAGAGTAGGACTTAGTATCTAATTCCTTTAGCATATTGCTGACATGGAGGTGTTCTAATATCTACCACATCGTCTAATTGTGTACTTAAAATACTACTTCATATACATACATACATATATATATATATATGATACGTTTATGTTTGATCTTGATATTCCCCCATGTTTATGTGTCAGACAGTGATTCATATACTTGTTAAGAAAGGAAGAATTTATTTCTCTCCCATATCCATTTATTCCCACAAAGTAAACCTGGGCTTGATCCAGGGGTATCAATGAGCTAATATACCTCCCAAAGTGTCCAACTCATGATTAACACAGTCAGGTCACAAAGGTACCACTTAGCAGTTCTGGAAGAAGGCCTAACTTACTGCCAGGCAGTAGTTCAGATGCCCCAGGAATTTGGCTCAACATCACATGCAGTAGCTCTGGGAAGCACGCTAAATCATACTCATCAAGATTTCTGCCAACAGTGATGCTGAATGGGATCCACAATTATTCTAAAGCCATGCCAGAGACACGGCCTGTGGTAACAAACACATTCTTCTGCTTTCGAATAGAATCAAGAAATGTCAGAGCAGCAAGATAATTTAGAGATCATAAATCAGCACCCTATTTTCCAGATATAAAAACTCAGTCTCAAAGAAGGGAGGGGACTTGTTCAAGTACACCAAGTTGCTGCTAGCATGGTCTATTGTCCCTTACATGGTTGATTTTGTGCTATTTCCACGGTCTCATGCTCCTCCTAATAAGGTGTGCTTGCCAGAAAATTCAGGCTATCATAATTCAATCAAAACTAGAGACTTTTGTCTTTTGTCTATTCCTTCATCACTTTTCCCGGTAACTTTCCACAGGAAATCATAATTGTTGTTTAGGTCTTCAATGATGCTGCAAGCAGCCTTCCTTGAGTGATCCTGAGTTTATCAGTTTTATTCAAGAGTGGAAACACTTCCACTTGGAATCATTTCCAAGAGTGGAAACACTTTTCTCTGATGTGGAAGGCAGAAAGGCTACAGTCCCCATAGCAGAGCCCTGAGCTTGGCACCTCCACCTGGACAGGCAATTGTTTTCACCTCCCCATGCCCTTGCTACAAACTCTGCTGCTCATATTTTCCAAACATCAGGGGGCTCTGCAGTATTTCTGCCACCAACAGCAAAACCCCAAATAGGCCACAAGAGTGAAACTCAGAAGCCTGGAGCAAAGCCAGACAGGCCAAGAGGATGCAGAAGAATCCCAGAGAGACATAGTTCTTGGTGAAGTCAGAATGGACATCTTTTCCTCAGGTTCAATATATTTTATACCATTTATAGGATGAAAATGGGAAAGGTAGCCAGAATTTACTGTTTCCTCTCTACTAGATATGGTTCTCAGTGCTTTACATATTATGTCCCCCATGGCGCTATGTATGAGTTCATATTACTTGTTGTTTACTGATGAAGAAGCTGAGACTGGACACCCAGGCAGCAATCGACAGAATTAGGAGCCCGACTCCAGAGTCCTTGTTCAACAGCCTGTGCTTAAACAGCAGGCACATTTCATGGGGATAGAAGAATGCTAATCACAGAAAGCAGTGAGGTCCTAAATGGTAAATAAAACCCACCTTGTTCCTCACAAGGACTGCAACCTAGGCTTTTCTAACTATTATTGAGAAAATAGGAAACCAGACTTTTTAAATCCTAAACCTAAAATAGAATATCCAATCAATCCAGTCAACCAGTTAACTCAATTAATTCACTTTAAAAAAAATAAGCAAAATCTATTCATTTCACTAAAAAGGATTGGAAGTTTGCCTTGAATGATTAATCAGTTCCATCAAAACAGACAATTTGGTGGCTCAGTGTGGGCACTAGCACCCTCTTGGGAAAGATGGCAGAATAGTCTGATACAAACAGCATGGGTTTTCATAGCTTCCACGGTAAAAAGAAGGCAGGCCAAAAGGATGCTAAAACATCTGAGCAAAAGTCGTTACATGAATAAAATAGTAAATTAAAAGCTGGGATAATAAAAGCAAAAAAATCAGCAGAAACTGGCATGGACAAGAGTCTTGAGAGCATTTCTCTGAATAGGCAGGAACCTTGCAGTTTGAACTTGAAGGACCTACAGATGAAATTAACAGAAGTGAAATTTGAAAGGTCACCAGTGTGTAAATGAGATCTCTAGTCATAGCACAAACTGAAATGACACCAAGCAGGATTGCCATTAGTTATGTAAATGTGGGTGTCTATACTGACAGCCTGATTGATGTAGGTTCAAAAGGGTAAACAAGAACCAATTCAAACATTGCCAGCTCAGAAACAATACCAGGTCTCAGTGCAGGTAGCAAGGAGCATGGGACAAAGATGAATTATCTTGTGAGAAATTGAACTCAAGAAATCCTGGCTTTGCATGTGAGGCAACCCATCAGGAAATTAAGTTTCAGCAAGCAATAGTCAAAACATGGTGTCATGGTAGTCATTGTGAGAGCGAGTCAATATAACCTATAACCTGAAAAAAGGAATAACAATCTAGTATCAAGCTAAGTCTTCCAGTGTCAAGGGGCTACCAATCCCTCATGTAGGCTTTCTCAACTTCCTAGCAAAATATCAGTAAAAACATAAGATAAAAAATTCACAGAACAAGAAAACTGAGCTTCTCAAGGGAAGAATACTGTGAAGAAATTTAGGTCCTGCTAGGCTGTGAGCAGGAAGAAGGGCAACTTAAACATCCTTTTATGATATGTCCAACAGCTCTGCCTAGTTCTTTCCTGGTTTCACAATCATAGAGAAATAAACAACATGGAACCTGTTCAAAACACTTATCAATACCCAAGAAATAGAATGTTGCCTGCAACAGAATGCAAAAAAGTGGCCACAATCCATGACTCATCTCTGTATCCACATCCTTTGCAATACGACTTTGCCTTTCTGCCATGAAAAGGTGGAATCTCCTTTCCTTCCCCTTGAATCTCGGCTGGGCTTGTGACTTGCTCTGATCTTTGGTATGCAGCAGAAGCAATGCTGTGCCAGTTCCAAGACTAAGACTCAAGAGTCCTTGCCCACTTCTGCTGTCTCCTGGAAACACACTGCTGCCATGCGAACAAGCCCAAGCAAGCCTGAGGGTGGTAAGAGACCGTGTGCGCAGAGATGAGTCATCTTCCATAAGACTGCGAGAGCAGCCAGCCCCTAGCTGACCTGGCACTGACTGAAATCTAATGAGCGAGCTCAGCCAGGCAAGAAGATTATTCAACTTGAACCCAACTCAAATTTCTGACCTGCAAAATAGCAAGCTTAATAAATGTTGTTTGAAGCCACTAAACTTTGGGGTGGTTTGTTTTACAGCCTATTTGATATATCACCCCAAAGATTCCTTACTGGGAGTACAGAACCCTAATAAGGATTTATTACCGGAATCAGAACCTAACATTAGCAGGTGTTTGGCAGGGCATTCTAAATCCAATACATCTACTTGTTTGTTTATTTGGGAGGAATGATGTCTTTATATTCTTTGCATTAAAACCACTATTTTTCTTAGTAGGTATTTGTTTCATATGCTATAGAAGCCATTTCTTCTTATAAAGCAAGTATGGGAGAAAATGGCAAGATGAGACTCAAAAAATTGCAATAAAACTAAAATTTTAATTAAAGTATATATTGGATGCTAAATAAAGCAGAACTGACCTTTGGAAAATGGACTCAATAAAATGAAAGGCAAAATTGAGATGTTCTACCAGGATGCAGAGGAAAATAACCAAAAAGAAAATAAAAAATATTAAAGTATCAAGAATTTGTATAAAAATTCCAAGGCTATGATAATGAAAACTGTGAAAATAGTATAGGAATTTAGCCTAAGTGACAAAGTCAAGGTTTGGAGGAAGGAATTCAGTT
Source organism: Lynx canadensis (assembly GCF_007474595.2). Classification (NCBI taxonomy): domain Eukaryota; kingdom Metazoa; phylum Chordata; class Mammalia; order Carnivora; family Felidae; genus Lynx; species Lynx canadensis. The sequence continues at coordinate 90,959,965 of NC_044312.2, read as the reverse complement.
ATCAAAATAAATACAACCACCATAACTCCTATTATTTATGGAGCACTTTTTTATAGATTTGATATGGTGGCCAGTGTGAATTGCTCAGCTAAGCAACACTTTTACCAACTGATACTTGGGCAAAGCTTATGCCTTCTTGAGTGGGACATCAACATCCCTGATAATTCTGAACAGCAAAATAAAGTTATCTATTTATTTATCAGCCAGTTGTGTGGTGGTATCAGGTGCTTTGGAAAGAAGGGGAAGTCGTTAGAGAACGTATGATAGAATCTCTCCAAAACACAATTGCCTTGTATGATGACAGTTGCCATTGAAGTTTCTCAAATCAGAAAGTAGCCATGTAATGAACAAGGTACAGACAAGATCCCCACAACCTGGTAACCAGTCATAGGATCATCCAATACTAGAAAGGGTTTTTGCCTTCCTCCTCCTAAAGTTTTATATTCTACCAATACTAAACGCTTACCATTCTAAAATTTTTTTAATGTTTTATTTATTTTTAAGACAGAGAGAGACAGAGCATGAGTGGGGATAGGGCAGAGAGAGAGGGAGACACAGAATCTGAAGCAGGCTCCAGGCTCTGAGCTGTCAGCACAGGGCATGACGCAGGGTTCGAACTCATGCACTGTGAGATCATAACCTGAGCCGAAGTCGCACGCTCAACCAACTGAGCCACCCAGGCGCCCCAAAACGCTTATCATTCTAATTCCACACCCCGTGGTGTTTCCTACCTTTGTGCCTTTGTCCATGCTTGCTTCCTCCTCATGTTTGCACATCTTTCTCTCACCCTCCCACCTGCCATTCCACCAGTGATACACCCTCCTTGTTTGTTCTTCCATGAGTAAATCTACTTATTATTCAAGGCTCAGCCTAAATGCCCTCTTCTCCAAGAGGCCTCAACATCCCTCCCACTGTCCTGGTACTCGCAAACATTCTCAGAGTTCTCTGGGCTGTTCTATTTCCAGGCAACGACCACGTGTATTGAAAAGATCTATTCACTCATCTGTTCCTCTCTTAAAGGAGAAATGTTAATGAATAAAATAATATTGAAGTAAATCAACTAAAAACAGGAAAGTTTATCACTTTCTATTTCAATAATTACACTCATAAAATAACGTGTAACAACATTAAAATTCTCTCAAAGTGTAATGTAAATAAAGTAATAATAATTGTGCAGTGGAGAGGTACTGTTTGTAATATCCTTGACATGGAAACCATGACATCAGTCAGTGCGTGTGTTACCTCCTGGCATCATCTGATTCATTAGGTCATTTAGAAATAAAAATAATAAAACATTCTTATGAGAATACTTGAATGAAATAAATATTATACTTCCCCAAACAAAGAAGCTTATTAAAGTAAAAAAATGAAGATCTAAATAATCTTTTGAGGGGCTCCTGTCTGGCTCTTGATCTCAGGGTTGTGGGTTTGAGCCTCATGTTGAGTATAGGGATTACTTAAAATAAAATCTTTAATATAAAACAATAGGGGTGCCCGGATAGCTCAGTCGGTTGAGCGTCTGACTTCAGCTCAGGTGATGATCTCACCATTCGTGAATTCAGTCCCAGTCTTGCTGCTGTCAGCGCAGAGCCAGTTTTGGATCCTCTGTCCCCCTCTCACTCTCTCTCCAAACATTAAAAATAACAATAATAATCTTTTGAGTTAAAAAGCAACTATTCTTTTTGAAACGTGATTGTTAGGCTAATTATTTTTACTTTACTATTTATTTTTCCAATAGACGTTTTTTCACACAAATCACTCACACTTGTTAGCTATCTATTCCTTAGGAAAGAGTAGACCTTCTTTATCAATGCATAGACTAGTTCTGTTTGTCAATTCAAAAAGTGCACCCAGCTAGTATCCTAGAAACAGCTTTAGTCTGATGACACATAGATGGTGAATCCTTAGCATGTACTTATTTCGTATACACCATGATACCTTACAGTGCTTTATGATTTACAATTACCTACGTATATATTATCTCGTTCAAGCCTCACATCAATTCTAGGTGGTATGTATTAATATTTTCTCCATTTCGCAGATGACAAAATTAAATCAAGTAGCAGGTCTAGCCTCCAACTCAAGGCTTCTTACTCTGATTCCAATAATATTTCTATTATACTACAGCTATACCCAGCCCAACCTTGATAATCTATGTAATAAACTCATTTACAGTACACAACATAGTACAGTATTTTAAGTACACACACAGAATTCATGGTTTGTGGGTTGTTGTTCATTCATATAAAACAGTAACATTCACACATTCAATAAACATGTACAAAATCATTGTAGACATTGTAGAAACAAATTCATGTCTGGGGAAGGTTGAAGGAAATCGACAAAGACAATAATAATACACAGAATTTAAACTAATAATTTATTTTTTATCTATTTGGTTATTTTCAATAATCTGAAAGCTATACTAGTATTTATCTTAATAAATTTCACTTTTAAAAAAGCATTTGACTAGTTTATCTTGTTTGATTTGAGTTTATTTACTAATAAATTCATTTACTAGGTTAAGCCATATGGAATTTCCAGCATTCAAATATTTTTGACCTAGAAAAACAGTAATTTCAGGTGATTCAATTTAATGTTTGTATAAAGTGGTATAGAACAACAATATTTTCTGTCTCCCCAGTCAGCAAACAGATTACATCAAATTTGATGAGATGCCATCCAGTCTAAGACAGACTGACAACTTCCTCAAATAGTCAGCATTTTCATTAGTAATAAATCTCATATTTAGCATTATTTAATGCACTTTTAAGGAAAAATTCTAAGGCTTTTTTGGCATGGCTTTACCTGTATTTACCACCGTAGGAACATAGATACATGACAGAGATAGAACCATGAGGGTGTCAAATCTGTTACAAAAGTAGCAATATTGGGGGGTATTTCAAATTATATCGGTCAATGGCAGTTGACTCGGTAAATCAATTGTTTTCAACTTTTTGTGTATTTTATAATGCCTGTGACAAATATAAAAATGAACACCTAAGGAAATTCTGTTTGGGTACATCGGGTTGAGATCCAGGCATGCACTTTGACAAACTTCTGAAATTATTGTGATACATGCCATAGGTTAGAAGCCACTGTAATAAATGCCATTTCAATAAGATAAATGTCGAAAGTAATTCGTTCACATGGGCACCCCAGTCTGCTATCGTCTGTAACTGTAATTTATTGAGGAAAGCTGAAGAGCAACCTGTCAGCACATACCACGGGATCCATGTAAGAGGGCAGTATTCAGATAGAAGCAGAAAATACCAGTGTCTTACAAAGCTGTTTTCTTAAAATATTCAGATTTGTAGTATTCCAAGCCAGAAACTGCAGGTAGGACACAATAAAGCCCTCACCATCACTCCCTTCTATTCTGAATGGACCATCTATTTATCCCTGCTGAGGTCAATGAGATTTCATCATCCTTCTTGAATTATTTACTTATGCTGCTGTAGCCAACTACCACAAACTCAATAACTTAAAGCAATACAAATGTATTTTTTTATAGTTCTGGTCAGATGTCAAAAATCAAACTGTTGGCAGGGCTGCATCCCTTCTAAAGCTTCAGAAAAGAATCTGTTTCCTTGCTTTTTTTTGAGCTTCTAGAACTGCTTTCCCTAAAATCCTTGGCTTTTGGCCCCTTTTTCCACCTTGGAAGCCAGAAGTGTGGTCACATACCCATCTCTTCTGTAGTCAAATCTTACTGTCTCTTAGAAGAATTACTCCCCACCCAGATAATTCAGGACAATCTCCCCATCTGAAGATCTTTAAACTCACCACATATGCAAAGTCCCTTTTGTCATATAAAATAATATTCACAGGTTTCCAATATTAGGTCAATGGATATCTTTGATATCTACAGATAGACAGATTATCATGGATATCTGTTCAGCCTACTGCACTTGTTAACACAACTTTCCAGCCGAGTATTATCACTGAGTATTACCAGTGATAATAGATGGAGGCTGGCCTGTGCTATGAAACATCATTTCCTGAGATGAAATATCTTTGGATTCTGAGTATGCAATTTTAGAACTCTAGATTCTCTCATCCAAAATCCTCATTTTACAGATTGTAAAACTGAAATCTCCTAGGGGTTTGCATAAGGTGTCTTGGATGGCAGACCTTGCTGGTGACAAAGATATGGCTAAAGCCTACGCCTCCTAATAGCGACACCAATGCTCACTCTCACCATCCAATGACCTGATAAACAGATACTCAGAAAGCAGCGGGGTGTGGAGAGCTCTATTCACTGTGATGAGCTTACTCTCTGCCAAGCACTGAGAGACAGAAAGGGCCCTTGTTGCTTCCTCCAGGACTCACTGAAAATCCTGATGTCCTGGAATGGGTAAGGGTTTGTATGTGTTTTTAGAAAAGCCAATCAATTAACTAATTTCTTGGTTGCAGTAAAATTTGCTACTGTAAATTTCATCAGAAAATGAGGCTAATGTCACAAAATATAGATATCTGTAGTTTTCTCACAAACTTATGTTGACTGTTTTCCATGCCCATCCTTGAAAAACGATTTGCTATAGCAAATAGAAAGAGGTGGGATAGAGAGTAAAAGGGAAGAAAGAGGTTTCCTTAGGTGGGCAATAGGAGGCCTGTCTAGACAACTCTCTCTTCTTCAAAAATATGGGGGCAGCATTTGTGATGCTATGGGATTGGTTATGGAAGCTGTCTGTACAACTTGCCCATCGACTATGACATGGACACTTGACAGCCTGGTGTTGAATTTATGCCTCTTGTATTACTTGGTTACATACAAATGAAAATAACAGAATACCTCCCTGATAATAGCTTAACCCATAAGAATACTATTTGCTTATCTAACAAGACATCTGGAGGCAGAAATCCCAGGGTTGGTTCCAAACTTACTAAGGCCATTAAGGAGCCAAGAACTTCCCATGTATCTGCACCACCACCTGCAGCATACAGGTTCCTATCCACAGGATAACTGCCTCATAGACACCACATTGCTGCCACAGGTTCAGTCACTGAGTCTTTTTTTTTTTTTTTTTTTGGGACAGAGAGAGACAGAGCATGAACGGGGGAGGGGCAGAGAGAGAGGGAGACACAGAATCGGAAACAGGCTCCAGGCTCCGAGCCATCAGCCCAGAGCCTGACGCGGGTCTCGAACCCACGGACCGCGAGATCGTGACCTGGCTGAAGTCGGACGCTTAACCAACTGTGCCACCCAGGCGCCCCAACTGAGTCGTAACACAATAGCGCTAAGAACAAGAATGTTGTTGGATAAGGGATCCAAAGATAAAACAACATATCTTCTTGTGCCTCTCTCATTTAAGGAAAGAAAAACTTTGTTAGAAGTCACCAACAGACTTCTGACATCCTAGTGGCCATAGCAGGGGAAAAGCTTTCTAAAGATCATTCACTAATATGGGTGAACTAAATTTCTATGATTGCCCAAAGCAATTATATTTCATCCCATGTGTCTAGTCCCATTGCTACATAAAGAGGCAAGGATGTTCTGTAATGAGAAAAAAACAAGGAAATATTGTTGGTCAAGCCATAATAAAGTGGTTGCCACCACATCCACATGTATGCCACACAGGGCCACTCACCTGTGTCTCCTTTACTCCAGACCACCTACATGGACAGGTAGCTTTCGTTTATTATTCCAATTAATTTATTTATAAACAAGCATCTTACCCAACCAATATGTCTTTTAAATATTAAAAACAAGTTTTGGGGCACCTAAGCAGCTCAGTAGATTAAGCATCCAACTCTTGGTTTCGGCTCAGGTCATGATCTGATGGTTCATAGGATTAAGCCCTGCACATGGAGCCTGCTTAGGATTCTCTCTCTCCCTCTCTCTCTCTGCCTGTCCCCTGCTCTCTCTCTCTCTCTCTGTCTCAAAATAAATAAATAAACTTAAAAATAATTTTAAAAAGATTTTTTAAAAAAGCCACACACACACACACACACACACACACACACACACACACAGCAAGCAGAGGGCTCAAGCCTAAGCACACAGTCTTCAGTGACAGTAATTTTTACAAGCTGTTTTCTCACACATTAAGTACATATTACAAAAATCTATGGGCATGGAGGAAGCTACTATAAGGTTTAGAACACACACAATATGATATGGTAAAACCTAATTATTGCAGTTAACACATGTCATGCTTGGCCTGGGACAATTCTAGTGTAACTTGTTGCCCTGTGTAAGTATAAATAGTATCCAGTTTCACGTTCAAAAGTGTCCTGATTTGGACAATAAATTATTTCATCTCTTTATCTAGTACATCTTTCATGGCACAGTATATTTACAACTTTTGACCACAAGTAATGAAATGCAACTCAAGCTAGCATAGTAAGAAAAGGGGAATTCATTGACTTATGTTAACTAAAACTTCCAAAAGTAACTGGCTTCAGGAATTATATCTTAGAGCATTGTGTCTTTTTCTATTGCTTAATGAATCTATCTTCAGGTAGCAAGGACAATCACCTTTGACAGTCCCTTTGTCACACCTTACCAACCTGGCAACAACCTGGTGAAAGACACCATTATGTTAAAGGTTCCCGCAAAAGATTCCGAGGGAGGAGTCTGGATAGCCTGAATTGAGCCACATGCCCATTTCTAAACCCACCATTAGGTTCAGGAGAATAATGTACTTTTATAGCTCAAGCCTGGACCCTGTGTCCACCCCTGTGTTTGGGGCTGATTTTATGAAGTTAAAGGATTTATCTTTGTTAAAACATATGGAATAGCTTCCTCAGAGGAAAATCAGTTCTGTTATCAAAGAACTGGAAAGGGGGAAGCTAAATAAAACAGATGTTCATTACCCATAGGGACAATTTTTTGACTAAATCTTTCAGAAGATGCATGAGATGTTCTGCTTTTACTATTGCAACATAGCATTTGTCTTCCAGCTCAGCAATAGGCCTTCTATGTGTTAAACATTCATTATTTTCATAACAACAGAACGGAGAAGGAAGAAACAGGACTTGAACTGTTTAAATAGTTCTTTCCTACAGTAAAGCTTACTTTGTTCACAATTAGCCCACATGACTACAGCTTATAATTGTAAGAACCAAAAGTACATGGAAAGAATGAACCAGAATTTTAACACACACAATCGTTACAAATTATGTTTTAACAGGTTCTATTTCAAATGAACCTTTCCCCCCATTTTTTTCTGCCTGAGTATTATTAATGGCATGGCAGGGGTATGTGGCTAAGGAGCCTGTAGAATCTTGGCCACTTTGCATTGCCTCTGTTCTGTAGTTGCCCTGCCTACAGAAGGAGAAATCACTCCTACACCCAAAATCAATTCAAATATCAAGACTAATGACATTACACATCACCAAGAGAGTATAGAAAGGTTTATGACTCATATAACGGGATTTATTTTTCATAGAGCAGGATAGGCACCCAAGCTGGTTGGGAGCAGCTTGAAGAGAGGGAGAGACAAGTGGTTTGGGTATTTATTGTGGCTAAGAGGTAGGAACAGGGATGCTCTGCTCATGTCCTGAAGTTTTGTGATTTGAGTCTCCTTTTATAGTGATTTGCTCAGATGTAGGGCAAAAGGGAAAGCTGGAGGGTGGTGCCTCAAAGCTGTCAGTGGTCAAACATCAAAAATGGAGGCAGCTGACTTATTAAAGCCTTGTGTTAGAATCCCAGCTCCACCATTTACTAGCTACATGGCCTTAAATGACATCAGGTTTCTGGATTTGTTTATATTATAAATGAAGACCATCAAATGTACATTATAGGGTTGTTGTAAGGATTGAATAAGTAACAATAAACGGCTTAAAACTGTGCCTATTTCATAGTAAAAATGTAACAAATATGATTTCCCCCTCCTCCTGTGCACCTGTAATCTTCTTTATGCTCTAGGTGGTATAGTCTAGGAGGCCATTCTTGATCTTCTTTCACACAGGAAAAAAATGAATACATTTATTCATAAATATATATGATATATACACACAAATACACAAACACACATGCATACATGTAACCAAATGTATGTTTGTTTATAAGAGAATGCCAAAGTAAAAGTAAGGATTAACTCAAGACAATGAATGGTTAAAGAAGGGAATATAAGCCATCCAAAAGGCCACAGTGGACAAGTTAGTGGCTATAGCCTCAATTCAACCTCCATAGATATCAGCCTACTTCATATATGTTAAGCGTACCATATCACATCCAGAATGATGGCAAGGTAGATATTACTTTCTGTGAAGCAGCCTAAAGATGGACATAGGAAGTACCATCCAAGAATGTAACCAAGACAGTTTTAATCTTTCCTCCAGCCTAACCAAACTTTAAACAGGTTTCTTCCTATCTCTAAGCTTGTGACCTCCCTTTCCTTAGAGCACTTACTTGAGAAAACTTGTGAATTCCTTTTCCACTCCTTTGAAATGAAATTGGAGAAATAAATTTTCTCCAAGCTCTTGCCAGCTTTATTACCTGGGAAATGTCTTTCTTAAGAATGTGTACACCATCTCTTTAAAATATAATCATCAGTGAAGAGAGCACTCCTATCTCCCAATTTCCATAGGAGAATGAGACCCTTGCTCCAACTGGTAAAACTACTTCTTGTCATGAAGATATAAGAAAGCTTAGTTTTCCTATGGGTAAAGACAGTTAGCAAACATAGATGTCTTATGATCCCCTCCATCTCAGCTCCTACAAACTCTCCAGCACTCTGTTTCAGTGGACTTGAGCTCCTATGGGTTCTATCCTCTCTCTTACATTGCAACAGTCTTGAATGAAGTCTTCTTTACCTGTTTATCTTTGTCAGGAATCCATTTTCCTTTAACAGGTACTTTCTTTGTATATCCAATCTTAACATTGTTTTACTTTGCAGAAAATACTTTCATGCATGAGCTAGTAGGTTTTCTTTTCCTTCCTCTGTGTGTGTGTGTGTGTGTGTGTGTGTGTGTGTGTGTGTGTGTCCGGGGGCATATTTTGTGCTGTGCATTTACCCAGTAAAAGGGAAACTCCATTCAGGCAATAAGTACACTCTGAATGATACATGAGTCTCAATTGCTCGTGCTTCCTCAGTGACTTCCTGCATGAGATTTTCACACACTGTGGACAATGAGTTATCCCTCTTATATATCAAAAGTTGCAATGTTTTTGACTTCAGCGTGAAGAGAAGAGTACTGTGTTCTAAGAGTGCTAACTTCAGGGAGGGTGGATGGCAGTATTCTTCAGACACAGGAAAGGACCTTCCCAGTGTCTCACTGAATTTCAATGCATTTTTAACAGCTGAAATTCCAGTCAGGGACAATAGCCCCCTTGGAGAAGCACCCTATTCCTTGATTATTTTGACTTGCTGCTATCACAGTGGTGTGGAGATGACAACTGATAAGCTTAACCAAAAGGAACCAGAGTCTGGGAAATGAGTGAGAGGGTAAGAAAAAAATAGAGAAAAATGATAATGAGAATAGCAGATGGCTCACTTAAAAGAAAAAACGGTCAAAATATTATAAGATGCAAGTTATTCCCAATAAAGTTATCTCTATTTACACTGTGATTTTGTATATTTTACACAATACACTTCTATTCTCTGAAAATTTATGCTGTAATTCACTATGGAGTATTTTATATCTACTCATCACTGAATCTTCTTCTCGGAGTTTCAAAATGTAGCATACCTACAAAGAGATTAATAAGAGTATCAAAAATAGTTGTGGCCCTAAATTATCAGACTGTAAAATCTAGGTTAGGTAAAACAGGTTACCGTTATATCATATACTATTATGTGGGGCAGAAGGAAATAATAGGAATGAGGAGAGCTAGGCTTATGACTCCACCCCAAAGAGCGGAGGAATGCCAGAAAGAAAAACCGAAGGAGTATATTCTCAATAACACCAAGGAATAGAACTCTAGGGTAAAACCTGCTTCAGAAAGATAACAGCAATAAGTAGAGAGAGGCTTCTCCCAAAACAAGGGGAAACATCCAAGTGGTTTCGAAACATGTCTCCTTAATAATAAAGAATATATGAATTTCAATCCTAAGTTCAATATTAAAACCATCTGCATTTAAATTGTTGAGCAAATAGTAATCGAAAAAAAAATTTATTCAAGCTTTTAAAAGACATTTTCCCTTATAAGTTTTTCTTTTAATTCTTTGTCATCTTATTTTATGTATTATTTTTAATATATAAGCGAACTTATTTATTATCATCTTAAATGATTTTTAAATTATTTTTATAGAATTATACTAGGTCATCGCTTTTTTAATGCCAAAAGATTTTGGGGAATGAAACCATCTATTCCCACATATGACGTGGAAACTAAGGAGCAAAACTACCTCCTCTCACAGAGCTGTCTACATTAACATGACTTTATTATTCCCATGTCTTCATTAGCATAAATTTATTATTCTATAAGTCTCTTGCCCAGGCAAATAACTTGGCTGCTAATTACAGAAACTTCCTGAAATATCCATCTACTCTTCCATAGAATACATTAATAGACAGTTATGCCCTAAGAATCTTCTGAACCTCTTGCCTTTAAATCATTGCCTTCAAGTTTCTACCAATTCCAAATTGTTGTATCTTGGTACTTACTCAGTTCTAATTAAGCCTTCCTCATCCCCCCCCAATGCTAACATCGAAAGACACACCTTAGCCTCCAATTATCAATAAATTCCAACCCTTCATTTTCCCCTGAGACACTACCAAAGCTTTGGAAGTTTTGTTTCCTCTTACCAAGAACAGCAAAACTCAGTTTTGCCTTATCAACAGGCTGTGATTATTTATAAGATGACATTCAATGATACTTCGGCTTAAATGACTAGAATTCCCATGCTATGAATGAAAACTTGAGCTCCAGAGCAGAGACAGGCTGCATCTCAAGGGGTCAGGTTCCATCTGGCCACCAGATTGCTTCCAAAGGAGACATAAGTAGTGTTCCTGTCTAGCCACTGTTTTTGTCTCCCCAACAAATTCTTTCTTCCTCCCTTCTTCTCATAACAGAACACATTTTCTTATGAGAAACCCATCCCATAGAGTTTGGCTGAGACTCTCACCTCTCTCATTAGTGCATGTGTGGCCCATGATGCCAACCTAGATAATCAGAGCACTGCAAGCCACAACAGTCCCAAAAGGACCAAATCAGAGGCCTTCCCATGATCATCTATTTTGGAAAAGGGATGTTGTCTTCTCTGGAATGTCAAATTATGTGACTGATTTACATTTAGAGTTGTCAGGGGCCATCTTTCCTACCATATGGTGAGAACTTGTTTGAGAAGGAAACCAGCACAGGGATAAGAAGACCCAGGGGTTAGGGGTGGGGAACAGACATGATCTCTGATGACTTGAAAATTCCTGGATCTAGTCATTACTGAAATATTGCCTTTGAATGTCTGTGTGAATAACTTCAGCTGTTAAAAAGTCAATAAATCCTTTTATTTCAACTTAAGGAGGATGGGTTTCTGACATTCGTAATCAAAGTTCCTTCTGTAATGGAAAGAAGAACAATACTAATGGACTGGTCCCACTGAAACAAAAAGTATAATCCCAGATGAGGGCTATCCATGTTGCCATGAGTTATTATAAAGTTCACACGAGTTGCTCTGTGAGCACACCCACATGCTTCTGCTAATGTTGGCCAAGCGTCAGTCATACCTGAAGCTCCTTGGACTTGACTATCAATTAAGAGTCAAATGAAAATGTTTCTGTTTTTATGAACAGGAAAACCTCTTCTCACATCCTGCCACTGAAAGTTTTATTCACAGCTTACAGATATGTATGCTCAGTGATCACCTCCTTTGTATAACTAGTAAGTAGCTTTTGATACTCATTCTTGGTATTTGTTTCCCTCACTTTGTCTAAGAACACTAGACCCACTATGCTGAAGAAATACATTTTGCTTTTCCTTCTTCCACCATACTTAAATAACTGTAACTTCTCTAAACCAGGACGTTCATAACATAAAATAAAATAAAAAGGAGTAACTGGAAAATTATAAGGCAAAAAGTATCATTTAGTTTCAGGGAAAGAAAAGCTAATTTTGACTAAATTTTCAGATCTGAAAAAAGGAAAATATTTATTCTGGATTCCAAAAACATTTCACCCAATTTTGATTATGCGTATTACTTTACGTACTCCCCCTAAAGATAACTTATTTAATTGGTATATAATAGTTACTGTCAGGTATCGTAGATTCTGGGTCTAGAGTTCTTTCTTGTCCAGCAAGAAAGCAGGATACAGGATTAAAATGTCCAGGAGAAGACAAGAGCCCCAATTAAGCGTCCTTGCTCTGTTTTATTAGGATCAGAAGGCTTACAAAAATGGTGATGGACGTGCACAAAGAGACAATGAAACTGTGAACATTAACTCATGGGCCTGAGGGAAAGGGGGTTTTGAAAATATGTGGTGTTAGGGGTTTGGATTAATACAAAACAAAATCTTGGTGCTGGCTGGAAGGTTGTTTACAGTAGGCCTGAGGCACCACCTCTGTTTACCTAAACTGGTCTAGGGGACAAGAAAGACAGAGCCTACCTCAGGGTCAACAAGGCACCTTTCTTTTGCTAATTAGCTCCGCTCTGGGCCACTTAGCCCCACAGGGGTCTATAGCCCTATATACTTGTTTACCTAATTTGGCCCTTCCTTCCTGTGAAAGTAGCCTTTTGCTACAGTACTAAATTGGGGGGCGTTTCCACCCTAAAAACCTAATCTTGTTTACCTCATATACCTTTGTTCTATACTGGGGACTTTGCCCAGCCCTCTCTATACCTATTTACCTACTCTTGTTTACCCAAATTTGGGAGTGAACATTCTATGGCTTTCTAATTCTTTATGTCTTGTTAACCCATCAGTGCAGGGTCAGGGAATTCCTAAGCTTATTCCCCACAGTAGGGCACCTGGCTGGCTCAGTGGGTTAAGTGTCCAACTCTTGGTTTCAGCTCAGGTCATAATACCACCATTTGTGAGTTCAAGCCCTACATCAGGCTCTGCATTGACAGTGTGGAGCCTGCTTGGTGTTCTCTCTCTTCCTTTCCCTTTACCCCTCCCCAGCTCTCTCTCTCTCTCTCTCTGAAAATAAATAAACTTAAAAAAATAGTTTTTGTCAAATAAGTTTGCCTTTACTTCCCCTCAAATCTCCCTAAGTACAGTAAACAGCATAAGCTAGGTTATGCTGTGATAATAAATATCCCCAATTTCAGTAGCATACAACAAAGGCTTATTCTTTACTGAAACCTCCTTGGGGTATCTTAACTCTGGGACTGATACTGACAAACCAGCCTCTAGGTGGAACATTACGGGTTATTGTGGCAGAACTTGGTAACACACACACTGGGAATAAAAGCTGCCACTCCCATGTTGTTAACCAAGCCTAATATCAGTATGGTAAGGACAGCATAATCCTTCCCCCCCAAAAAGCAGCAAATATTCCATTACAGTAATCTTGTCTACTCTACACATACTGATAAATGGGAAACTGAATTTTTAAAAAATCTGAGATGTTGTTGGAAGTCCATCACCTAATCTGAAATGACTTTTAAAACTCAAGAAAAACATGCTTTAAGACATTGATTACAGATCTGATAAAAATTCATTAGGAATCTGTGACAAGCATTTTCATACCTATACTAGCTAAGGAGATATTTGCCCCCTGTTCTAGTAACTGAAAGATAGCAGAATATGCCACCACAAAATACACCTCTTTGGCATAAGAATTATTTTGAGCTGATAGCAACTGAGAAGAAGCAGATACAAGAAAAGCTCTCTGCTCTCCTCTTATTTGCCTAAAAGCAGAAGATAAATTTTCAGAAGTATCCCCACCCCCCTCTCCACCAGGAGGAACAAAAGGTAGAAGACAAATTTTCAAAACTATCCCTACTCCCCTCTCTACCAGGAGGAACAAAAGTTAATGACTAGACACAACTTTAGACCCTATCAACTTGAAGAAGGCACTAAAGGAATCTATTTAACAAACTTTACTTAGAAGCCTAAACTGCTTTCCTTTGTTTTGTCATTTCTCTACAAATTTTATTGTTCTTAATCAAAGATACTCTATAATCTGGAGTTCTAAGCCACTGCTTTGAGTTATTCATTTACCCTGGATATCTCCCAAGTATACAAGAAGCTAATAAACTTCTATTTGTTTTTCTCATGTTAATCTGTCTTTTATTATAGGATGCTCAGCCAAGTACTCAGAAGAGTAGAGCGAAAATTACTATTCCTCTCCTAAAAAATCAATAGGAAGCTAAGAGAAAAATAAACCCAACATTATCAGTTCAAGGAAGATCTAGCCTGATAGCCAAGAAATTTTAACGAGCAATAAATTCTTCTATGCCCACCCTTATTTTGTTAAAGCACACAGCAACAAATATTTATTGGTTAAAAAGACACCATCAGTAACGCATACAGAAAACTTCTGAATTACAAACAGCTCCACTGACATCCATGTAGCACTCCTCCTAGGACTTTTCTAATGCTGAGGAGTTGATGCTTGCAGATGATAAAAAGTTATTATTATTTTGTGCATTATCAATATATGATAGAAAAGATGATTATCTTGTTCCTTAATATAATACTTTGTCTGAGGGAAATGGAGAAGAGAGAAAAATACCTCCTCTGTTGGTCAGTAGATTTTTTTTACAAGAAAAAATATCTAATAAAAACGAAATAATTGCATTCACCTTGTTTTGACATTTTTTTAAAAAGGTTAGTACAAATTTCTCAGTTTCCATTGTTTTATTAATATGGAGAAAGCTTATAAAATAACAATGGTCTTCCTTAGGAAAAATCAAATTACTTCAGTAATAAAGAGTTTCATTTATAAAACCCAAAGGAGGTAATAAAATATTAGAAAAGCACTTGATCCAGGGTTTTCGGTACTCTTAGTAGTTAGATTGATAACACGGTCAAACTAACCCCCTGGACAGAACCAGTCATTAAGATGCCAAAAACCACTGATTCAGGGACTATGAAAAAGTGACAGTACTGATATGGAGTGTTATTAGGTTTCTTGGTATATTTTGCAGCCAATCTGTTCACACACAGATTTCTATATAGACTTATTCCATAAAACTCACATCAGAATTCTACTTGGCATATAGTCTATTCCTACTCTCAAACATGCCAGGTTTGTCTTTGGAAAATTCAAATAAAATGTTTTAGTGGGGGAAAAAAATAAAAGAATTTGCACTAAAGATCCTAATGCATTACTGGAGGAAAAAGAGGATCCCTGAGACACATTAGGGGCCATTAGTTTTACTTAGTGCAGAAGTACATTTTAGTTGTTCCCTTTGAAATGACTATAAATACGAGAATTTATTTGGAAAGGGTCAAATAAACTGAGATTGGACAAATAAAATTGATATGGTAATTACTCTTACACACGGCTCATCATACCGACAAACATCATAAACACGGGTAGCATGATGAATTACAAATATTCAATCATAGGGAAGCTGGCTATATTAGCTTCATGGGCTTATTTAGAATGTGTTGCACTAATAAAATGGAAAGGAATAAGTGAATAAAAATTCTCCCCAGAAGCCATCATAAATAATTCATGTAAAATATTTCTTAAATTGGTACAAATTTCAATGTAAACTGGGTACAAATTTTTCCCACTATACCTCCAATTATTTAGCCTCTATTGTGAGACCAGGACAGGTATCCTGAGGTCTAGAAGTCAGTAATACATTGCTATTTCTATTAACAAAAGGCATTCATTCATTCATTTATTCATTCATTCATCATGGAGAGTATTCCTTTTAGTTTCCAAAATTTAATATCAATAGGGGTGGGAAGTCTTATTCTATGCCTTCATTGTTAAAATGGAAATAGTGCTCTACTGAGAAAGTCTCCTGATCCCAGCACATCCCACCATCCCACACCCCTAATCCATTTCTGGATTGAAACCCTAGTTATGCCTGTCTAAAATTTAGAAGAACTCAGTGCACTTCTAATCCAGTCATGCACATTGAGTCAGTCGCTTAAAACTGTCAGGGTCTCGCTTCCTTCCACAATAAGAGGAATGGTATCCTCAGTGCTGGCAAGCTACAATTAATATTGTAAATAAAATTCAGATATCTTTGCAGACATAGTGAAGATAATTTGTTGTAGACAGAATTATAATCCATTGAAGTTTCCCATTCCCATTCACCAAAGTGTCTAGACAACTGTTGGGAGGAAAAGCTTTTTCCTCTTTCAACCTAGGTCTAGAACTTGGGGGTCTACAGATTAACTGAAAATAGACACATAAACAAAAGGAAAGAATAGTTTTATGTACACATGCACAAGAGAGTTGCTCTGAAATAAATAATTTTTGAAATAGCTCTAAGTAAAAGCTTATATATATTGCCTTAACAAAAGAGGGGTTTTTAGGACTTCAAAAGGAGGTTATGGAAGATTCTATTGGGTTTTCTGGGTATTCGTGGTAATGAGCAGTCTGAATTTTCAGGAAATTCCTTGGGATGGGAGATTAAGGGTAGCTGTATTTATGGAGGCTCTACTTCAGTCAGATAAGTGTTCTTCCTGAATATTCTGTAGTTCAAATGTTTCCACTTTAAAATAATCTTTATGTATCAACTGCAGATTCCTAGGATTCAATCCTAGCTTCAGATTCCTAGGATCCAATCCTGTCTTTACTTTCTTTTCTAGAAAAATACTGACCAGGGGCGCCTGGGTGGCGCAGTCGGTTAAGCGTCCGACTTCAGCCAGGTCACGATCTCGCGGTCCGTGAGTTCGAGCCCCGCGTCGGGCTCTGGGCTGATGGCTCAGAGCCTGGAGCCTGTTTCTGATTCTGTGTCTCCCTCTCTCTCTGCCCCTCCCCCGTTCATGCTCTGTCTCTCTCTGTCCCAAAAATAAATAAACGTTGAAAAAAAAAAATACTGACCATAAACAGGGTCTACTGATGGAAGAAAGATTTTAAAAATAAAAGGCCTTTTGCTTGGACTTTCATTTGCATTTGAAAGAGAGACCAACTAGGCTGTGCATGTGATTTGAAGATAATTACACAGCATGTGGCCACATTAAATTTTGAGGACTTGTTTTAAGTTACTTTTAGAAAAAGAAACAGAGTCTTGAGGCTTTCTTCTTTTTGTTTGTTTCTTAAAAAGTTTTGTAGTCTTTATGTAATTATTTGTCTAGGAAAAAATTTAAATATATTTATAAATTGATTTTGCCTTTTTCATCATATTTAATTTTTCTCAGTAATATTTTAGGTTTTATCCCTATGTCTGAAAGGCTAGGGATCTTGCCAATTAGGGCTTATTCTTAGGTCACTCTATAACTTAAAGGGCATCAAAGCTTTTCTGTTTTTCTTTTTCCCATTCCATTTTTCATTCCTGTAGCCCATAGATGAAGTTTCTACATATTTTAATACATAAGGCATTTGTTTTCATACGAATCAAAGCTACTACTATCTTTTTAATCAAATAGTTGATATATGAAGCCACTACAGTCTTATGCAATGATGCAGGAATCTGAGAAACTGAAAGACAAAAATACAAAAAGCAGGATGCAAAACAAAAGGCAAATTAAAATAATGAGATTCTTAACTTTCAGGAATTTAGACCTTAAACGGATGCTAGTACTTCAATTTTTCTTGAAATCATGGGAAAGAGCTGATTTAAGCCTGAAGAGTAGCAGAATAGCTACCCTAAAATATGCCTCTTTGGTATAAGGATTATTTTGAGCTGTTTATTCTTAAGAAACTGCAGACACAGGAGGAGCTCTGAAAACATATTACTCTTTTGTAAGGGAAATATACATTTACAAAGGAAATCTCCATTTGTAAGGGTGTCTCCCAGCCTGTACCTAGGAGAAGGATGACTCTAAATCACAAGAAACTCTCATCAAAGGAGAAGGCACAGACCTGAATCTGCATAACAAACCTTACCATTGTTTACAGTACTTTTGCTGATAATCTCCCATAACTACACTCCCACCCCCAATCCCCAACATTTATTTTCTCTTTAGCTAAAGCCGGTATTTAAGGCAGTGGTTTGGGCCAATCTTATACGGAGTATTACTGTTCTCCTGGGTATCTCACCTGCATCACGAGGTATATATATTATTGAGTTTCTGTTTTGTTGTTGTGGTTGTTTCTCATATTAATCTGTCTTTTATTACAGGGGGTTTCAACTACAGAACCTAGAATGGTGGAGCAAAAATTATTTTTCTTCCTTTATAGTCTTCTGCTCAGATGGCGTCTTATTCAGAATTACTGCTAAGTTTTGGCCCTAAAGGTTAAAAGAAATGTTTAATACAATATTCCAAACAATGGAACATTTTTTTATGAGGTCAGTTCTCAAACAGGGGCAATTCTGGTCCCAGAAGACAATTAACACCTGGAGAATTTTTGGTATTCTACTGAGATTTACCAACTGGTGAAGTTTTAGGTGATGGTGAGGTGGTCCAGAGTCTATGGCCAAGAAAGAATTCTTGAAGACATCTTTGGTTCAAAAAGCTGATTTTATTAAAGCATGGGGACAGGACCTTTGGGCAGGAACAACTGCACTGGGGTCATAATAGGTAACTGATTATATGTCCTCAGGTTGGGAGGGGGTTAGCAATAGAGTAAGTCTCTAAGGAATTTTGGAAGCAAGGTATCCAGGACCTTGAGAGTTTAGGTGTTAGGAAAATGCCATTTATTCCCGTTTACTAAAATCTCAGTCATGAAACCCTTCAGATGTATATCAGAGGGCAATAAGCCTAGAGTATAATTGCCAGCATGTATCTTGGGGCAGTGGAGATAAAGAAAGTTTCCAAAGTATTTTTATATGTTAGTGTAGACTTAGAGGATCCTCAAAGTTGCAATAATGTTAAGGTAAGATTCTCTTTTGCCCCTAGCAAAGTGTCATCATCATGGAAGCAGCTGAGTTCCTAGAAGGGGTCACTCTGCTGTTTTCAAAGACTTGTCAATGGGCTGTAGGCAGTAAGAGAATTTAATTTTTCATTTGTCTTTGTTTCCCACATCATCATGGCAAACACTTAAACCCCTTTCCTTTGTTCTTGGGTAGCCAGGAGTGTCTGAGGAATATCACACATACTCCATTGGGGAAGGGGGTACTATTAGCCTGTATTTTGCCCTCATCAGGGACCAGGGATGCTGTTTAACATCCTACAAGACAGGACCTCCCCTACAACAAAGAACTAACTGGCTCAAGATGGTCTACCACAGGTTGAGAAACCCAGTGATACCTTGAGAATATAAGGCTTGCTCTACAGACCCACACAAAATGGATGCTATTTTGAACACTAGGGGAAAAATGTGTTTTCGTAGATTCAAGTTATGAGGAATTTGGGATGTATAATTTTTTGTTTTGTTTTTTATTGCTTTTTTCTTGGAAAGTATAAACAAAATCTTTTGAGATTAACCACATGGTTTCAGATCTGAATTCATCTACGTATTGGGCCAAATGCTTACTGCTCCCCAGCTGGTAATTTAAATCCTGGACCTCCCATCTGTGATAAAAAAAAAAAGAAAACAATTAAAGCTGGCATCTTATCTTAATCTTGAAAAGTGTATTTTGAAAAATGTATTATCGATGCTACATAATGATTTCTACCCGTATGAAGCAAAATGATTCTTCAAGAGAAAAACACAGCTAACAGTACCAAACTTACATCAAAGGGCACATGAGAAATTATGAACTTGATTATGCATCTGAAGATTCTAAAATCATAACTATAAATAAATAAACAATTCAGGGCATTAATTGAAGAACACCTCTGCCTAAACAAAATTTTATAATAGGCATAGTCACCTTCATAAGGAAAAGTATGAGGTTCTATCTTCTTTTTTTGTCTTAATTTTTTTAACTACTTTTTTTTTTTTTTTGAGAGAGAGAGCATGCTCACTTTCATGGGGGAGTGGGAGAGAGAGAGGGAGAGAGAGAATCCCAAGCAGGCTCTGTGCTGTCAGCACAGTGCAGGATGCGAGGCTCTATCATGAACTAAGCCGAAATCAAGAGTCATACGCCCCTAGATTTGTATTTTAGAAAGATAGTTCCTTAAAAAATTTTAAATAAAAAAGAAAGGGGTTCTCTCTTGGGGTTCTCCCTCTCCCTCTCTCTCTTTTTCCCTCCCCAACTTACACAGGAGTGCACGCTCTCCCTCAAAATAAAAAATAAACGTTAAAAAATTAAAAAATACAAATATAAAAATGATACTTCTCTAATATAGAAATCCATACTGTCTCCCTGCCTAAAAGGCCCTTTATAAAATAATTCAAATAACTTCTCCTGACTTAAATCTCTGTCTTTTTTCTCTTGTTTATGTCCTAATCACAATGTCCAATCAAAAAATACCAAATTTTTTTGTTCCTTAGTCCTTTACTAGAAAGGAGGCAAAGTTTTATCTCTATCCTCTTAGAGTCTTTGGCTGGGTCTGAGAATTTAATTGACATACAGCAAATTAATAGGAGAAAAAACCAGAGTTATTTAGTAAGTGCTTTTATATTGAATTAAACAACCAGAGGCAGTTGTCTCAAAGTAGCTAAACTGTGTGGGGAGGGTAAAGGAAGTTAAGAATTATTTTGACAACATCTGTTTGTACAGATTCCTCTTGTCTTCACCATTCTGCTCATAGTGATGAGAATATTTCTTCCTTCCTGATATAAGCATGACATCTTCCATATTGGAAGTCTTATCTCCTGCTTTGAAGAAGAAAAGGGGGAAGGGTCACAGTGCCCTTTCTTAAGTGCCCTTAGCTCAAAATAACTTTTATGTCCAAGTGGCATATTTTGGGTGACATATTTTGTCATCAATTGTCTTATGCCTTGTCAATATTTCCTGCCTTTCCACATTTTGAACTAAATTTCTTCTTGTCCTGAGACAATTTTGGACTCTTTTTCTGCTCACACATCCTCAGCTTCAGCAAGTCTTTCAAAGCTAACTCTGCCATTTCCCTTCCCAATTGTACTGGGTCACGTTTTCTTTGAGTGTTTAAACCTGGTTCAGTTGACTGTCCTCTCAAATTAGCATTGTAAGTATTTATAACTGTTTATGCACATATTCTTGACAGATCTATATGTAACTACTACATATAGTAGACACCAAATATGCTATATTTGCAAATACATGTATGTATGAAGAAACTAATTTTGTGACAAAAATTTCAATGACCATAATCTGATCTTCCTTAAGGCATTTTATAAACATTTTATTTTATAAACCCTAAACACATGAAGGGGCTTATTACTTTCGGAGTGGGGGAATCATGAATATTTTAATTAATAAACATCTATTACATATATATGAATATATGATCACTAATTACAACAGTGATATGCAATTAAGAATCTAAACATATTCAACACTTGGTAATTCTGAAGGTATAAAATATGACCTCTGGCTTTAAGAAGCATAGAGTCAAATTCAAAGACAAGGTAGATACAGGATGGAAAATACAATTAAATGAGACAACCGAAAGTGTTTTATCAGTTTTGGGTATGTATTAGTGCTCAATGGATATTATCTTGATAATAAAGATGATGGTGACAATGATGCTAAGCATCAAATGAGTTGTAAAGACATTAAGACACTTATTGGCATTAAGATAAAAAGATCCTGTGAGCAGAAACAATTTGGCAAGTCTTAATAATAAGAAAGATAGGAATTTGATCATTGGAAAATAAAAGAAATTATGTGCAGGTAGTTGGTACATGATCAGTGGCACATAAATAAGAAGATGCATTTGTATTAATTGAGCAAGAAAAGAACATTGTCTAGAAAAGCAGCAGTTAAAAAAGGATATAGAGAGATAGATAAGGTCAAATTTGTAGGATATTTGGAATGTCTGGCTTCAAAATTGATGTTTACTCTGAACGTTATAGGGAATCATCAGAAGTTTATGAATGGGAAGGATGACATTTACAAAAGTAGCACTTAGAATGAGTTTCTTATTCAAAATTACTGCTAAGTTTCTCATGTTGCCAGACAGACAGAGGCAACACTGGTGTAGTGAGAGCATAGGGTCTTTTGAGTGGCAACTCACGCTCTTTCCCTCTCTTTCTCAAAAATATATAAACATTAAAAAAATTTTTTAAAGGGTATGCATAATAAGTGAAACAGTTCAGAGAAAAAGAACAAGGAAGTCGTTAGGGAAGGCTTCAAGAAGGAAGTGACTTGAATTTGCTCTGGAATGATGAGTAAGATTTAAGTGGCCAAAAAGGATGGGAAAAAAAAAAAGACATTTTGATGGAGACATATCATAAGCAAAAATGGGGAGATGTGAATGTGTTTAGCATGTGCTTGAGACAAAAAGTGTAAAGAATGAGTAGTTAATGAATCTGTGCAGGGTTTGGGAGAAGGGTGGATAAATTAATAAGGTCTAATAGAAGCCTAAATGGAATCATAGATCAATATGTGTTTACTATCAAATTAACTACTTAATGCCAGGTATTACTCCAAAATTACAAATGTGTTTGTTTAATATTCATAACAACCCTGTGGAGTCGCTATAATCCCCAAGCCAGAGATACAGAAACTGAGGCCTGAAAAGCTTAAGTAAGAAAACAGGACTTTGGTTAACATTTTTGAGCTCCCACTATGTGTCCAAAGTGCCAAATCATCATATATATATATGATGTGATTTTTGATATGATTTGATTTTGATATGATATGATATTATATATATATATATATATATATATATATATATATATATTGTATTATTATAGAGTCAATATTTGAATTTAAATCCATTTCACTCAAAAGACCCCATGCTCTCACTACCCCAATGTTGCCTCTGTCTATCTGGCAACATGAGTTCCAGCAGAGAATCTTGTATACGTGAGTGACAGGAAGACACTATGGTTGAAATTTTAAGTTCAGAGGAGTATCACATCAAGTTGCCTAACACATGTTTTTCATCTTTTAGATAACATAGTCATCCCTTTTATTGCATCCTTTAAAAAAAAGTATTTTTTAGCCATAAAAAGCAGTTTCTGAAACTAGAATTATAAATGGGGCCATAAGCCAGTACTTTGCAATTCAGATGAAATCATTAGAAGGCAGCACTGACATTCTGTCTTAGACTCCTCATGTGGAGGGCAGCTCTGACTCAACAGGATTCAAACTTGGGCTGAGACACATCAGAATGAGTGAGCTAGGGGGATACACTGTAGTGGTTTTAGGGAAAAAAACCACATAGCATCATGTCAGAGCTATCAGTAGAAAACCATAATGGTCTGAAATGAGATTTAAATTAAATGGATACATGCTTCCAGTGACCATTATAAAGACTTTCAAGCTAGCAAGAAAATCAGGCCAAAGAATAGCTATGTCTAAAACTTCCTACCAAAAAAAATGAAAAACAAAAAACAAAACAACACAACTTGGCAAGAGAGAGAGGCTGAAGGGTGGCAAGAGTCTACCACCCCAAAATATGCCACTTTGGTGTATTGATGATTTTGAACTGTAGGTACTTGAAAAACAGCAAATGCTGGAAGATGTTCTCTCTGAACTCTTATCTGCCTAAAGACAGGTCCTTCAAAAAACACTCAATTATCATAAATCCCTTCCCCAGGAGTTTCATCAATTGGGGTCGGGGGCGGGGGGAATCTGATTTTTATCACAGAAGGGTAGAGTTCCATAATCTGTCAAGAAAAATTTTGTCATGAACTATCTATCATACCTCCCATCTATTCTTCTAAAGCCCCATTCATCATTCCTAAATATCATTTACTCTCCCCTAAGGGGCCTACATCCCCCTCCTCTTTCCCTATTAAGATGGTATTTATGCCACCTTGGAGAATCACTCATTTTTCCCTGGTCATCTCCCACATTATATGAAGTACACTTGTTAATCAACTCCTGTTTGTTTTTCTCTTGTTAATCTGTCTTTTATTACAGGGTCTCAGCTAAGAACTAAGAAAGTTAGACAGAAAATTAATTTTCCTCCCCTACAATATCTGTGTCTAAACACACACACACACACACACACACACACACACACACACTCTACACACAGTCACTTGCTGCTGGTTGGCTACAAAAATGATGCCTTCCAAAATGATTACTTTAAAATGCACATACTAATTTCAGCCAAGCCAAATATAGCCCAAAAAAAGCTACTGATTCTAATATACAATATTATTATTGACTTATTAAATTGACTCTTAATGGGATGTTTGCCTTCAAAGTTCAAAGTTAAGCAACTTAATGTAGTAGAAAGAGCATGGAAGCTGGAGCGTAAATGGTATTCAACAACCACTTACTACTTATGAATAATAGTAACTTTAGCAAGTTACTTATTATCTCACTCTCACTATTATAATTTACAAAATGAGGTATGATTACTAGGTTGCATGGTTTTTATGAGTAATAATTGAAATCAAGTGAAGTGATAGTCTGGTGTATGTCATATAGGATATTGAAGAAATACTAAGTCCATGTGTCTGGTTGCCTTGTTTGGGATGCCTGAGAAGCAGCTCTGAGACATGAATTGGAGTGTAAGTAATAATCTGGGAGGTGATGCCTGGAAATATAGTCAGGAAAGGGGAGAAGAGAGGTGGGGAAAGAGGCCAATAAAGGAAGTGTTAGCAAACCATCAGGCTTTGGGTAAATGGAGCAAGATGCCACTGTAGAAATCTGGGAGGCAAAGTAGAATACACCTTAAAGTTATCCAAAGTGAGGGGCAAGGAAGCTGGGATATTTATCCACTACTCTCCATCTGTCATGGTCTAAAGCATGCCTACATGGTCTAAAGCAATAACTGTCTGGCATTCCTGGCTTATCATATATACTGGACTATGGTTCTTCCCTTGACCAGAAAAGAGTTCTCAGGCACAGAGAATCACAGGTGTTTACAGAGTCGAACTCCTTTAGAGTAGAGAGAGGTGAGTGCCAAAAGCTTGTGCATCAACAGCATCTACTAGATGGATATATAGAAAAGTATTTTAGGGGTGCCCTGGCTGACTCAGTCAGTAGAGCATGCAACTCTTGATCCTGGGGCTGTGAGTTCAAGCCCCATGTTGGGTGTGGAGATTACTTAAAAATAAAATCTTAAATAAATACCACTCTTTCCAAGAATTTACCAAGATTCAGTCCTTATCACTTCAATTTGACTCCTCCAAATTCTATATGTACAGCAGCCATAATGGTCTTGTTTACTGATGTATCCCAAGCTCCCAGGAAACAGTAGGCACTAAATAGGTATTTTTATTCATTTTATAATATGTAACATTTATTCTTCACTTATTAAGAACCAGGCATTCTGATAAGTGACAGTTACATTATTGATATATTATTTCATTCAGTCTTCAGTATTTTCCTATTATCCTCATTAATAGAAAAAAAGGAGAGGTTAGAAAATAAGCTTAAAGCCATACAATAGATCTGACTAAAAAACCTATATGCTTGATTTACATAACACTGCCTTCCTCCCGACACTCAGACCCTTGCAGACACATGTCCATTTTCATACCTTGAGCAATCACCATCAGTGGGTGAGACCAAGACCTAATCTCTAGTCCTCCTTCCTTGGATATCACACCCGTCCCTTAAATTAAATCTCTTTAAAGTGAAGCCCTGTCTTCCACCACAAATTTATTTTGCAGACAAACTGTGTGGAAGGTATCAGGCTCAAATCCACCAAGCCATCCCTGATGCTGCTCACTAAACCTAGCATAGCATCGGCAAGCATATTAGTTTATACCGATCCTAATACCAATCCTTTCATGGATCCTCTGCTAGGTATTAACG
Organism: Lynx canadensis; assembly: GCF_007474595.2. Lineage (NCBI taxonomy): Eukaryota > Metazoa > Chordata > Mammalia > Carnivora > Felidae > Lynx > Lynx canadensis. The sequence goes on along the minus strand of NC_044312.2, from coordinate 90,934,310 downwards.
GCTTAAGTGACTTGGGTCTTATGATGAATCCTCTTATGAAGATTTGTGTAAGTCCAGATGCTAATTTGGGCATACACATCATGAAGGAGATAATAGTTAAGAACCATACACAAGGTAAAAAAGTAATGATGTATGAAAAGGTGAGATGACAAGATTATAAAATTCTCTGCAGTCTTTTTCTGACATTTGCCTGCAAAAGGCCCACTATTTCAGGATAGGATTCCATCTTAAAGAAAATAGTCTTTTCTTTGCTCATGGTGGCTGTTAACCATCCTTGTGGAATCACTGCAAGAATAAACTCCGTTTTGCAGTGAGTAGCAAGGGTAAATGGAGGTGAGGTTATTTCACTACTGCTTTAGGCCTGGCTAGAACTGCCCTGGTTCTCAGGAAAGTTTGAGACAGTCATTATTTTTTTGCCAGTCTCTTTTCAGGCTCAGGTGTTGGAGGAACATATTGATTCAAGCTTTGTGATAATTCAGTAATTGATAATTTTAGGTCCCAAAAGGCCTTTAAATCCTAAACATATGGAAATTTACAAAATAATTATTTATCTCTCAACTGGGGACAATGCCATCAAGATGAGACACATGGCAGTAATACAATGTTGTGTCGGTTGAGGACTTATTTCCCCAAACAATAGTTATTTATTGTCTACTATGAGATGAGAATAGTGTAAGTGTGGTGGGTACAGAAGTAAACAAGATGTTGAGGCATGTCCCTGGAGGGGTGTGTGGGGGTAGTGGTTGCAGAGTGACTTAGTTTCCTTGCTGGAGGTTGAAGCCTAAATTAAAATTGTTCAAGGCCACTGTTGTCTTCCTTACCATTCAGAAGTCATAGAATTATCCAAGAGATCACTTAGAATCTGCTAAACAAAAGGAGGCCAGGAATCTACTGACCATTATAAAAGGCTCTGTCTAGAAATATATGTTTTTTTTCTCTGAAATTGCGATTAAACAGCTCCAAACACAGGTGAGCACATAATCTATTGAAAGAAAATACGTAAAGCCATCCAACATCCAAATCTCAAAGATTCCAGTCTTAACATGCCTTGATATTAGGGGGAAAATGAAAGACAGCATAACCCAGGCATTCACTGAAGACAGATGCAAGACACGCCTCTAGGTTCCATGTGGTACAAGTCATTTCCATGCACTGCAAGTGAAATCATAAGGTGCTCATGTCTGTAAAGTAGTAAACCTTACTGCAAAGCACTACAAGACAGCTTCATTCATATTCCTCGCCTTGGAATTCATTCCACACTTTACCTTCACTTTCAAACAGAAATCATTCCACGCCAACTGAACATTATAGAGACAAATAGAATATTTGCCTTGTACCCTCCAGCCAAAATTAGCAAAGGTTGACATTCTATTATGTTGGCTTCATATATTTTTAGGGAAATAAAATTATAAGTTCAGTCAGAGTCTCTCTCATAACTCTTCCAAATACAATTCCTTTGCTCCCTCTCTGGAAGTCCATGTGCATCCCTTCTATCTTTTTCTATGTATTTTTGTATCTATAGATAACTGTAATAATTTTGTTTACTTTTATGTCTTACTTAAAATGAACATCTGGAAAAAAACTCCAAACATATGAAAGTATCATTATACAGCTTGCTTTTTTCACTTAACTCCTTATTTTGAGATCTGTTCATGTTGATACACTTGGATCTGATTTTCATTTTATCTGCTGTATGGTATTCCATCCAGTGGGTTTACAGAATAAAAACAAAGCAAAAAAATCTATTACCATAGTGATATACATTACAATGTAGCCCCATATAATTTTCTGGCAAGATGCAGTGGCTCTTTTTTATTCTTATTGTTTTAACTAAGATGGAAATTCTGTCTCCCATGCCATTTAGCATAGAAAATATTGTATGCTCACAGATAGCTACTAACTAGGAACTAGAAGTTGGACAGTCAAGTCCCAGATTTACCTGTAACCAATTATGTTACCATGAGCTTGTCACAGTCAGCTCTGGTTCACAGTTTTCTCACCTGTGTACTACTTGAAATGACTGAGTGTTGGAGGGGAAAACTACTGCATCCAGAACAATCACATTTCCCTTCCATTTCATACATCATTCTTCTGAGTTGGTAGATATGAAACTTCAGAACCAAAAAAAACCAAAACAAAACAAAACAGAGGAGAATAAAAATGAATGGCACTTTCAGATAGAATTTCCTTGCTCCATTTAGGGCTGGAAAACAAAGACCATGGTGGCTGTTATTTACACTTAGTTACTAATATAGACAGCCAAACTGTATCATGCATGGATGGAAAGGCATGTGATTTGAAGGATGACAGGAAGCACCACACCCCCCACCTCATACAAACACAACACAATACCACCGCCTTACCTCCCCATCAGCTCACAAGAGATCTGAGTTTATCTTTCCCTAGAAATGTTCAGATAAGTCTTGGTGGCAAAATGGAGTGCAATGTGAAATTGACTGGATTGTAAAGACTTCACTATCTCAATAAAATATTCTTTGCTTTGATACCTCCCTTGCACATCTGTATGATCGGCCTCTTCTCTTCTTCAGCCTCATTGGTACCATATCCACTGCCACCCATTTTATGTCTTTTAGCACTTAAAACTTTGTTTTTCAATACACCAAGTTCCTTTTCAAGTCAAAGGCTTTGCTTATGGTATTCTCTCAGCCTGGAGCACATTTTCCCTGCTTTTCACTTGGCCAATTACTACTAATCTTTCAAATTTTAACTTAAAAACTCAAACCAGGTTAGGCAACTAAGCTATATAACTTCAAAACATCCCATACTCTACAGTAGTACTAACTGCATTTGTAAGTAAATAGCTTTAGTGGAATACTTCAGTTGACACCTTTCTTTCCTAAGCAAATCTGAGCTCTGTCTCAAACCCAGAGTTTGTGATTCAGCATATTTGAAATGGTACCTGAGAATTTATATCTCTGATAAGTTCTTAGGATATGGTGATGGGGGTGGTCCATTTATGCACCTTGAAAACAGCTGCAGTAGATAGTTCACAGCTAAAGATGCTGTGAGAACAAATAAACTGTGTACAAGGGATTTATGATCTCAAAGAAAGTGTCTTTGCAAGATGACAGAGATGAGTGTTCTTGATGAAATGCTCAGTAGGATGGACAATTCTGGCAATGCTCCACTGAGGACTCAGGAAAATGTTTGTCTTCCTGTGCATCCCAGTAGATTGTACTTACTAGACCTTGCTTAAGAAAGTGTTTCTGCCATTGTTTCTCTATATTCCAGAATCCTTGGTATAGAAAGCAACTCTTGAGAAAACGTTTACATAATTTATTGAACTTACACTAGCCACAGGAAAATCCACATGAAAATTAAAGATGACAAAACAACAAGATTTATGCATTACAAAGTTATAACAAGGTAGGATCTGGACCAACTGCACTTTGAATGTATTTAAATAATTATTATAAAATCTAAATTTACAATTTATTTCATATGATCTTATAAAAGCTTTTCTTTTGGAATGGTTTATCTACTTCTGAATTGGTGTGTCCCATTATAATGAAGCTAAGATCTTACATTAATGTCATACAAAATCTACCTTTTGCTGAGAAGTATTCTCAATTATACTGGAAAGAAATTAAAATCTCAACTCAACACCCAAAACACAAACAATCCAGTGAAGAAATGGGCGAAAGACATCAGTAGACACTTCTCCAAGGAAGACATTCAGATGGCCAACCAACACATGAAAAAATGCTCAACATCACTCTTCATCAGGGAAATACAAATCAAAACCACAACGAAATACCACCTTCCACCTGTCAGAATGGCTAACATTAACAACTCAGGCAACAACAGATGTTGGTGAGGATGCGGTGAAAGAGGATCTCTTTTGCATTGTTGGTTGCAATGCAAGCTGGTGCAGCCACTCTGGAAAACAGTATGGAGGTTCCTGGAAAACTAAAAATAGAACTACCCTACGACCCAGCAATTGCACTACTAGGCATTTATCCATGGGATACAGGTGTGCTGTTTTGAAGGGATGCATTCACCCCCATGTTTATAGCAGCACTATCAACAATAGCCAAAGTATGGAAAGAGCCCAAATGTCCATCGATGGGTGAATGGCTAAAGAAAATGTGGTATACACACACACACACACACACACACACACACACACACACACACACACAATGGAGTATTACTCGCCAATCAAAAAGAATGAAATCTTGCCATTTGCAACTACGTGGATGGAACTGGAGGGTATTATGCTAAGTGAAGTTGGTCAGTCAGAGAAAGAGAAAAACCATATGACTTCACTCATATGAGGACTTTAAGAGACAAAACAGAAGAACATAAGGAAAGGGAAACAAAAATAATATAAAAATAGGGAGGGGGACAAAACAGAAGAGACTCATAAATATGGAGAACAAACTGAGGGTTGCTGGAGGGGTTGTGGGAGGGGGGATGGGCTAAATGGGTAAGGGGCATTAAGGAATCTACTGAAATCATTGTTTCACTATATGCTAACTAATTTGGATGTAAATTTAAAAAAATAAAAAATAAAGAAAAAAAAGAAGTAATCATACTGTGGTAATCATTTCACAATTCACATGTATTAAATCATCACGCTGTACACCTTAAACTTACATGTTATAAGTCAATTGCGTCTCCATAAAGCTGGGAAGGGGCAGACAAAAACTGCTGCTTTTTTTGGTAAAACTGTATTTTTACTGTATAAACTATGCAATATATTTTAATTATTTAAAACAAAAAAGAAACTAAAATCTGTAAGTTGACCAAAATTAAAAGAGGTAATAAAAGATGAAAGATGTTTTAATAAGGATTCGAGGCTTATGTTATTGGGGGGGGGGGGGAACATGTCCTGTAACTCTACAGACTTGAGTTCAAACTCCAGTTCCCAGTTTATTAACTGTGTAACTGGAGCATGTGCTCGGCTCTCTGAATCAACTTACTTGTCATCACAGTGATTTATAGGAAACTTCTGATAAAATGACTTGCACACAGTATATGATCTATACTTTTCCCCTTATCCTCATGTTCTCACAACTCTGGTAAGCTAACTTGTGAGATGGAATGATGGGGGAAAATGCCCAGGGGTTCACCACATACTCTCTACAATGGAGTTCAGACCAAATTTTGTCTATTTCCACTAAAGATAATTTTTCAAACTCTAGCTATGATGAACATAAAATTGCATTCTTTCGGTTTCTTTAGCAGTAGGTGACTTTCCAATATCACTACTTTTTCTGAAAATAACTATTCTTGAGGAAGAATTTAAAAAATTTACAGCATTTAAAAGTAATTAGGATTGTCAAAATGTCAATACTACCCAAAGCTATCTACACATTCAATGCAATCCCAATCAAAATTGCACCAGCATTCTTCTCGAAATTAGAACAAGCAATCCTAAAATTCATATGGAACCACAAAAGGCCCCGAATAGCCAAAGGAATTTTGAAGAAGAAGACCAAAGCAGGAGGCATCACAATCCCAGACTTTAGCCTCTACTACAAAGCTGTCATCATCAAGACAGCATGGTATTGGCACAAAAACAGACACACAGACCAATGGAATAGAATAGAAACCCCAGAACTAGACCCACAAACGTATGGCCAACTCATCTTTGACAAAGCAGGAAAGAACATCCAATGGAAAAAAGACAGCCTCTTTAACAAATGGTGCTGGGAGAACTGGACAGCAACATGCAGAAGGTTGAAACTAGACCACTTTCTCACACCATTCACAAAAATAAACTCACAATGGATAAAGGACCTAAATGTGAGACAGGAAACCATCAGAACCTTAGAGGAGAAAGCAGGAAAAGACCTCTCTGACCTCAGCCGTAGCAATCTCTTACTCGACACATCCCCAAAGGCAAGGGAATTAAAAGCAAAAGTGAATTACTGGGACCTTATGAAGATAAAAAGCTTCTGCACAGCAAAGGAAACAACCAACAAAACTAAAAGGCAACCAACGGAATGGGAAAAGATATTTGCAAATGACATATCAGACAAAGGGCTAGTATCTAAAATCTATAAAGAGCTCACCAAACTCCACACCCGAAAAACAAATAACCCAGTGAAGAAATGGGCAGAAAACATGAATAGACACTTCTCTAAAGAAGACATCCAGATGGCCAACAGGCACATGAAAAGATGTTCAGCGTCGCTCCTTATCAGGGAAATACAAATCAAAACCACACTCAGGTATCACCTCACGCCAGTCAGAGTGGCCAAAATGAACAAATCAGGAGACTATAGATGCTGGAGAGGATGTGGAGAAACGGGAACCCTCTTGCACTGTTGGTGGGAATGCAAATTGGTGCAGCCGCTCTGGAAAGCAGTGTGGAGGTTCCTCAGAAAATTAAAAATAGACCTACCCTATGACCCAGCAATAGCACTGCTAGGAATTTATCCAAGGGATACAGGAGTACTGATGCATAGGGGCACTTGTACCCCAATGTTCATAGCAGCACTCTCAACAATAGCCAAATTATGGAAAGAGCCTAAATGTCCATCAACTGATGAATGGATAAAGAAATTGTGGTTTATATACACAATGGAATACTATGTGGCAATGAGAAAAAATGAAATATGGCCCTTTGTAGCAACGTGGATGGAACTGGAGAGTGTAATGCTAAGTGAAATAAGCCATACAGAGAAAGACAGATACCATATGGTTTCACTCTTATGTGGATCCTGAGAAACTTAACAGGAACCCATGGGGGAGGGGAAGGAAAAAAAAAAAAGAGGTTAGAGTGGGAGAGAGCCAAAGCATAAGAGACTGTTAAAAACTGAGAACAGGGGCGCCTGGGTGGCGCAGTCGGTTAAGCGTCCGACTTCAGCCAGGTCACGATCTCGCGTTCCGTGAGTTCGAGCCCCACGTCAGGCTCTGGGCTGATGGCTCAGAGCCTGGAGCCTGTTTCCGATTCTGTGTCTCCCTCTCTCTCTGCCCCTCGCCCGTTCATGCTCTGTCTCTCTCTCTGTCCCAAAAATAAATAAACGTTGAAAAAAAAAAAATTTTAAAAAAACTGAGAACAAACTGAGGGTTGATGGGGGGTGGGAGGGAGGGGAGGGTGGGTGATGGGTATTGAGGAGGGCACCTTTTGGGATGAGCACTGGGTGTTGTATGGAAACCAATTTGTCAATAAATTTCATAAAAAAAAAAAAGTAATTAGGGACAGAAGAAGTAAAAAATAAATAAATAAAATGAAAAAGTCACTAATAACATTATATCAGATAGTGATTTGAAATTTCTTTGACTCTAATGGAGAAAAGTTCAGAGTAAATGAGAAGTTAAAATCTTATCTTTGTATCCTCCAGAGCACTGAGAACTTGCACATAAATTCTCAATCAATATTCAATAGGAAAGAATAAAAGTAAATTATATTTTTCTTCCATCTAGAGATTTACACTGTTCATTTCTAAACTTCTAATCATGGTCCCATAACAAGATTATTTTTTATTTTTTTGGAAGCTCAACTCATCAGCCACTCTAATAATCTTTTTCTTTTTAATATTTGATAGTGGAGATTTTAGAAAATAGAAGAAAAAAATGAGACTGTCTTATCGTTTCTTACTGTCCAAATCAGTCATCTTACTTATGACCTAGATGACTTCCAACAGTAATATCTCAGGATGCAATTCTACAAGCCTACCCAATCACTTTAATGAACTTCCACCATGTCTGAAAAGTAAAATGCCATTTATGACTAATTTAATGGTCAGAGATAAAGTTGTCTTGATTTCTCTCCTAAACTGCCTGGCCTAGCAGCCACAATCAGCTTCAACCCCCTTCATATAATGAGGAAAAAATTGAATTAAACTGGAGAGCCTTGAGCCATTATAATGGTTAAATCATATTTCTCTACTTTTTATGCCATGTATCTATATTTCTGCTATATAATAGCAAAGGAACTTAGAAAAGGGACAGCTAATAAATGAAGGAATATTGTAAGATAATAACTACAATTCTCTTTAAAGGTCATCTATAGATGAGAAAGTATAATGCTCTATTAATACTGCTTGTCATTTTATGACTGGGCATCATTTCCTTATAGAAATGTACCCCAGATGTTACTTTTTCTCTCTCCCACACACACAAAAACAGATTAACATCTGACAAAGTATTCATATTGAGAAATGCTTTGCCTTATAATGCACTTTAAAAATGAAAAAAATGTATTCTGAATGAGGAAAAATGTTCTCTTGCAAGTTGCCAAGAATTATCTCATTTCTTTCTCTTTGGTTTTCTCTGGTCGTCCAATCTCTGAAAAATATTTGTCAGAGCTTTTCATCATAAAACAGTATCCAACAATATCTTGCCCTTGCTATTAGTATAAATGAGAGTCAAATTGATATATATAGAGAGAGAATATTATTAAACATTCTAAAAATATATATTTGTTGTCTGAGTATAAATGTATTGTTATTTGTACATTATTAACACAGCATATTAATACATTTATATCTATGTACCAATTAATAAGTATTACAATTTATAGCTAATGTTTTATTATTAAACATTATATTATTTATTATTTTCTCTAGTATTGGATAGTTAATTATTTCTATGATGTAAAATAATGCTCTATGAACATTCTGGTAGGTAGAGTTTTATGGATATCAGTAGTTATGTCTTCTTGCAATCATACTTTGAATACTGCAGTCTGGCTCAGAGTAGTTACCCAATAAACACATATACAGTCTTAGTAAATTGAGGAAATAATGCATATTCTTGAGATAATAGGCAAAGAACTACCTTTGTCATATTTGATACAAAGATCACATATGACACAGACACTTCAAAGAACTATAAATCCTCACTGAGAATGCTTAGGTCGATCTGACTTAATAACGAGTGTGTTTCTTTCATGTGTTTAATCTTCCATGTTCTGGTTATTTCTTGGTATATTCAGATTGCTTCTTGGTTCCCATCGTCATGTGCCTCAGGCATATGTGCCTTCTAAAGAATCACACCGCTCTTGAGAAACTTCTTTCCTGCCTTTACGTATTTTTACCTTTCTAACACAATTATCTATTTTCATCAGGGACTGATTCTGTGCTTTATCAGCCAGAATACTTAAAATAAGTATTTAATTAAGATGTTACTATGTGACCAGCACTGTGATGCACACTATGGGAAAATACTGAATTAGCATAGTCCTGTTTCATTTGAGATATGGTGATTTCTGTCATTAAGTAACTGACACTGTGTTCCTCAAACAGGAAGAGCCCTAAAAACAGCTCAGAGTTCAGATTAAGAAACAGGATAACACAGTATAGGCTAAAGTAATTGGGAAACTTTCATGGAAGGATTGGGACTTGAAAAACCTGTGAAAAATTAGTGAAATTTGAAGGAAGAAAGGGAAGGGCATGTCTGGTCAAAGGAAGAACATAAGGAAAGGTATCACAAAACACCATCCATATAGATTTAAGACATTCTGTTAGGGAGTAGTAAGGAAGTGTTAGTCAAATATTGAAAAGCCAAAAGTAAAAAATGGCACAGGACGAAGGGGTTATATGATGGAATATATTCCAATGACTCTAATATGCCAAGGTAGTGTTTCTCCAAAGTTTGCTTTTCATGGAACACACAGAAAATACCATTTATACAACAGAGTGGGAAATGTGATGAAGTTATAAATGGTTGAATCTGATTACCCTTGGGGTTGCAGCTACCCAGGTGCAGCCCTGCCTGCCTCAAAGACAGAAAGAATGAATCATCTCAGCAATCTAATCCTCAGATCAGGGGAAGTGTGTGTAAAAGGTCTGGATATGCTAAACAGCCTTAAGTCATGACTAACTTGTGTTCCTGTTCTCAAGGAACAAACTTTAATAAAACAGAGAACTGGTGAATAAAATTGTAGTACCAAAGGATATCTCTGATAGCCAACCAATTTTTTGGTTGATTGAGATTTTAGCAATATTCAAATCAAACACTGGTCTTGTTCATTTAGCATAGAGTCTTTAAAGACCTACACCTTGTCTATATAATCTGTTATAATCAAGTGGCTTTGTGTGTAAGTAGGCAATGATATAGGCATGGATAAATTGAATGACTGGATAAAGTGATCTAAAAAATTTGGAAGTAAAATATGTGTTCATGTCAGGGTCATGACAAGGTCACCAGTAGCTCAATCAATAGAATAAAGTGTATTCTTCCATTATATAAAATCTAGCAAATTTTTTAGTCGTCTGTGTCAACACTATGTGGAGTTCCATAATAAAGTTAAATGGGAATATGCATAATCTTACATCTTAACCCCTCATTTAAATATGTATAAAGGAAAACCAGTGAAGGGAGGCAATCTATTTAAAGTACCTTAGGGAACTGAATATCCAAGACAGGGCTAGAACCCAAGTTTCGTTACACCTAGCCCAAGACTCTTGATAGGATACCACGCTGACTCATTGGCAATTTTATGTGAATATTAGAATACAATCTAGTCAGTTCCCAAGAGTGCCAAGTCATTACATTTGGAAGATTCGGTTGGAGCCAGTGTCCCTACACTCCTCTATCGAATGCTATAAAAATGAAAGCAAATGTATCAGCTATCACTGTGTAATAAACCAACCCAACATCAATAGTTAAAAGAACTATATACTTAGCTTATGATTTTGTGTACTGGCAACTTGGATAGAGCTCAGATGAGTGGTTCTGATCCTACTCACTCATGTGTCAATGATGTGGTACTGGAGGCTGGTTGGTCTAAGATGACTTCAGCTGGGATGGCTCATGTCTGTTCCATATGCTCTTTCATCCTTTACTAGGCTAGACCGAATTTGATAACATAGTGACTAGACAGAATTCAAAGAGAGACAGCACAGAAGCATTTAAGGTCTCTTGTGGCCTATGCACATAATTAGGATAGTATCACTTCTACTACATTTTATTGACTATAGCAAGTCATAAACCTAGCCCACATTCAAAAGGCAGATAATAAAATCCACATCTTGATGAGAGGAGCTGCAAGTCAGCTTGAGGAAAAAACTAGGGCCTATTTGCAATCTACTGCAGACAGGAGGGACTTTCATCAATATTCTTGCTGCATTTACAATATAAGAAATAACTGAATTGAATGGGGCACCTGGCTCCCTCAGTCAGAAGAGCACATGACTCTTGATCTCAGGGTTGTGAGTTGGAGCCCCACGTTGGATGTAGAGATTACTTAAAAAATAACTAAATAAATGAACTTTAAAAAAATAATTGAATTTTAACTTAACTGAAGCTAAGTCAGTTCTTTGAGTTTATAGTAACCGAAGTCTTTTACCAATAGAGTCCATATCCTTAAATGTGTACTTTTGGGAGGAAAAACAAACTGCAGAAAATCATTTTTGAAAAAAATGATTTAAAGAAATTAACAATATTAATGATTGTGAATGAAAATCTAAACTAACAAATTGAGAATGTATTACTGCAAATAAAAACATGTGAGATCTTTCCTTCCTCCACCAGGCCTGCAAATAAATGTTGGGCTGCTACAGAATTCTGTCCTTGGAATTTTTCTTTTTTCTCTCCATATTTTCACATTAGACATCATCAGTCCTATCATCTTAAATATCACAAATATGTCAATGGCTGTCAAATTCTTTGGCCAACTCACAGCTTTTCTCTAAAACCAGATTTACAAGCAATAGCTTACTGTCCATAACAACTCAAACTGACCTTGCACTAAACTAATCTACAGAATTGATTCTGTAACAAACAAACAAACAAATAAATACAATCTTGCCCAAGTTTTTTTTTTTTTTTTTTTCCCATCAATATTAATTACCCAATGTGCAGGTAAAAACTATTTCTTTCCTAAATTCTTCATATTCATCCATTAATTGTTTTTGTTTCTATTTACTTCTAAAATGCACCTAAATACGGGGCGCCTGGGTGGCGCAGTCGGTTAAGCGTCCGACTTCAGCCAGGTCACGATCTCGCGGTCCGTGAGTTCGAGCCCCGCGTCAGGCTCTGGGCTGATGGCTCGGAGCCTGGAGCCTGTTTCCGATTCTGTGTCTCCCTCTCTCTCTGCCCCTCCCCCGTTCATGCTCTGTCTCTCTCTGTCCCAAAAATAAATAAACGTTGAAAAAAAAAAAAATTTAAAAAAAAAAAAAATAAAATGCACCTAAATCCAAGCACAGTTTACTAACCTACTGATTAGTTTAATGAACATTATTTTGTTACTTCCAACAAGTCTCTCACCATTCTCCCTGGTTCCTAAATCCCATCTTCCAAGAGTAGCCAGAATAACCTTTTAAAAATGTATAATAGACCATGTCATTTTCCTACCTAAACCCTACTAGTGGTACCCCATTTTATTTAGGCTAAACCTGAACTCATTGTTTACCACAACCTAAATGGTCACATCTAACCTGGACTTTGCCTCCATCTCCAACGTCATATTTATTGTCCCTTATGATGCTGCATCTAGGCCTTTATACATGTTGTTTCTTCCACTTACAAACCTCTCTTTCCAAATTTCTGCATGACTGCCTTCTCATTGTTTGGGTCCCAGCTCAAGTAGAATCTCTGAGAGGTCAACCCTAGCCACACTAGGCAGAACCATCCTGCATCCCAAATACTCTACCATATTATGTTCTTTTATTTTTTAGCAGTGAAAATAACTGAAATCTCTACTTACTTTCTTAACTTTTTATTGTCTATCTCCCTAGAATGTAATTTTATTATTACAAAGATTCTATTTTGTTTACCACTGTTCTCATAGGACATGCTTGATAAATATCCATTAGCCTCTAATATTTTACAAAACTCTACTTACTCAAATATCTAGGGCAAACCTCTTGTCAATCCCTACTGACCCCCCCTTTCAGCACTGACTCAGTGAGAATTCAATATATCTATTATCAAATCTGTTAGTGGAAGAAGTAAATCTAGATGTAGAGAAAATATTGAATTTACAGGTACTACGTTAAATTGTAAAATTTATCTATTCTAAAGTTTGTTGCTGCTGTTGTTTTTTCAAACCAAGGTAGAAATTAAATCTTTCATATCTCTTGGAATCATCATTCCTACCTCTTTTCTCACATTTCTTTTAAAATGACCATAAATGTTATAAATACAAGGATTAATTTACATGAATAAATATGCATATATTTGGCAGAACAATTAGACAAATTTATATGTCCAACTGAGCTAAATGTTATTCTAAATTCAGGTTATTTTGGTATTACGAATATTTTGTCTAAATAACATTAATGTTAATTTTTCTAGGACCATGGAAGTAAACCTGATTACCCAGGAAACCAAAGAAAGGGAAGGAATGAAAGTAAATTATCCAACATGATGTCTTTTTTAAACTCAAAATTGCCAAAAACATACAGCAGCCTCATTTTGAACTGAATTTCATAGATTATAATTTTTTCAGATGGCAATTAACTTTAGTAAAATATTTTTACCTACTTTAAATGTCTTAAGTGTCTAAATATAAAATAAAACACGACAGGTATTAGCTAATTGTTTCTTTATTCAGCATGGCATAAAAAATTTAACACCCGGGGCGCCTGGGTGGCGCAGTCGGTTAAGCGTCCGACTTCAGCCAGGTCACGATCTCGCGGTCCGTGAGTTCGAGCCCCGCGTCCGGCTCTGGGCTGATGGCTCAGAGCCTGGAGCCTGTTTCCGATTCTGTGTCTCCCTCTCTCTCTGCCCCTCCCCCGTTCATGCTCTGTCTCTCTCTGTCCCAAAAATAAATAAAAACGTTAAAAAAAAAAAAAAAATTTAACACCCAAAGTATTTTCTCCTCTATAAACTACTGAATGGAATAGTTCAGATAGTGCTGTTATATTTGTTCATTTGAAAATTGATGGTGTACAGATGGGGACTGGGACTGTTTTTTTCCCTGTAAACAACTAAAGAAAATAGTGGGTTTATATTTGACAGTGCCTGAATCTGAATAAGTTTAAATACTTGTCAAGATAAGACATGGCAATGCTTTGTATCTTGTGACTATTTTAACCTGTGAGATCTACTGCAAAATCTATAAAGTAGTTTGTATTTCCTCAAACTTTGCTTTCATTATCTGTGTGATATCATTATACTTTTTTTCCTGTTCAGATATAAAACCATGCTACAATTCTTTGATATAAAGAAAGAAGAAGTCTAGTAATACTGAACTTAGTGTCTCAGCTCTCAAGATTAGCACATTTCAGACTTAACCAAATCTATTTTGTCAAAAAGATGCCAAGGTGTGTACCTTAGTGAGCATATTAAAGAGGGTAATTCTGCAGCAAATGCAACTGTAAAAATGTGGCATGACCTTAAAAAATAATACCAAAACAATTCTGAAACAGAAAACAGGAAAGAGGCAACCTGTCAAAAAAAAAGATACTTCTTCTATAGAAGGAAATGAAGGAATTCCATTAATAATCATGGTGTAAATACAAGAAATGAATTTAGCCTACAGCCTTAAACAACTAGAAAACTGGAGAGAATATATTAATCAAGTATTCCCACACACTGGACAATGGATATAAATGACTATGATACCTGAGAGAAGGGAAGTAAGATGAATTCTGTAATTGTTTCAGGTTATTATATGGCCTGAAGGCAGTTTCCAGACTGTAGGGGAGAGATGGGACTCAAAAAGAACCCAGCAGTCTCACTATGTTCAGGAGACAGAAATGAATGTTCATGGAAGTGAAGCAACCAGAATTAACAGGGCCCAACACTAGAGAAAAGAGAACTTCCCAGCAAACTCTGTAGATACACAGAGGGGTCCCCCCATGTCTTTAAGTGAGTACTGATCTGTGGACACGTGAGAGGAAACTAGCTGAAAAAGAACCACTGGAAAGGAGTAGGCAGAGCAGTTTCCAGAGCTCACTGTGTGAATAATCTGTGCTTCTCCCAAACTTCCTATTTTAGGATGCATCAAGTAGAGTCCTCAGAATGTAGTGCCTTATATTTGGAGCTCAGTTAGTCCTAGACTAAAACCTAGTCTGGACTCACTCCAAAAGAACTAAAAACCAAGTCTCAAAAGGATCAAACTGAACCCAAATAATTTAACTGTCTGCCAGGACAAAAGTCAAATGCTAATGAAAAAATAAAACACAATCTAAAATTCAGCGATTTAAAATTCATAACCTCCAGCATCCATTGAAAAAATTGGGAGGCATTTGTAAAAGTAGGATATTATAACCCAACCAGGAAAATAGGAGTCAATAGACACAGAGACAGAAACACTGGGAAAAAAATGGAATTATTAGATAAGGATATTAAAGCCACTGTTATAAATGTGCTCCATTGTTTTAGAAAGTAGAAGAAAACAAGTATGATGAGAAAAATATAAAATATTCTTTAAAGACTGCCTATGACATCTAAAGATTAAAAAAATACAATATATGAAATGAAAAATATACTAGATATGATCAACAACAGCCCAGTTTCTTCAAAAGAGAAAAATCAGTGAATTTGAAGACATAGCAATAGAAACCATCCAAAATGAAGCATGGAGAGAAAATAAACTGGAAGAGCATCAGTGACCTAAGAGATAATATCAAGCATTCCAACATACATGCAATTGGAATGTCTGAAAGAGAAGAGAGGACCAAAAATACGTGAGTAAGTAATAACCAAATACTTCCAAGAGTATCAAAAAAACCTAAACAAAAAATAAAAAGAATACCATGCCAAGGAACAGCAAAATCAAATTGTTGAAAACCATGATAAAGAGAAAAACTTAAAAGTAAAAAAGTCAGGGAAAATAAAACAATTTTTCTAAAAACCATAAATCTTGACTGTTTATGAGAAGACGTAGCATAATAATCACACATGTCTTCTGATTACCAAATAAAAATTCTTGAAGCAAATGAAGGGTAGCAGATTACGTCACTACAAAATATGCCACTTTGGCAGGAGGATTATTTTGAGCTGAGACAGATGAGGAAGCAGAAGCAAGAAAAGCTTTTTGCCCTCTTCTATTTTGCCTAAAAGCTGAATATAAATTTGCAAGGTATTCCTCCTCCTCTCTCTAGCAGGAAGGACAAAGGTTAATCCCTGCAGATAACTTTAGATCTTATCAGTCTGGAGAAGTCACCAAAGAAATCTACATAACAAACTTCACCAATTAGCCTTTCTCTCAGCCCTTAGAAGCCCTAAAATCTGCTTTCCTTTGTTTTGTCATTTCTCCACAAATGAACTGTGCTTTCTTAAAGATGCTCTAGGAGCCAGAATTCTAAGCCACCACTTTGAGTTACATATTTTTCCTTGGGTATCCCCCATTTATACATGAAGTATACATATTCATAAATTTATATCTGTTTTCTCTTCTTCCCTCCTCTTAGTCTGCCTTTTATTACAGAGATCTCAGCCAAAAACTCAGAAGGGTAGTGGGAAAATTATTTTTCCTTCCTTACACATATTTGGCAAGGCGAAGGTGCTTATAAAGAGAGTGAAAACCTGTTCAGGGAGTAATAGTGAGATTAGGAGAAGATAAAAACTGTAGTGCCTGGTTTTATTTTCTAGTTCCCAATATTGTAGCATTTCTACAGGATTTTTTAAACTACCTTGACTTTTAATTTTTTAATTTTAATTCTTGTAAAATGTTTATTCTTGAGAGAAATAGAGAGAGAGAGACGGAGAGACAGAGACAGAGCCAGTGGGGGAGGGACAGAGATATAGGGGGACAGAGGACCTGAAGTGAGCTCTGTGCTGACAATAGAGACCTCAATGGGAGGCTTCAGTTAAGAAATTGTGAGGTCATGGGGCGTCTGGGTGGCTCAGTCTGTTGATCATCTGACTTTGGCTTACATCACGATCTCATGGTCTGTGAGTTCGAGCCCCATGTCAGGCTCTGTGCTGACATCTCAGAGCCTGGAGCCTGCTTCAGTTTCTGTGTCTCCCTCTCTCTCTGCCCCTTCCCCACTCACAGTCTCTCTCTCTCTCTCTCTCTCTCTCTCTCTCTCAAAAAATAAACATTAAACAAAAGTTGTGAGATCATTACCTGAAATGAAGTCAAACTCTTAACTGACTGAGCCACCCAGGCACTCCTAATTTTTTTTAAAGTAATCTCTATACCCAATGTGGGCTCAAACTCACGACCCCAAGATCAAGAGTCATATGATCTACCAATGGCATAACTGTACGATTTTACAGGTAAAAAATTCCATAGAGATTATCTAGTCCAATGCTCTTGACTTATAGAAGACATGTGATAACAAAGCAGGTAATTAAAATCAGACAGCTAGACAATGACAGAGATAAAGCCAAAGCTTAGTTCCTTTTCAAAGAAAACAACTTTCCTTTTTATGGTTTCCTACTTTACAAGAATTGCCTGAATGTTGTTAATTGAATATATATACAAACAAACAAAAAACCTTGACCTCATCTCACGCATACTAAAAAATGAGTTAGGATGAATCAGACACCAAAATATAAAACATAAAACAATACCACTTATGGGGGAGGGGGGGAAGAAGAATATCATTATGGCTTTGGAATAGGCAAGGAAGTTTTGAATAGAATGTAGGAAGCACTAATGATTAAAAAAGAATTGCTTAACTGGCTTTAGTGAAAATAGAGATTTTGTTTATCAAAAGATACTACTAACATCAGGAAAAACGCAAGCCACACACTTAAAGATAAATTTGGAATGCATATTTCTGATAAAGGACCTATATTCAGAACATATTCTACAAATTAAAAAACAAAACAACCCTGAGAAAAAGACAGGCAGGCACTTCACAAAAAGAGTGTATCCAAGTCACTAATAAATATATGAAAAAGATACTTGGTATCATCACCCATTAAGGAAAGACAAATGAAGGCTACTATGAGATACATCTACATACCCACCATGATGTCTGAAATTAAAGATCTCACAAGGATCTGGAATAGCTGGATTCTCCTACCTTTCTTATGGGAGAGTCCATTGGTACAAAATTTTGGAAAACTGTTTGCAGTGTCTACTAAAGCTAATTGTACCTACACCTTAGGATCTAGCAATTCTACTTGTGGTTACATAATCAAAAGAAATTAAAATATATTTATAAGAACCCATATGCATTTTTAATCATAATATCCCATCTGGCAACAATACAAATGTGTCAGTTCTAGAACAGGTAAATGAAGTGTGGTATTTTCTATTTAAAAAAAATTTTTTTTGATGTTTGTTTATTTTTGAGAGAGAGTGAAAGTGGGGGAGGGGCAGAGAGAGAGCAGGAGATACAGAATCTGGAAGCAGGTCCCAGGCTCTGAGCTGTCAGCACAGAGTCCGACGCGGGTTCACACTCACGAACTGAGAGAGATCACGACCTGAGCTGAAGTTGGACACTCAACCAGCTGAGCCCCAGGTGCCCCCGAAGCGTGGTATTTTCAAATATCAGAATAGGATACATCATTGAAAAGGAACATAATTCCTGGTACACACAACAATGGATAAACCTCACAGGCATAAGCTGGAACAACAAAAATCCACAGTGCACTCTTCTGCACAGCCATGGTGGAGAACAATCCAGAATGACTTTGGCAAATTATGTTTATACATATCACAGGATGCAGCCATTCCCCTGATGATCTGTCCCACTAACATTCTCACAGGTTCATAAGGGATCAAGTCTGAGGATATTCACTGTGATACCACATATTGTGGACGGGAGTAGGAGGCTACCCAGGTTTCCTGTAGGAGAGTGGTAGGTAAAATATTGTAGATAGACTGTGCAATCACAAAGTACACTAGATTACGGTACAAAGAGCAAAATGAAAATATATATATATATATATATATATAAATATAGCGCTGAATTTAAAAAATGAGGAATAGAATGAGGTCAGTAGTACAGTCCCTCTTCTGTAAATGATGTGCAGTAAAACAATAATGCATTTTGCTAGGGCACCTGCAAATAGAATATGCATTAAAAAAATAAAGGGGCCTGAGGGTGGCTCAGTCAGTTAAGCATCTGACTCTTGATATCGGCTCAAGTCATGATCTCAAGGTGCTTGAGGGGATTCTCTCTCCCTAGCTCTCTGCCCCTCCTCCCTCAGGAATGGGCACACACTCTCTCTCTTAAGATAAATAAGTAAACATTAAGAGAACATATAAGAATGTTTGGGGGGGAACGGGTTAAATATGAATAATTGGGAAAAGAAATTAAGAAACAGGCTTTGCATGGACAAATGAGGACAGTGTAGCTTGAACTGAGGTGTGTGATTAATTCGATGCTCTTCACCCGATGTCCAAAAAAGTTAGAAAAAGAAAAAAAAAACTAAAGCCGAGGGTAAGATGACAAAGGTGAGAAGTGTAACAGCTCTATGAGCATCAAATGCACATGGCAGTGCATTTTGTTTCATTTTTTAACATCCCTTTGCAAATAGGCTCTGGGATCCAGCGGCGAAAACTGAGTCAGACACTGTGAAGAAAATGTTGTGTTATAAAAATACACCTCTGTTTTACTTCTACTTTGATTTCTGAGGCAGGGTCACAAAGTGAAGAGAAACATGATTCTGCCAATTGTCTGGAGCAAGCCAATATAAAAGTTCCCAATTTAAAATAGGAAGGGAGCCCAGGGTTCATTTAGCGCAATTATCTCAATTTAAAAACTCCAGAAATAGTGGGCCACAGTGAAGTGACTTGCCTGAGATACACAGCAGGTAAGGAGAATAATTGCAGCTAGAACCTCACTGTCAGCCCCCAATCCATGAGGTTCCTTTGGTTTGCTTCACTGAGCTCACTGCTCTCCTGAGGAACATACCTGACATAGGGAGGCTACAAACCATGGTGATAAAATACTCAAAGATCCGTATAAAATTACATCTCAGCCAGTCTGAAACCATTTAGAATACGTTTTTTAGGGTGATTGATTTTGAATTGTCTTTATGAAAAACACAATTTCAGTTTGGGTACTTACGAAGTAGACTGTTTCTCCAAAATATCATTACCTGCTTTTTGGCCTGGGTAGACAATTTGAAGAAAAATTTAATTTATTTTCACTTAAATGAAATATTTCATGGTCCTCATTTGGAACTCAAGTCACTGTTTGTAACCATAGATGAAGGAGGTACAGAAGATTCTGCCAGATCAGTTCTTATCCCAAAGCTATTAGCTGGAAATTGTGCATTTTGATAATTTTCTTGCCATATGCCACTTTCTCTGAAAGTTTCAGTATTAATAATAATGATTTCAGTCACTGGGTGTTCTGTTAATTAAATTGGTGTATCTAATGGAGATTTCATAGTTACCATTTTGGGTAAGTTGTTTATTATAATTAATAGAAGGTAATTTATAGAAAATGTATATATGGAAAGGGATGCCACATTGCCTCTACCAGCATTGGTTTCATCTCTTCTTTATCACGTGGCAACCACAGATTTTGCCTGGGATTGACCTCGTTCCTCCTCCAGAATTGTCTCTGAAGTAAACGGGTCAGTTTGATGCTTCTCATACCATAGTGACTGAGGCACGGATGGGCAACAAACAACATCCAATCAACCCAACCCACTCAGTCTGGGTGTTCCTTTGACCTCGGTGTCTGCCTCTACCTGGTCAAATCACATCAAGAACAAAACTCCTTTGTTATGGTCAAGGCTAAGCTAAACTGCCATGTTTGGCCAAGAGCCACAGCTGACATTGTGCTTCATGAAGCAAGCAGGCCACACTGAGGATCAGGCCTTCACACAGAAGAGGAGGCAGAGCTAGAAACACCTGAGAGGATGAGAATGGACGGCCTGATGCAACTATGCCAGGAAGCCACTCTACTCTGAGGCTTCCTATTCCAGTATGCAAGTCCTATTTTTTAAGCCAATCGGAATCGGTTTTGTGGTTATGTACAACCCAAAACACATGAAATGAGACAACCTGTAATTTTACTATTTAGAGATAATCACTGAGAACAATTTAGTTTAGAGACTTTAATGTTTATGTTGTGTTTGCCTATTTGAGTTAAAATATCTTAAGATGGGCATCTGAGTGGCTCAATCAGTTAAGCATCTGACTCTCAATTTCGGCTCAGGTCATGGTCTCACAGGTCATGAGTTTGAGCCCCACATCAGGCTCCATGCTGATAACATGCTTGGGATTTCTCTCTCTGACCCTCCACTGCTTGCGTGTGCTCTCTCTTTCTCTCTCAAAATAAATAAATAAATAAACTTAAAAAAGATTTTAAAACAAAGTTGGGAATCAATAGTACATACAGTTTTGTAGGCTGTTATTTTATTTTAATGAAGATGTTATGAATATATGTGCATGTCATTAAATTTAAATCAAATTATTTTTAATGACTTCACACTATTACATTATATATTTGTGTCATAATTTATTAAATAGAGACTTTATATTTGGACACTTAGGTTGCTTCCAATTAAACAGCAACATAATGAACTTTGCAGCTATATTCTCTGTCATATCCATGCTTACTACTTTCGAATAAATACTAAGAAATGTGACAATTATAGGGTCAAATACTGTGCATAAGTCTAAGGATTTTGATTTACATTCCTAACTTGTCCTCTAAAATCACAACTTCAACCTCAAAAAATTGCGTAACAGTGTTCATTTCAACATTACCTCCATGATACAGTTCTTGGTAGGAAAATGATAAAAACTTCTTCAAAGGTATGAAAATTATAATTGACACATTATTATATATTATAAGCAATATCTATGATATTAATATCATAGTTAATAAAAATATCTATCATTACTTGAGCAATTTATTTTGTGCCAGGCTCTTTAAGGTTTTCCTAATTTAATCCTTGACAATATTCCAGAGAGTTAGGTGTTATTAACTTTATTTTAAATAGGAAAAAATAGGTTTAGAGTGCAAATAAGTACCTTGAGATGGCATAGCTAATAAACTGCAAAACAACTCAATTTTACTATTATTCGACCCAACAATCTCTGGAGAGGAAAAGAATTCAAAAGATGCCCTGGAGAAGTCCAACCTGGATAAGGAATGTGATGACCATAAATTTTGTCACAATTGATTCTTGACATATTCATTTTGTCACATCATACCACCAAGATTAGTATTTGTGTAAGATTTTTCAACTTTAATAAATTATTAACTATATTAAAATTAGCTAGGATGATCACTGTGAACTTTATTTATTTATTTATTTATTTATTTATTTATTTATTTATTTCCAGTATAATTAGTGTGCAGTGTATTAGTTCGAGGTATACAATATAGTGATTCAACAATTCTATACATTACTCAGTGCTCATCACAATAAGTACATTCTTAATCTCTTTCACTTATTTAACCCATCCCCCCACTACTTCCCCTGTGGTGAATACCAGCTTGTTCTCTATAGTTATAAGCCTGATTTTTGGTTTGTCTCTGCTTTTCCTTGTTTGTTTTGTTTTTTTTTTTTAATTCCACCTATGAGTGAAATCCTATGGTATTTGTCTTTTCTCTGGCTGAACTATTTCATTTAGTATTATACCTTCCATATCCATCCATGTTGTTGCAAATGGCAAGATTTCACTCTTTCTTATGGCTGAGTATTTTCCCATTATATATATATATATACACACATGTGTGTATATATATATATATATACACATATATGTATGTATATATATATACACATAATGGAAACACACACACACACACACACACACACACACACACACACACCACTTCTTCTTCATCCATTCGTCTATCAATAGACACTTGGGTTGCTATCGTATTCTGATTATTGTAAATAACACTGCTGCAAACACAGGGATGCAGGTATCTCTTCAAATTAGTGTTTTCGTATTCTTTGGGTAAGTACCCAGTAGTGGAATTAGTGGATCATATGGAAATTCTATTTTTAATTTTTTGGAAAACCTCCATACTGTTTTCCAAAGTAGTTGCACCAGTTTGTATTCCCATGAACTGTGCATGAGAGTTCCTTTTTCTCCACACCATTACCAATGTTTCTTGATTTTAGATATTCTGACAGATGCAAAGTGGTATTCCATTGCAGATTTGATTTCTATTTTCCTGACGATTAGTGATGTTGAGCATCTTTTCATGTGCCTGTTGGCCATCTGTATGTCTTCTTTGGAGAAATGTCTGTTCATGTCTTTGGCTCATTTTTTAAAAATGTTTATCGTTTTTATTTTGAGGGAGAGAGCATGTGTGTGAGCAGGGGGAAGGAAAGAGAGAGAGGAGAGAGTGTACCATGCAGGCTCCAAGCTGACAGCACAGAGCCCCATGTGGGTCTTGATCTCACGAACCGTAAAATCATGACCTGAGCCTAAATCAGAGGTCAGACGCTTAACTGAGTGAGCCATTTTTAAATTGGACTGTTTCTTTTTTTGTTGAGTTCTATAAATTCTTTATACATTTTGGTTTATTAACCTTTACCAGATATGTCATTTGCAAATATCTTCTCCCATTCAGTACACTGTCTTTTTCAGTAAACCTTAATTTTTCCTTGCAACCATCTACTGGTGTGTAAATTGCACATACAGTGAACATAGTTCTCACTTTAACACATGGTTAAATATGAAAGGAGACCACAGTTAACACACCTTTCTTTACCAAGACTCATTGCTGACAGAATCTGGTACCCTTTTTGAGGCAAACACTGAGAACTCACTGATTAAACAAAGTGTGCTCAGATAAGAGCAGTTAGGGTCAGCTTACACTTTCTGATCTCAGCTGAAAGTAGAAAATTTATTTGACGTTCTTGCTAGGAATTTGGTGGACAAATAGTTGTTCTGTGGGACTGGCTGTGGACAGGCCAGTGGGGAACGTGGGCAACATGAGGGACTAGGTTAGGTGTACATGAAGTAAATGCAACAAATAAAGGCTAACCAGTCCTACCTCTAAAGAGTGATCTGAAAACCCTTGCTACACTTGTTCTCTCATATATTAAATAGTACAAATAAAAGACTACTTTATTGTTAGATGAGACTGTCTAAGTTTATACTAAGTTGTTTCAGAGGCAATGAGCTAAAAATAAAGAAAATATTTTTAAATAAAAAAATTAATGACTACCTTTTGTCATGTAAAAAAGATGATGAGGTGCTCAGCTTGCAACAAATATGTCAACAATTATTCTTGATCATAAGAATAGTGATATCATTGACCTCATCTAAGCACGAAGACATGAATTTATAGAAGATATATCAGCACCTACCTCAAAGGTTAATATAATTTCAAGAAAATGTGCCCCAAGACAATTTAAAATATGCAGCTGCAGACGATGTTAGGTATCATGGCTTTTCATTTAGATCAAATAACTATTTCCGAATTCATTTTGCTAATTTTCAATTCCAAAATTTCATACACATAAATGAAAAGTGAATCAATTGCTGTAAATGGCTAGCTCCATTAGTAGCATGTATGCCTCGTCAATAGTTTAATTATTTGAATTTGATTTCAGTGTCTCATATGTTTGAATAGAAATCAATTAATTCCGTTAATGGAGTTTTAATTCAATTTATGAATCCAACATAAAAACGTTTCAAAATTCATTCTGTTGAAGGTGAAAGATCTAATATTGTCATTGATAATATTAAAAATGTACTTAAAAAGTTTAACATTTGTAATATAAACAAAAATTTTGCGGGAACAGTGTTATGACAAAATCAGCATTTTTACTAATTTGTTTCCAGTTATAGTTTCTATAGGAAAATATCCCCAAAAATATCTTCCATCCCATATGCTCTTCTTATGTGACCTTGACACTCCTCTAATAAAGTGGTTGGAATATATTTCACCTACCAAACATTTGTTAATGCTCTATTAGAGTATGGCAAATGTCATTAAGTGACTTCTAAATTCTGATGAGAAACACCATGTATTTCTGCTTTGCTCCATTGAGACACCTGCTCTTGTTGTCTAGCTGCCACGTGGTAAGAAAATCCATATAAGTTTATTCAAGGAGACTACTTGATGAGGTGACATGCAGATGTTCCAGGCGACAGCTCAACTAAGGTTCCAGTGGACAGTCAGCTTCATTCACTAGATGTGTGAATGAAGATTCCTCCAGATGACTCCAGCCCCCAGCTGTTGAGTTACTCCAAACATTCAAGTCTTCCTGGCTGTCATCCTAGACATTGTGGAGCAGAAACAAGCCATCCCTGCTGTGCCCTGTCCAAATTATGGACATTAGGGAATCTATAAGCATAATAATGTTGTTGCTTTATGCTATTATGCATTTGGATAATTTGCAGCTAATCAATGCCTTAAGAAACCCATGGAAAAATGTATTTGCAATTGATTATGATACATACATAATTCAAAAAAGTTTTGAAAAAATTATGATAGTCTAAAAATTTAAATAGAAGCTACAGTCGTCCAAAATTTATGAATATTTTATATGTATCTTTTAGAGTAAATGAAATATAAGATTTCATGAGGGAGTTGAAATTAATATAAAAACTGTTAAGTATAGTGGTATGAGGGCGTGTTCTACAGGAAGGTGGTGGCGTAGGAGGACGCTGGGCTCACCGCATCCTGCTGATCACTTAGATTCCACCCACACCTGCCTAGATAACCCAGAAAAAACCACCAGAAGACTAGCAGAACGGATTCTCCGGAGCCAAGCTTAGACCCGAGGCCCACGGAAGAGGGTAGGAAGGGCGGAGAGGGAGTGCCGGCTACAAGGACTGGCGGGGGGGAGCCGGGGTGGCGGGGCAGCCCGCCGGCAAAGCAGAGCCCACGAGTCTGGCTTGCAAAAGCGGAGGGGCCGGACGGAGTGTGTTGGGACAGCAAGCAGGACTTAACATCTGGAAGGTTATAAGCTAACAGCTCTGCTCAGAGAGCGGGAGGGGTGGAGGACAACGGGAGGGAGAGTGTTGAGCCCTGGATGACACAGCTCAGCTTGGCAGGGAACAAAGGCGCTCGCCAGTGCCATCTCCCTTGCCCATCCTCCAGGCAAAATCCCAAAGGGAACCAGTTCCTGCCAGGGAACTTGCTTGCACCACGCAAACACCCAAAGCTGTGCTTCTGCAGATCCATCCCTCCGGCGGTTCTGACTCCCTCCCGGTGCCACAGGGCCCCTCCCGAAGCGGATCTCCAAAGAAAAAGCGAGCTGAGTCTGCCCCTCCTGCAACCGTGCACCTTGCCAATCCACCCCAGCTAATACACCAGATCCCCAGCACCACAAGCCTGGCAGTGTGCAAGTAGCCCAGAAGGGCCACGCCATCCCACAGTGAATCCCACCCCTAGGAGAGGGGAAGAGAAGGTACACACCAGTCTGACTGTGGCCCCAGCGGTGGGCAGGGGGCAGACATCAGGTCTGACTGCGGCCCCGCCCACCAACGTAAGTTATTCAAGACAGCACAAGAGAAGTGGCCCACAGTCCTGCACCACTCTAGGGACTATCCAAAATGACGAATGGGGGGGGGGTCGCCTGGGTGGCTCAGTCAGTTAAGCATCCGACTTCAACTCAGGTCACAATCTCACGGTCCGTGAGTTTGAGCCCCACGTCGGGCTTTGGGCTGATGGCCCAGAGCCTGGAGCCTGCTTCGGATTCTATGTCTCCCTCTCTCTCTGCCCCTCCCCCGTTCATGCTCTGTCTCTCTCTGTCTCAAAAATAAACGTTAAAAAATTTTTTTCAAAATGACGAAACGGAAGAATTTCCCTCAAAAGAATCTCCAGGAAATAACGACAGCTAATGAACTGATCAAAAAGGATTTAAACAATATAACAGAAAGTGAATTTAGAATAATAGTCATAAAATTAATCGCTGGGCTTGAAAAGAGTATACAGGACAGCAGAGAATCTCTTGCTACAGAGATCAAGGGACTAAGGAACAGTCAGGAGGAGCTAAAAAATGCTATCAATGAGGTGCAAATAAAATGCAGACAACCACAGCTCGGATTGAAGAGCCAGAGGAGAGAATAGGTGAACTAGAAGATACAATTATGGAAAAAGAAGAAGCTGAGAAAAAGAGAGACAACAAAATCCAGGAGTATGAGGGGAAAATTAGAGAACTCAGTGATGCACTAAACAGAAATAATCTATGCATAATTGGTATTCCAGAGGAGGAAGAGAGAAGGAAAGGTGCTGAAGGTGTGCTTGAAGAAATCATAGCTGAGAACTTCCCTGATATGGGGAAGGAAAAAGGCATTGAAATCCAAGAGGCACAGAGAACTCCCTTCAGAGGTAACTTGAATCGATCTTCTGCATGACATATCATAGTCAAACTGGCAAAATACAAGGATAAAGAGAAAATTCTGAAAGCAGCTAGAGATAAACATTCTCTAACATATAAAGGGAGACCTATAAGACTCGTGACCAATGTCTCTACTGAAACTTGACAGGCCAGAAAGGAATGGCAGGAAATCTTCAATGTGATGAACAGAAAAGATATGCAGCCGAGAATCCTTTATCCAGCAAATCTGTCATTTAGAATAGAAGGAGAGATAAAGGTCTTCCCAAACAAACAAAAACTGAAGGAATTCATCACCACTAAACCAGCCCTACAAGAGATCCTAAGGGGATCCTGTGAGACAAAGTACCAGAGACATCGCTACAAGCATGAAACCTACAGACATCACAATGACTCTAAACTCGTATCTTTCTATAATAACACTGAATGTAAATGGACTAAATGCACCAACCAAAAGACATAGGGTATCAGAATGGATAAAAAAACAAGACCCATCTATTTGCTGTCTACAAGAGACTCATTTTAGACCTGAAGACACCTTCAGATTGAAAGTGAGGGGATGGAGAACTATTTATCATGCTACTGGAAGTCAAAAGAGAGCTGGAGTAGCCATACTTATATCAGACAAACTAGACTTTAAATAAAAGGCTGTAACAAGAAATGAAGAAAGGCATTATATCAAAATTACAGGGTCTATCCATCAGGAAGAGCTAACAATTATAAATGTCTATGTGCCGAATACAAGGGCCCCCAAATATATAAAACAATTACTCACAAACATAAGCAACCTTATTGATACGAATGTGGTAATTGCAGGGGACTTTAACACTCCACTTACAGAAATGGATAGATCATCTAGACACACGGTCAATAAAGAAACAAGGGCCCTGAATGAGACATTGGATCAGATGGACTTGACAGATATATTTAGAACTCTGTATCCCAAAGCAACAGAATAGACTTTCTTCTCGAGTGCACATGGAACACTCTCCAAGATAGATCACATACTGGGTCACAAAACAGCCCTTCATAATACAAGAATTGAGATCATACCATGCATACTTTCGGACCACAATGCTATGAAGCTTGAAATCAACCACAGGAAAAAGTCTGGAAAACCTCCAAAAGCAGGGAGGTTAAAGAACACCCTACTAGGGGTGCCTGGGTGGCTCAGTCGGTTAAGCGGCCGACTTCGGCTCAGGTCATGATCTCGTCGTCTGTGAGTTCGAGCCCTGTGTCGGGCTCTGTGCTGACAGCTCAGAGCCTGAAGTCTGTTTC
The DNA here is from genome assembly GCF_007474595.2 of Lynx canadensis. NCBI lineage: Eukaryota > Metazoa > Chordata > Mammalia > Carnivora > Felidae > Lynx > Lynx canadensis. The sequence goes on along the minus strand of NC_044312.2, from coordinate 90,905,984 downwards.
AGATTCTGTGTCTCCCTCTCTCTGACCCTCCCCTGCTCATGCTCTGTCTCTCCCTGTCTCAAAAAATAAATAAAATGTTAAAATAAAAAGAACACCCTACTAAAGAATGAATGGGTCAACCAGGCAATTACAGAAGAAATTTAAAAATATATGGAAACAAACGAAAATGAAAATACAACAGTCCAAATGCTTTGGGATGCGGCAAAGGCAGTTCTGAGAGGAAAATACATTGCAATCCAGGCCTATCTCAAGAAACAAGAAAAATCTCAAATACAAAATCTAACAGAACACCTAAAGGAAATAGAAGCAGAACAGCAAAGACACCCTAAACCCAGCAGAAGAGAAATAATAAAGATTAGAGCAGAAATAAACAATATAGAATCTAAAAAATCTGTAGAGCAGATCAATGAAACCAAGGGTTGGTTTTTTGAAAAAATAAACAAAATTGATAAACCTCTAGCCAGGCTTCTCAAAAAGGAAATCCAGGCTTCTCTTTGGGAATGACCCAAAGAGATAAAATCATGATTGAAAATGGAATTATTACAACCAATCCCTCAAAAATACAAGCAATTATCAGGGAATACTATGAAAAACTATATGCCAACAAACTGGACAGCCTGGAAGAAATGGACAAATTCCTAAACACCCACACACTTCCAAAACTCAATCAGGAGGAAATAGAAAGCTTGAACAGACCCATAACGAGCAAAGAAATTGAATCAATTATCAAAAATCTTCCAACAAATAAGAGTCCACGACCAGATGGCTTCCCAGGGGAGTTCTACAAGATGTTTAAAGCAGAGATAATACCTATCCTTCTCAAGCTATTCCAAGAAATAGAAAGGGAAGGAAAACTTCCAGACTCATTCTATGAAGCCAGTATTACTTTGATTCCTAAACCAGACAGAGACCCAGTAAAAAAAGAGAACTACAGGCCAATATCCCTGATGAATATGGATGCAAAAATTCTCAATAGGATACCAGCAAATCGAATTCAACAGCTTATAAAAAGAATTATTCACCATGATCAAGTGGGATTCATTCCTGGGATGCAGGGCTGTTTCAACATTCACAAATCAATCAACGTGATACATCACATTAATAAAGAAAAGATAAGAACCACATGATCCTGTCAATTGATGCAGAAAAAGCATTTGACAAAATTCAGCATCCTTTCTTAATAAAAACCCTCGAGAAAGTCGGGATAGAAGGGACATACTTAAAGATCCTAAAAGCCATTTATGAAAAGCCCACAGCTAACATCATCGTCAATGGGGAAAAACTGAGAGCTTTTTCCCTGAGATCAGGAACATGACAGGGATATCCACTCTCACCGCTGTTGTTTAACATAGTGCTGGAAGTTCTAGCATCAGCAATCAGACAACAAAAGGAAATCAAAGGCATCAAAATTGGCAAAGATGAAGTCAAGCTTTCACTTTTTGCAGATGACATGATATTATACATGGAAAATCCGATAGACTCCACCAAAAGTCTGCTAGAACTGATACATGAATTCAGCAAAGTTGCAGGATACAAAATCAGTGTACAGAAATCAGTTGCATTCTTATACACTAATAATGAAGCAACAGAAAGACAAATAAAGAAACTGATCCCATTCACAATTGCACCAAGAAGCATAAAATACCCAGGAATAAATCTAACCAAAGAGGTAAAAGATCTGTATGCTGAAAACTATAGAAATCTTATGAAGGAAATTGAAGAAGATAAAAAGAAATGGAAAAACATTCTGTGCTCATGGGTTGGAAGAATAAATATTGTCAAAATGTCAATACTACCCAAAGCTATCTACACATTCAATACAATCCCAATCCAAATTGCACCAGCATTCTTCTCGAAGCTAGAACAAGCAATCCTAAAATTCATATGGAACCACAAAAGGCCCCGAATAGCCAAAGTAATTTTGAAGAAGAAGACCAAAGCAGGAGGCATCACAATCCCAGACTTTAGCCTCTACTACAAAGCCGTAATCATCAAGACAGCATGGTATTGGCACAAAAACAGACACATAGACCAATGGAATAGAACAGAAACCCCAGAACTAGACCCACAAACGTATGGCCAACTACTCTTTGACAAAGCAGGAAAGACTATCCAATGGAAAAAAGACAGTCTCTTTAACAAATGGTGCTGGGAGAACTGGACAGCAACATGCAGAAGGTTGAAACTAGACCACTTTCTCACACCATTCACAAAAATAAACTCAAAATGGATAAAGGACCTGAATGTGAGACAGGGAACCATCAAAACCCTAGAGGAGAAAGCAGGAAAAGACCTCTCTGACCTCAGCTGCAGCAATTTCTTACTTGACACATCCCCAAAGGCAAGGGAATTAAAAGCAATAATGAACTAATGGGACCTCATGAAGATAAAAAGCTTCTGCACAGCAAAGGAAACAACCAACAAAACTAAAAGGCAACCAATGGAATGGGAAAAGATATTTGCAAATCACATATCAGACAAAGGGCTAGTATCCTAAATCTATAAAGAGCTCACCAAACTCCACACCCGAAAAACAAATAATCCAGTGAAGAAATGGGCACAAAACATGAATAGACACTTCTCCAAAGAGGCCATCTGGATGGCCAACGGGCACATGAAAAGATGCTCAATGTCACTCCTCATCAGGGAAATACAAATCAAAACCACACTGAGATATCACCTCACGCCAGTCAGAGTGGCCAAAATGAACAAATCAGGAAACTATAGATGCTGGAGAGGATGTGGAGAAACGGGAACCCTCTTGCACTGTTGGTGGGAATGCAAACTGGTGCAGCCACTCTGGAAAACGGTGTGGAGGTTCCTCAAAAAATTAAAAATAGACCTACCCTATGACCCAGCAGTAGCACTGCTAGGAATTTACCCAAGGATACAGGAGTACTGATGCATAGGGGCACTTGTACCCCAATGTTTATAGCAGCATTTTCAACAATAGCCAAATTATGGAAGGAGCCTAAATATCCATCAACTGATGAATGGATAAGAAATTGTGGTTTATATACACAATGGAGTACTATGTGCCAATGAGAAAGAATGAAATATGGCCCTTTGTAGCAACGTGGATGGAACTAGAGAGTGTGATGCTAAGTGAAATAAGCCATACAGAGAAAGACAGATACCATATGTGTTCACTCTTATGTGGATCCTGAGAAACTTAACAGGAACCCATGGGGGAGGGGAAGGAAAAAAAAAAAAGAGGTTAGAGTGGGAGAGAGCCAAAGCATAAGAGACTCTTAAAAACTGAGAACAAACTGAGGGCTGATGGTGGTGTGTGATGGGTATTGAGGAGGGCACCTCTTGGGATGAGCACTGGTTGTTGTATGGAAACAATTTGACAATAAATTGCATATATTAAAAAAAAAGTATAGTGGTATGAACTTTCTCTCTTTACTGCTCAACACCAATTTTTTTAATTGCTCTTTTTATTTTTTGGTATGAGCACTTAACATGGGCTCTATTAACAACTTTTAAGTGCACGCATACAGTATTCTTAACTATATACAATGTTGTGCAATAGATCTCTAAAACTTATAAATTTTGTATAACTGAAACTTTATACCTGATATGATAGCAACTCTCCATTTCTCCTTCATCCTAGTCCTGGTCACCCATCATTCTATTCTGTTTCTATGAGTTTGCCTACTTTAGGTACCTAATATAAATAGAATTGTAGTATTTGCTCTTCTGTGACTGTCTAACTTCACCAAGAATAATGTCCTCCAGGTTCATCCACACTGTCGTATAAGGCATGATTTCCTTCTTTTTTAAGGCTGAATAATATTCTATTGTATGTACGTACTGCATTTTCTTTATCCATTCATCCACTGATGGGCAATCAGGTTGTTTCCAAATCTTGGCTATTGTGAATATATGCTCAATGAACACGGAGGTGTTAATATATCCTCAACGTAGTGATTTCAGTTCTTTTGGATATATACTCAAAGGTGGGAATGCTGAATCAGATGGTAGTTCTTTTTTTAATTTTTTGAGGATTCTCATATTGCTAGAGTGGCTGCACCATTGTACATTTCCATCAGCAGTGTATGAGAGTTCAAATTTCTCCTAAAGAGCACTTGTTATCTTTGGTTTTGGTTTTTGGTTTTATAATAGGCATTCTAACAGATATGATGAGGTGATATGTTGTTGTGATTTCTATTTGTATTTTTCTAATAATTAGTGATATTGACCATCTTTTCATGGATTAATCGTTCATGTGCACATTTCTTTGAAGAAACATGTTTAGGTCTTTTGCCCCTTTTAAATTAAAATATTATTACTATTTTTAGTATTAAGTTGTAGGAGTTACTTATATTGTTTGGATTATTAGCCACCTATCAGATATAAGGTTTATGGATATTTTCTCCCATTATGCAGGTTGCTTTTTCACACCATTGCTTAGTTTCTTTGCTGTGCACAAGCTTTTTAATTTGATGTAGTTCCTCTTGTCTAGTTTTACTTTTGCTATGCTTTTAATGTCATATCCAAGAAATACTTGCTTAGATCAATGCCATAAAGGCTTTTTTCCTGATTTCTGCTAGGCATTTTATAGTTTCAAGTCTTACTTTTAAATCTTTAATACATTTTGAAATAATTTTTGTGCCTGGTATATGTTAAGAGTCTAATTTTATTATTTTGTATGTCTATATCTGGTTTTCCCAAAACCATTTGTTGAAGAGGCTATCTTTCCTTACCAAAGATCAGTTGATCTTTTGTGCATGGATTTATTTTTGCTCTGTAATCTGTTCCTTTAGTCTATATGTCTGTTTTTATGTGAGCTTCATACTATTTTAATTACTGTACCTTTGTAATATACTTGGCAATTGGGAAGTGTAATGTTTCCAACTTTGTTTTTTCTTAAGGTCGCTTTGGCTATTCAGGGTCCATAGTGGTTCCATATGAATTTTAGGATTTTCTTTTCAATTTCTGTAAAAAAATGTCATTTAGATTCTTATAGAAATTACAATGAATTATAGATCACTTTGGTAGTATGGACATTTTTGCCATATTAAGTCTTCCTAACAATGAACACAATATGTCTTTCAAATTACTTATATATATATTTTTTTTCATCTCTATTATGTAGTTTTCAAGTACAAGTATTTCACTTTCTTGATTAAATTCTCTCGTATGTATTTATTCTTTTTGATGCAGGTGTAAGATTGTTTTCTTAATTTCTTTTTTGGATAGTTCAATCTTAGTGTATAGAAACAAACTGATTTTTCTATGTTGATTTTGTATCCTGCAACTTCACTGAATTTAGTTATTAATTCTAACAGGTTTTCCCCCCATTTTTTGGTAGTCTTAAGGTTTCCTATGTATAAGATTATATCATCTGCAAACAGAGATAATTTTATTTTCTCCTTTCTGATTTGGATCCCTGTTATTTCCTTTTATTGCCTAGTCCCTCTGGCAATAAAAGGAAGTAATCCTAGAATCCTTAGGATTTCTAGTACTATGTTGAATGGAAGTGATGAGAGTGAGCTTCTTTACCTTGTTCTGATCTTAGTGGAAAAGCTTTCAGTTTCTCACTGTTAATGTTAGCTATGATTTTGTCATGCATGACCTATTATGCTGAGTTTAAATGCCTTCTAACTTTTTTTTAAGAGTTTTTAACATGAAAGGGTGTTGAATTTTGTTAGATGCTTTTTCTGCGTCTATTGAGATGATCATGTGATTTTACCCTTTATTCTATTAATATGGTCTATTATATTAATTGATTTGTATATGCATCTCAGGAATATATCCCACTGAGTCATGGTGAATATTGTTTAAAGAACTACGTTTGAAACTGGACTAAATATCATATATAGGATGAAAGTTTTATAAAAGAACTCTTAAATTTAGGTTGCATTTTGTGAAAATCATTTGTACATTTTTAATATTCAAAGTATTTAGAAGTGTAACACACAAACACGGGACAGCTTTTAAAACTTTTAACAAAATGTAAATATTAAAAATCATTTGCTTCTAAACAGAAAGATAATGAAGTTTGTATCAAAGCAAAGTATGAATCTTAAGATCGATAAAGTTGGTAATAATATACAAATATAATTCTTAAATTCTATAATTAAACTTTGGAATATCTTAAATTTGAGCAAAAATATTTCTGGAGATTCTATTTTTGTTAAAAGCATTTATATTCTAAATCAGCATGAGGTTGAAATCCACAATTTTATATTTTACCTTAAAAATGTTGTCTTTAAAAATAATTTTTCAAGCAAGATCTTGGAACGGAGTAGAGAAAGACAGCATATATAAAAATTTTCTGTAGCTATATTTCCACATTTCAAAACAAAGTAAAACTTAGTGAGAATATTCTCTATTTAGTAGAATTTGATCTTATTTAACAAGGTATATTAGCACCTATAGTGAAAACATTTCCTCAACTAAAAAAACATTATGGCACATCAATCGAAGATGTCAATATCAAATATATTAATGATAAAATACAACTGTGAAAGTGATTGAAGTCAAGTTAATTTTACAAATAAAAGCATGTTGTAAGAAATCCATTCTTTAGAAAAATACTAAATTATATCAGAAATAGATAAGCCTAAAAATGTGGTTAAAGCATACAAGCACATATCATTATTATTCTGTTTGTTATTTTAATGTTCAGGTCATTAAGAAGGAAAGTTTTTTATTTTTCTCCAATGTACACTGATGTTACTTTAAATTTTTATAAAAACTTTTTGTTCATAAAATAATTTTACATATGTCTTTTTATATCTACTGATATAATAAAACCAATGTTAGTCAATAAATACCCTAATATATAAACAGAGGAGACAATACATTTTTATATATGTGTCACAAATATACATATTCAAATGTACGTATATGTGTGTGTATAAAATTGTAATTATTAAAATATTGTAACCATTTTTAGTATCTCTTTTATTTTCAGAAGTGTGCTACTGTGGGCAAGAAGTTATATGGCTACCCTAATAAAAAGAGTCCAGGGACACCTGGGTGGCTCAGTTAGTTAAGTGTTCAACTTGATTTCAGCTGAGGTCATGATCCCAGGGTCATGGGATTGGGCCCCACATCAATCCTGAGCATGGAGCCCACTTGGGATTCTCTCTCTCACTCAAAATAAACAAACATTTTTAAAAATGAGTGCATTTTAAATATTATTCAAATCTGAGCAGTGTGCTTTCATTGCAGGTCAGTAAAGTAGGTTTAATTCTCATAAGGTGGGAAGCTTTGGGGATCGAGTCTATTTTTGAGTTGGTAAACAAAGTTGAGAAAGTGAATGGCTCTATGGCAGTTCCTAGGCTTACAGATGGTGGGTCTGATCAGAAAGCTGACAGAGGAAGTTGGTTTCTAAGTAGCAACACCAAGCAGGGTAGGGGTGCGTGCTCCAGCACTCAGTGGCAGATACAGGCGATAGTCAAGTTGTGATTTGGTGACTGTTTTTCAACTTCTCTTCTCCTCTTACCCTACTGACTTACCCATCTGCTTCTTACCCATGGGCTTCCAAATAGCACTGCAAGTGTTCTAGAAACTCAATTAATGTAGCAGAATCAGATGGCAGAAACTGGGTATTCTCTAAAGTAGGCCAAATGTTTTCAGCTGTGGTCAGCCCTACAAAATTTAGAAAGGACCTTCATTTTTCTTCTACATACAGTACCAAAGTAGGGACCTTGTAATTTAAATTATGTTCATTACAAACTTACTCATTTAAAACTTCACAAAGTCAGATCGCCTGTGGAGCAGGGAAAATGTAATGAGCTAGCGCCTGCCAAAGTTAGGGCAATAATGATTTTAAGGTCATGGACTGACAGAATGCTGAAGGAGAAATGGCTGGCAAATATCAAAGATGCAGAAGAAGGAAGTGTATTCCAAGGATTTGTTGAAATGGTGCCACAGCTAGAAGTTGCTTAAGTAGGTTTGAGAGAGTAACATTAGCAGGGTTGGGAATAAACGCTGCTTTGTGAATGAGTCTTGTGCATAAGTAAACCAGAATGATTCTACAGCTAATCTGAAATGGGAAAAGAGAGCAAGAGGTTGGGGGAGGGGTGCAGGTGGAGAAAGAGAAAAGAGGAAATGATTGTCTTTCCTCGTTACTTCCTTGGTCAGAGTCATGAAAGAAATAATAGCCATATCTCACTGAGTAAAGAACTCTTCCCTTTGATCCACAGCCCAGAGGAGAACCAGCTAATAAAAATATGTAACAATTTTTCATGTTTTCACATATTTCTGAGTGCCCAGTATGAGACAAATGCAGTTCGTGGTGTAGGTGATTCAGCAGAGAACAAAGCAAAAAAACCTACTCCCACAGAGGTTCATATTATGGCAGACACCAGGTTAGTATCTGAAAGAAAGGGATCATCAGAAAAGATAGCTGAGCAAGAGATCATAATAAAGTAAAGCAGCTAGCTGTCAGAATATCTGGGGAACGAGTGTTTCAGGGCAAAGAGAAAAGCCACTGCAAAGGCACCATGTCAGCAGCATGCTGGGGAACACGGAGGGACAGGAAGGAGTGCAGCCAGCCCTGGAGTGGACTGAAGGAAAGCAACAGGGATAGGAAATAAAGGAGGGATTTACCATGTAACAGACCATCCCAAAACACAAAAGTCTAGTTATCTGTTGGGCTAGTATTTTAGAGTTTGGGAAGTCATATGTGAAAGTATTGCTAAAGCCTTCATTGTGGTTGAATGCTGAAATCAGCATTTCAGACATTTCACGTGCTTTCAATGTCCTCACATGGCCCATAAGCCTTTCTTGACTGTCTGCTCTGCCACTGCCCTTTAAACAGAGCTGCCTTCTCAGGATCCCCAGGAGTTTGCCAGGGCTTTCTTCCACCTAGCAATTTAGTATCTGCTTTCCTAGCTCATGGCAGGCCACCAACTATGGGTTCTTCTTTGAAGAACACCACTGGACCCTGCTTTGTAACTTTACAAACACACGCCTGACTCTTTTGGCTTCATCCCACCCACTTTTCTCTCACCTCAGTCCTGAAAACTGCTACACCTGCTGTTGCCTGTCTCTAATGTGTCCGCCCATCTCTCCCCCAAAATCCATTTACCCCTCACACACCAGGTTGCTCCAACAGAATGATGGCTATGACTGGGTATTTGAAAGATTAAAATAATGAATCTTGATGACAACATTGTGGAAAGAACCCTAAGGACATAAACTATTTGGTCTTTCTTGATGTCCCATAGTAACATTTGACAAGCTCAGTGAAATCTATGTATCACCTGGACAAGGTTATCCCATGTTAGGTTCCATTTGGATGTTCACAGTTGAAGTTCTTCTGTGATGTTCTTATTTTCATTTTAGTTACAAGAAACTATTTCCCATGACAACAAAAGCATATTAAAGGATTATGTGTGTGCCTGTGTGTATGTTAGACTAACGAAAAAGAATCTTACACTTCATCCCTGCTCACCAGTGCCCACCACCCCTTCAAAATGTTATCTGTTTACAGAGCTCTTGCAAAACTCTGTAATAGGAAAGTGGCCACTTTAAAGGACCTACACCTGATAAGAGATAAAACATTTTCATCTGATCTTTAAGTCCCCACTCTGTCAAAAAGGAGTGGATAGCAATTCTCTAGAAACAATAAACAATGTTGTAGCAATTAAAATTGAGGCAACCAGATAGCACTTAGGAAACCTTTCTTCCTTCTTTTCTTTTCTTTTTCTTTTCTTTTTTCTTTTCTCTTTTTTCTTCTCTTTTCTTTCTTTCTTTCTTTCTTTCTCTCTCTCTCTCTTTCTTTCTTTCTCTCTTTCTCTCTCTCTCTCTTTCTTTCTTTCTTTCTTTCTTTCTTTCTTTCTTTCTTTTTTCTCTTTCCCTTTCTCTTTTTGAGATAGAGAGGACACAAGTGATAGAGGTGTAAGTGATCTCCTTGAGAGAAGGAGAATCCCACAAGGGGCAGAGAGAGAAAGAGAGAAAGGCAGGGCTCACCCAAAGCAGGGCTTGTGCTCACCTGAATTGGGGCTTGAACTCATGAACTGTGAAATCATGACCTAAGCTGCAGTCAAATGCTTAACTGACTGAACCATCCAGATGCCCCAGGAACCTTTCTTTCCAAGCAGAGGAAAATGTGAATGAGCTGGCATGTTTACCCAGGAAATCATGGATTAAATTTCCAAAAGCCCAGGTCTCAATTCTTTGCAGAGGCTACTGGAATCTAGCATCATCATCTTTAGTTATTAATAAGCACATGAAGTGCACTGCTTCCTATGTCAACCCCAGGGCATCTTCCCATTAACCTTACTCCACTCGAACAGAGCACCCTCCTTTCTGAGGGCTTAACCAGTTTTAATCTATGTCGAGATGCTGCTTCTTCACTCATCATTATTTATTTCCAAAATAACTCATTTATGGGAGACCTTATCAAGAGCCAAATAAAACAATAAGAAAGGAAAAAGAAAACTACGTTCAAAAATTGTTATCTGGTTTTATTAAGCTTTTTTTCCTCTTGGAAATTCCCAATAGGTTAAAAAAACCCACAAGCTTCAGGAACAATCATGTGGTTTAACCTTATTAGATAATGCTTACTCTGAGGATTATAGTGTTAGATTTTCAAATGATCACATCACTGTTTCTTAATTAAACCTTCTCATTATTTTTAAACAGCTTAAATGAAGAGCCTTGGTCTGCAATGCCTGAAATTAGGTTTTTAAAAAAGTGTTTTTACATAGACAAGGCAATAAGAAATGAATAACTCTCAAGCGTTCCTCTATCAACCCAATCTGTAATTTTGTCACCCGAAAAAAATACCACTGAGTTATATCAAGTTGATAGGACCATCTTAAATTTTTCTCGGGCTTCTTGTAAATTGTATCTCTCTTATGAAGCATCACCTGATTCATTTCCATTCAAGATTCTTTTATTAAGATAAACATCCCTATATGGAAAGAATTTAGATTATCAATGTCTGTTAAAAACAAACCAAAGCAGACAAAACAAAGAAACCTACTGGTGTTGGCTCAGCAGTCATCTACTTACCTACTCCTTCAAACAATAATCCTTTTTATAAAAATATGTTAATACCCTTTGTTTTATTCTTTTCCTTTCTTGCTTTATTGTTAAGTAATTTTCTTCACATTCAGCAACTGACTTTGGTTTGCTTCTGACAGCGGGGACATATGTAGTAGTTTGAGATTTTGCATTATGGAGAACAATATCAGTAAGAAAATTAACTTAAATCTCAGGATAAGATGTAATATATAATCATTTCAACTATCCCTTGGAATGTGACTCTTTGAAACATTGGTCTAGGTTGTAAACCTTGATATAAAAAAAAAGTGATCTTCTCTAAGTGCTTAATCATTCCCAAATGGACTTCTGAACACATTTCACCTGGAAGGTTAGATAAAAATGGCATCAATTAAGTGTCCACTAAAATTCAGCAAATGTTTCTGAACATGAACTGTCATTTGACAGGTTGCCCCTTTACACGGACCAACCAAGAGAAGCTAAGCAAGCAATGCATCTACCAGATTCTCTCCTCTGGGTAGGCATTTCCTCTAAAATAAAAGTATCCCTGAAGGGAGATGGAATTATTCTCAGGCCCAGATTTTGACAGAATGACTATGTTTGAGATGCACTAGCTACCCCCAAATTCACTATACACATAGGAAATGGAAATATGTAGAAGTTGGAAAAACACTAAACTTAATGTAAAGTTGCTGACATTACCATATAGCTGTGAGGAAAAGCAAAATTACAGAGAATATTAGTAATGTAGTGGAATCTCAAAAATCTAAAACACAACCAGCACTCTCAATTTGCCAGTATTTTCCAAAAGTTAATTATTCAGAGGACCCAACTAAAATACCTGGAGAAGTTTGCATCAGAAATTTAGGTGGTAGTAATAGTTTGAGTTTAGAATTAAGATCAATTCATATTCAGTCACTGGTACCATATGAAACTATGAAACTAGACAACAAAATTTAATGGCTCTTAATTTTAATTGCATCAGTCCCCTCCCCTCTTTCCCTCTCATTCTCCCTCTCCCTGTCTTTCTCATATGATCACACCCCTCTTGAAAATCTCTCCTCTCCAAACATCCATTAGATGTCACACTTTTGGTTCTCAACGTTACACTTTGATCACTCCTTCTTGGGTGTTTGCAAATGACTACATGACATCTTGATCTGAATGTTTCATTAGTACCTTAAAACTCAGTATTCCTCAAATGAACTCTTCTTTTGCCCACAGCCTGCTCCTATTTCCACGTTCTTAATCTCCAGTGGTGTAGATGTTATGTTCTTGAATCACCAGGATGCAAATGTTGGCTGTATTTGTAACTGATTCCATTCACGCTTTACCCCATCTGAAATCAACTGTCAAGCCCCTTTTAGTGCTATCTCTACAGTATCTTACACATTCATTTTTTTCTATTTCATCCCATTCCCTCCACCATTGCTTAGACCTTTTTCAGCATCCCCTAAAGTATCAGAATAGCTTTCTACTAAGCATCTTCCTGTCTGTCTTCATCTTTTGCTCATTTCACACACTGGAGAATTGTTAATTATCCTATCCTTTTAATAGACTTCAAGCTTTCTTAAGGACAAAGTCTTAGCTTTATTCAGTGTCTTCCCTACTCTGTGAAACAGGCTGATGGAGACCTCATTGTTGCAAATGTTGCTGTAACATGGGAAAGGAAAGAAAACAAGACCCAAATGAAGTGTGCAAATCTCATGGCCACACCTAACTTCAAGGCAGTGGGAAGGCACAATCCAGCCATGTGCCTAACAGAATCAGACTGTTTGGTGGACAGTACTGATGATGACCACAGAGCTGCTCTCACATGCTTTAATAACCAGAAATTCTCTATGAGCCCCTACAGGAAAATTATAGTTTAACTTGCTGTAGCTCTTCACCACGATGGACAAGGATTTTGCTCCTACTACAAAGAGAAGCATCTTTTGTTATTCTGCTGACATGGATTTATTATAACAAATTGGAAATAGCCTTATAAACAAGGGGATTTATAATAGATCTGTAATCTGAAAGAATAACACTATCAACTAGCTAGGTTTTTAATATTTCATAATGTTAGAAGATAGGAGACAGTATTTACATATATTAACTTATTTAATCCCCCCAATATACCCTAAAACAAGCATGATTATTATCAACATTTTAAAGAGAAGAAAAAAACACCAGAAAAGTCAAATAATTCATTCAGGCTCATAGAGCAAGTGGGTGAAACAGAGTAGAAATCAAACCGAAGCAGTCTGACCCCACAGCTAGCCCTTTTAACCATGGCAATGTACTACTTTAGTTGAGTATCTTTAATGATTTATTAAATTAATTATATGGTCTGCTTCCAAGAAAGAAAAAAAGTACATGTAATTATCAAATGCTGAAATAAGAAGAGTTCATTAATCCTCTTTAAATGCAGAAATACTGAGTTCAAAGTACCTTTATCTGAGAAGTTTAATCATTAATTCTTTGAGGTTATGATTTACAGCTATCATATCTTGGCACAAGTCTGAAGTCTTCATCAAAAGCAGATCACATGTAGAGTATAAATGAGGTCCTAGCAGAGTCTTGGAAGCCAATTGGTTAATGACTATCCTTAATAGTTTATTCAGGTCAAAACCTCTTCTCCCAAGCAAATGAGATAGATGCATAGGATCTCAGGTTCCTTAGCCAAATTCTTGAACAAATTCAAAATTATTTTTTGGAAAAAAAACTACCTATTTATACCTGGCAGCTTTTATTCCAAATGGGAGTTGAATGACCCTCTGTCAAGATCAGAGTGTGAGCCAAGTTTCTCAATATTCAGTTGAGAATGCCAGGCTTTCTGCCTGCATGCCACACACATAAAGCATATGGATGGTCCCTTAATTGACAACACAGAATATCTGCCTTGCAGCATTCCTGAGAGGGTACAGCTGAGAATTTATTATAGTCCAGCATTTGAAAAGAGCCCATTTGACATATTCTAAAGGGCATAATAGCTGTTCATTCCTCCAGATGCTTCAAGTTCCATCCCTATATTAGATTGGCTCATGAGATAATAACTTTTGTTGCCTTTACTATCTTGAATTTTTACCCCCCAAAATTCTTAAAGACTTTGTTGAGTTAACATCTAGGTTTATGAACTTAGTATTTATAGAGGGCTCATAGAAAAATTCACTAAATCACATTTCTCTAGCTCCTATTAATTTCTTGGCAAAGACTTCATGTTGTATAATAATCCTTGTCTAGAGATCTCTAGAAAATGCTACCTTCATAAAAAAATAATTTAACTTGTCTATTCATTGTCTAGTGCCATATAACAAATTATCAAATAACATACATGTATCATCTCTCAGTGTCTGTATTTCATGAATGTAGCTGCAATGTAGTGGGGTCCTCTGCTTTTGCTTCTCCTGAAACTGTAATGCTTTCAAGATTAAGGTCTTATCTGAAGGCTCAACTAGGGAAGGATTCCCTTTAAGCTTTGCTTACATGATAGTTTGGTTGTATTTGTTTCCTAAGAATTGTTGGACTGTGGCTTTCACTTCCTTGCTAGATATTGTCTGGAAGCTGCCCTATAGTTCCTATAAATGGATCTCTCCAGCATGACTATTTATTTCATCAACACCAAAAAGAGAGAGCCTACCACTCAGAAAGACAGTAGTCACAAATTTATGTAGTCTAATTATGGAAGTGAAATCCTCTCCCCTCTGTTGTATCTTATTGTTTAGAAGCAAGGTACTCATCCAGGCCATACTTAAGAAGAGCCAATCTTAGAGTCTGCCTGTCACATCTTGCTAGATGAATTTTGATACATTACATCATTACAGTGTTCTTTGAATGTTGATAAATAAACTTTTAGGGCTAAGTTTCAGTAATTAACTCTTCCAAGTTTTCTAATGTATTTTTCTCTTACCACTAAATGTTTCCTAATCTTCCTTTAAACTTTTAATTTTCATTTGCTTTACTTGATTTTATTACCTCACTATTGTTAGGAAACTCAAATATAGTTTGGAACAACATGTGATACAGACTAAGTAATAATAAATGGTGACCTGGTGTCTTAATCTGCTTGAGTTGCTATAACAAAATACCACAGACCAGGTGACTTTATAGAGTTTTATTTCTCACAATTCTGGAGGCCGGATGTCCAAGGGTGCCAGCATGGTTGGTTGGGGGCCCTTTTCTAGAAAGCAGACTTCTCACTGTGCCCTTACATGGAAGAAGGGGCTAGGGAGCTCTGTGAGCTTTTGAAAAGTACTCATGCCATTCATGAGGGCTCTACCCTCATGACCTAATCACCTCCCAAAGGCCCCGCCTTCTAACACCATAACACTTGGCATTAAGATTCCAATGTAAATTTGGGGAAATATACAAACATTTAGACCATAGCACGTGGGCTACTTAGATCAAGGTCCTAATACATAAGGTTGCTGATACCTCAACTCAGCAACATAGTCAGGTAAATATAAGTAAGCAAGATTTTTGAATATAAGTAAGCAAGATTTTTGAAGAGTGCATCCCCTTCTTACCCCCTCTAATTGGTTATTGGCAACCAAATAATTTCTCAAGTCTGAATGTGGAAAACAAAAAAAGACTTTGAGTGCTGAATATCATGTTAAAGAAAATTATCACAATGACATTTAGGGAAAAGGACAACCTAGTCAATAATATGTAATCACAGCTACAGTAGAAATCTTTTCCTAATGTTATAACACAGGTTTTGAAATCATACGTGAATTTGACTTAATGATTCTGCCATTTCGCTGTGCCTTTATTTACCTTTTAATTGGAGTTGTAAAATAATTCATCATTTACATCTTAATGTGTTGTATTCTATGCCAAATTTTATGCATTAGTTAAAGAACCCCATTTAGTAATCAAGACACTAATTTAAAGCTTACCTCACTTCCCATGCAGGGTAACAATCATAAATAATTTTAATGACAACATCAGGAATGCTTGAAATATCTGAAGGGTCATTTGTCTTGCCTGAGCAATATTCAGAATCGGAAAAAAGAAATGATTTACATTATAGTAATTAGGCCCTTTTTTAATTCGTTTCATTCTTTAATCAAGCTATAACCTGATGAATTAAAATTATGATATGTCAGTGCCTTTCAATACAACAACAAATATTTTCTGGCATTTCTCTGGCTTGAACAAAACTTTGGTTTCCATGGATGCCAGTTATACAGCTTCCAGTTGTTCAGCCTCACAACAAGGAAAGAAAAAAATTGTTTTTAGTGCTGGTCTTTTAACATGAAGCATAAAGGGAAACCACGGAATGGAGCATTGGTAAATGATTGTTCTCCCCAGGAGGAACATCCTTTCAAGACGATGCTACTAGCAGATTCATGCAGGAAGGACAAGGAGGTTCAAATGGAACTAATGCTCTCATGTCTTCTATTTAAATGGTTACAGCTTCACTGGAGAGGAACTGGGTTCTGAGCTCATCCTCTAGTTAACTGCTGGATAATTGCATGAAATACTCAGTAAGTTCACCATGGTCATTTCAACAGAAATTTAAAGACTTCTAGGCTGACCTGGAGTTGGCTATAAGCTTGGGGAAAAAAATCATTACATTGTTTTAACAGATCCCACAAAATAGATCCCCACAAAATAACAGATCCCACTGTTCCTGCTGCAACAGTGTAGTATGCATGGAATTAATGAGCTCTTTGAGGGCAGAAATCAAGACTTTTTTTTTATTTTTGTATCTACAATATTTAACATAATGGCTGACCCATTGTAGGTGATTTTTAGAAAAGATTTTAGAAGTCAACCACAATGCTTTGCTTCTACAAATTATGTAGTCACTTCCATTTATTGTCATTTTTTTCTTCTTGATATTTAAGCGACTGGTCATTAACAATCTACAAAATGGCCAGAGAAACTTAATGAAAGTAGAGGTAATTTGTGGAATGTAGAGTGCTTCAGCGAATGAGTGGAAGTCAATAAGTACTCCACATGAGCCTATTGTATGCTGGAAACATTGTAGAATTCTATACAGGAGACTACAGAAGGAGTTTGCAATCTCAAACACTAAAGTTTATAATCATATCAGATTAACTTTATATTCAATGGTAAAAGTCTCTTTATAGAGATATCATAATACAAATTACATTAATTTGAATGTACCTATAATTATGTGCATTTGTGTGTGCATGTGTATATGTGTGTGAGATGCCTTAAGGTAAGTTTTAAACCAAGGCTGTACCTAATTTAAACAAAAAATACACATCAAATCCATTTCTTCCCAAAATGATTTTACTTTCAAAACTAAAGAGTGGTGCTACACAGACATCTATGTGTGTCTAATAATCTCTTTAGAAATGTAAGCAGCTTAGAATCCAAATGCTTGAGTTATTTTGGGGTTACATGAATTTTATTACCTGATATGATAGACAATAATAGGAAGCTCAGCCTAGGTTTCAGCAACTCCAAAATGACTACTTAATTAATTTAAAAAATAGGTGAACTATCTAGTGAACTGAATTAACATCAACAAATTGCTACTGATGCATAGAACCAACATTTGGAAACTCGGCAGATGAGGCTCTTTCTACAACAGGAAATATAAAAATGTCTGGTTCTCAGTTATTAAATCAGTAGCATTTGGTTAAAAATCATCAATGCAAAGTATGTTTCCAAGTAAATGTGTAAATTTTCCCTGAATTATAAGCGTATATTTTTTAGGAAAGTGGCAGTCATTCCTTTTTAAAAACTTGGTCTGTTTTTAAATTAAGAGAGGTAGAGAGAGGCAATTAGAGGTCATATTAAAAAAAATACAAAATTTTATAATGGAAAAATTTGAATGTTCCTATCTCAGGCTTAGTGGAAAGGTTGCTATGATAAATTTAGAATAAAATAACCAGAATTTAGAATAACATAACCAAAATAATTATTTTAGGTAAACCTCCCTGTCTTTAAGGAGGACTAAATCTAAACTGTTCTACAAAGAAAATTATCTGTCATGGTCTTAACATTTTCCAGAGAATATTATCAATGTTCATTGGCAATATAACCTATAATTGTACAACTTTCTGCAAAATATCAAGTGAAGAAAAGTAGTTAAGAAAAAACATTTTTAAGCAAAATTATCCAGAGGAGTAGTTTGCAGTATTCTAGTTTAATTGAATTAAGATTGTGATGTATTTGTCATGAGAAGCAGAATTGTTTTCTTAACGTGTCCCTTAAAACTGAAGGGTAGACGAATATGGAATTTCAAAATATACACCACTTTGGCATAAGAATTATGTTGAGCTGAAGAGAAACTTGTAGTTTACATGTAGCAGATACAAAAAAAAAAAAAATGCTCCCTGTCCTCTCCTATTTGTCTAAACCTGAACATAAATTTACAAACGCTCCCACCTCTCCCTTCTATGAGGAAGAAACAGAAGTTAAATTACCAGAGAAAACTTTAAACCCCAGCAACCAGGAGATGGCATTTGAGGAATCCACATAACAAACTTGAATGAGCATTTATCTCCACCTTTGGAAACCCAAAACTGCTTTCATTTGTTTTATCATTTCTCCACAAATACACTGTTCTTTGTTAAAAATGCTCTGGAAGCTGGAGTTCTAAGTTACTACTTTGAATTACTCATTTTACTTGGATATCTCCCACATATATATGATACGTTCATGTTAATAAACTTCTGTTTTTCTCTTGTTAATGTGTCTTTTATTACAAAGTTCTCAGGCAAGAACTCTGAAGGGCTGAGGGAAAATTATTTTTCCTCCCCTACAAAAGAGTAAATCACTAAACAAGACCTTGGGGATCTGAAAAAATATTTATAAGCTAAGCAAACTTTCCTTTGGTAGAAGGTCACTAAATACATTGGATGAATAATGGATTTCCATTTTGAAATAGCAGCAAACCTGGGATAATCCCATCAAAATGTGAACGTAATAAGGTATTGGGTATTGGAATGTAACTAAAATGTAGTAAAAACAGTTCAAAAATACCATTTGTTCAGCACTCACTATTGATGTCACCATTGTCAGGTATTACCCTAAACTCTTACTTGATTAAACTAGGACAACCTTGAGAGGTGTCCCACATTTTAAATAAATGCAGAACATGTACAAATTCATATCCAGCTTCATCTGACCTGAAAACCTATATTCTTAACCAGTGGTCACCATGGAACATAGTCATTGAGTTGAAGCAGTAATTTAACATCTAGAACTGAGTCAACTGACATCTACATGTTGATCAGCAAGAGAACGAGGGCTCTTAGATTTTCATCAGTAGAGGAAAATATGCTCACCCCTATGGTTTGTTGTGGAAATCAATTTTGTAACCTAAAAAGTATATATAACTGAGGATTTTAGAATTTCAATTTCTAAAAGGTGAATACGCCTAGAAATAGGCAGAATAAAAGCAAGCAGAAACGAAAAAAAGAATCAATAAGACTAAATAAGATAGTAATAGTCATTAGCATTGATTTGACCTTTCTTTATATTCTGGCAGGCATTCTATACCTACTATCTCTAATCCACATCAGGAACTATCAAAGTAGATATCTGTTGAGGTGAAGGCCTACCAGTATCTGTTATGGCATCCTCCCTTATTTCATAGAGGAGAGAGAAAACAGAAACCTTGGTCAGTAACTTTGACCAAGGCCTGGAACCCTAAGTCAGGTATGTTTGACACCAAAACCCCAGCGTTTTCAAACATTATATTCTCATTCAGTTACAGGTGATCCTTGAACAACAAAGGTTTGAACTGCATGGGTTCACTAAGATGTGGATTTTTTTAAATACAGTATAGTACTGTTGATACACTTTCTCTTTTTATGGTTTTCCTAATAATATTTTCTCTAGTTTAATTTATTGTAACAATACATATAATACATATAACATACAAAGTATGTGTTAAACAACTGTTTAAGTTATTTGTAAGGCTTTGTTCAGGTCCACAGTAGGCTATTAGTAGTTAAGGTCTGGAGGAATCCAAAGTTTTATGGAGATTTTTGACTGCATACGTGGAAGGTATCCCAACCTTTGTATTGTTCAAGGGTCAACTGTACTCTTTGGCTTTCGTTGTTTGCCATTCCTATTTTCTGTTACTCAAGCGTTCTTCACTACTAAATAGTAGCAAAAGGTAGCATACCACATGCTGATGGACTGATGGATTCCACAAATCCCCCTCGATTAATCTTCTAGTTTTGCCTGTGCCAACCTTTGCTGAGATCAGCAGTTCCTGCCACTCAGTGCTTCGGGAACACAATGTTACATTAACCAGAAGAGCCCACAGACTCTACTTGGTCCCACAGAGTGTTATATAATAGAACATTCCATTATAGACAGTCTCGGGTTTAAACAGCTTCAAAAGATTGTATAGAAGAGTGGCATGGGGAGAAAAGAGCAGTCTTAGACATTGGGTGTGCAAACTGCAGAGCTGAATTTTGCAAATTACAAACAAAATATCTAGATTTAAACAGATTTTTGTCCCACTTTTAAGATTGCATTTTGGCTCCATTCGGACCAAGCCCAAAGCTGACCTTGATCAAAGCTGCTTTTGTTCTTTTATCCCCAGTGCTGACTGGGAGCGGGCAGGCTACTTTGTTTCTACATTTCCTATGGCTATGTCTCCATTTGCATCCTTTCTCTCTAGGCAGTTTGGGCACATCTCTGCTCATTTATTAATATCTTCATAAATGTAAAACCTAGGGCCCTATTTATCTAGTCATTGTAAGTCTATAAAACAGTAATGTGGAATGTAAAATATTCAGTGATTCTAAAGGGAAGAAAATTCTATATTTGACCTTATTTCCATTGGTCCATTCATCAATGACTCAAAAATATTATCAACTTGATCATCATACATAAATAAGAACTGAATCTCTAATGAGGGATTAAACTAAAATTACTTTAAAAGCAAGCATATCCAAGTCAATGTTTTATAAAACCTTGACTGGGATCATAATTTTGCTTGTCATCTTTTTCATAAAAGAAGATTTACACATCCTATGATAGCACTAACCTTTTCAAGAATGGCAAGTACACTTCATATATTTAAGTAATTATGAATTATGACCACTAAATTATGGTATCTAAAAAAATCAGAGAAAATGTGGGAAAATAGGAGAACTCAAATGAAAAGAGACGGTGACTTTATTCTATTTTCAACCTTTTTGTGTTTAACTCCGTAATATTACCATATCTGGTGCTTTTAGTTAAGTGATTCCTATTTCCTTTTATTTTCCAGATCATAAATAAGCATATAAACAAATTAATTAGACAATTCAAAATTATTTATTGAGTACCTACTTTTGGCCAAGTGTAAAAGTGTTTCGGTACACTAATGTTGGTTAGTTTATGAGGGAGAGCATAGTGTATCCATAATAACATCCATTCATTAAATCACGCAACAAACATTTATCAAGTACCGTCTCTGAACCTGGAACAGAGAGGTGAATATTATACTACTGCCCTTCTTCAGGGAGCACAGGAAGGGGAGGGAGAGAGGTGAACACACAGAGCTGTATACAGCTGTAATATAGTGTAGGAAGCACTTTGTTGGAAGTGTATATGAGGTACATTTGTGGCACAGAGGAAGAATGAATGCCACCCAGAGATCCAACAGTTGGGTCTTGAAGGACAGTATGTGGCAAAGTGAAGGGTAGAGGTAGAACAGCTACTTGCATTCAAGACAGAGGAGAAAAACATGTGCAAAGATCTGGAAGCACAAAATGTAACTGCAAGTGGTATAGCAAGAGCCTGGTGTTGGACAAGAGGTCCAAGGGGGCACAAGCTGTCATGTTATAGCCTGTGAATGCCATCCTGCAAGAAACTGGGAACCATTACAGGATTTTAAACAGCAAACTTATTATATAGTTTGATCTGCAATTTAAATAATATCTTTCTTGGGCCGCCTGGGTGGCTCAGTTAATTAAGTGTCCAACTTCAGCTCAGGTCATGATCTCATGGTTCACAAGTTTGAGCCCCATATTGGGCTCTGTGCTAACAGCTCAGAGCCCGGAGCCTGCTTCGCATTCTGTGTCTTCCTCTCTCTCTGCCCCTCCCCTGTGCATGCTCTGTCACTCTCAAAAATAAACATTAAAATTTTTTTAATTTTTTTTTTAAAATGTATCTTTCTGGACGTACTATGGAGGATGTGTTTAGAAAAGGGAAGAAGAGGTTTTGAGTCAGAGAGATCAATTAAGAGCCAAAATTTGACGAAAACCTAAACTAACCATAAAAATAATAAACAGCAAATATCTCCTAAGCACTCTCTATGTACTAACCTCCACACTAAGCATTTGAATGGATTCTCTCACTGAATTTTTTCATCAATCACAATTCACTTCCCTAACATTCACATCTTCCATCTGTGCATTTTACAGATGAGGAAATGTGACCTAAGGAGGTGAAGAAATCTGATCAAAGTCACATGGCCAATAAATGATAGACCAAGAATCAGCCCAGGGAAACATTTAAGAGATTGTTAGGAGGCATAATCGACAGAGGTGAATAACCAATTAGATGCAGGAGATAAGAAGAAGCTACAGAAAGTACTCCACAACCAATCATTCCCTTTTCCCTATTATACCTAGAATATTGGCATGGCTGGAGAGGGCAGCCATTATAATACTTGTAAAGGCGACCTACAACCTGACCATAGTTAGGACTTCCCTCAGATGACCTATACGATTGGGAAAGAGTAACTGTTATACCCAACAGCCACAGAATCTGTGGGAAACCTGTACCTATTTGGCAGTTATTGCTCCTATATCGCTCGTGTAAATATCCTCATTCTAGAAGATGCAGTAAGAGACTACATAAAAATTCTTCCACAGATTTTTGATTGTAGGCCCAGTAAGAGATTCTTACATTGATAAACTGACAGATAGAACTTATTCCAGCAAATCGAGGATGCCATATAGCCATGATTAGAATGGCTTATATTTCACATCCTCCATAAAATTGATATCCCCACACTCTTTACAGAATTAAAAGCTAAATAAAGAAAACAACCATGTGGTATAAATTAGAGAAAAGCAATGGTGCCATCACAGTGAATAAATTTAAACCCTCTAGCTGTAGCATGTACGTTCCATATGTTTTATGTACATATATACTATGTTACTGTGGGGGATTTTAGGTCTACATGGCTTTTAACAAATAATTTCTATAAGAGTTGAGAATGTGAACTCAATTGGCAAATGTTATTGAGGTACATTTAATTCACAGACTGATAGAAAATTAAAAGACTACTGGACAGTCCGAATACATTTCTCTGTAAACCTATGTCATCTAGATAAAGGCCTTTATAATTTCACTCATACACCTAGCCTTAATTCATTAACATGTTCCTCTAATGATCCAGTAAGAGATTCTTTTTTCCATATGAAATGAATTTTTAGCACCACCTGGGTGGCTCAGTCGGTTAAGCCTCCGACTTCAGCTCAGGTCATGATCTCACGGTTTGTGAGTTCAAGCCCCGCATTGGGCTTTGTGCTGACAGCTCAGGACCTGGAGCCTGCTTCGGATTCTGTCTCTCTCTCTCTCTCTCCCCCTCCCCTGCTTGCTCTCTCTCTCTCTCTCTCTCTCTCTCTCTCTCTCAAAAATAAATAAACATTAAAAAATTTTTTTGATGATTTTTAACAAGTCATACTCTGTATAAACCATCACCTAACATGTTCCTTGAGGGCAATTACTTAGTTACAGGGTAAGCAACTATTAGAATTATAAGGAGACCATAGGAAACATTCTGTATAGCATTTCCTTTTTCTTTAATGTTTACTTATTTATTTTTGAGAGAGAGAGAGAAAGACAGAAAGGCACAAGTGGGGGAGGGATAGAGAGAGAGGGAGACACAGAATCTGAAGCAGGCTTCAGGTTCTGAGATGTCAGCTCAGATTCCAACGCAGGGCTTGAACCTATGAACCATGAGATCATGACCTGAACTGAAGTTAGAGGCTTAACCGACTGAGCCACCCAGGCACCCCATCTGTATAGCATTTCTAAGTTGACTTAGATGAAAAAGTTTACCAAAATGGGGTTTTTCATGAATACTGGATACTTGTGACAAATCCTTGGGAAATTGGATTATATCAAGTTCAACACATTACTGAAACCACATTAAATCATATTTTAATGTGCTAATAAGGAAGATAAATTCCCAAGAGATATGTTCAGAGACTTTTTAAAAATTTACTTTAACACAGAAATCTTTTATTTTAGGAATAATTATCAACACCAATGTTTTTCAGAGCCTGGTTCATATAGCTAATCTAATTTCATTTTCTCATTTTATATATAACACTGAGGTATACAAAGGATAAGTGAAGTTTCTCAAGGTCATAAAATTTCATACTAACAGAACCAGGTCTCAAAACCTGTTTTTTAAATATTTCATTCAACTCTGATTTTTTGTTTGTTTGTTTTTACTTTCCTCTCACCTTTCATGTGTTTAACATGTGCCGTATTTTTTTCCTCTGGCACATTACACACATACAAATGACAAGGGTGAGTTGGTAATCAGTATATACTATAATGAAAAACACTAACAATGGCTACTATTATTGAGTGCCTATCATATGCCAGATAAAATCCAAGGATTTTAGAGCCTGGCTTTTTTCTCACAATAATCCTGCAACATATTGAGATCCATATTATTCTCCCCATTTTACAGTTGAGGAAGGTGCCTCAGAGGCATTTGTAACCGGTCAGGTCACGTAGCTTAAAGGGATGGAGCAGGTCTGGCTGACTCAAAGCCTCTGCTTTGACACCTGACCACCCATCTTGCATGTTAGAAAAAGTAATGCTCTTCACAGGACTCACCCAGACTATTTCTCAGCATAAATTTTGCAGAAGTAAAAAGGTGAATGTGCTTTCTGAAACAGCCCTTTTCTCTTCTACTATAGCACCTTGGAATCCATCAAATACTGACTTTTCCACATTATGGAAAAACTTCTACTCTGGACCACTTTTGTCCTCTCTTAGATTTCTGGTTTTGAAACCTAATGGTCCAAGATATTTTGCAATTGAAAATGTTAAAAGTGATCACTGAAGCATATTCTAATAGTTAAATTATATTAAAAAATAGCCAAGATATTCTAGGTAAAATTTCATCTAAATCTACTGATAGGTGACTTCAGCTAAAGTAACTAAAATAATGAAATATAGTCTAATCAACACAATAAAAGTATATTAGAGTTTAACAGAAAAAGCCAATATAATCTGGTTCTGCCTTATACGAAGAATCCATTGATCCAAGATTTCGTAACAAAGTTAAATTAATTTACCACTATTCCTCTACATACCATATATACCTATTATGAAACACAACATTAGGATTAAATCCATTATAATCCAAGTCAAAACCCAATTCTCACTTATTTACTTACCTTATAAGAAAGGAAAAAAAAAAAACAAATAGATCAGACACTACAATCAACAAAAATAATAGTAATAATAATGACCTTCAAAATTTAGGCAGTTAAGGCACCAAAATGTAAAATAGGTATTCATCAGTCTGCTTTGAAATTGACAAAAATAACCAAAGAGAATAAAATGGCTCCTCTCTTACTCTCTTTACTGATGACGATTAAAGAGGAATACTAAAGTCTTGAAATATCCATTAGATATTAAGTAGATAATTTGATGGCTCTTGCTATTTTGTTGCCAAGTTGTAGCTTTATTAACAATAAGACTGATCCCACTAGCAAGGGCATGGATGTGACTGATACCAATAGTAATAAAAATATTATCCATTGAGGCTTGTCAACTCTTCTTGCTTGCGGCAGCATGAGGAGATCCCTTGACAATGATTCATGGCTTGAAACTCAGAACCATCTGCTCTGTTGGAGAGTTCCTCAGCCAAGGTGAAGAGGGGAGTTTTCACAGCTGTATTCTTTTTCCTTCTAAAGTCTATGGAAAAGCATCCAACATACCACAAAAATCTGGCACTAATTTGAACATGGCAGACATTATCCTCCATATGTTCTTGTTTCAATGGACTCTTTTTACAGTAACTATCTCATTTGATGCCATTTCTTTTCTCTCTTCACCATGTGAAGTGTCAATTTTGCTCACTCTATCAACTTCCTAATATCTTTTTCTTCCCAGGCAGTTCAATTATTTGTCCATCTATATTTTAATGGACAGTATTTTTTTGTTGTTGATAAAATTTTAGGATTTAACTGAATTTCATCAAGTTACATCACTTATTTTATATTTAAGGAAACCAAGGCAAGGAAAGGTTAGATTGTCACCCTAACATGCCATAATTTGACAGTAAAAGAATGAGGACTCAATCATCTGTCACCCAAAATACTTTGCCCAGCATTTACTATTTTATTGAAGGGAAGCTTTAGCGTCTCTGCTATTCTCATTTAGATATCTTAATAAGAAATTGTTTTTGGTTCATTTATTACCTAACAAACCACAGGGAATTTGTCAGGTGAACCAAATAATTCTTATCAAACCAATATGAACAGAAATACATGCAATTCTAAAAGTCTGCTTTTCTTTCTTATATAGAAAAGATAAAACTTTTAAAGTTAAAAGCAAAAATTGGTTTTAAATATCTTCACCTCATATTCCAAATGTGATTCCAAATAAGTTCTAAGAAAATCTAGCATATGTAAATTAGATGATTACATGATAGAGACAAGTCTATTGCTATCTACAGATACCAAGTGAGCTATCACAGGATTCAAATCCCCAAGACTAGACAGTGGGTATGGTTAAGCCTCAGTCTTTTAGGTATGAATAGGTATGAGATACTCCACTTTTGAGAGAATGAATATGGAGCTACTGTAGCAGATATGGAAAAGATTAAACAATTCAAAAAATCATTCTTATAAGCCATTTATTTATGCTACAGCTACCAAGGGTATTCCTTTCACATGATGCAAATAAGAAACTCAAAAAGGTGGATAGAAACTTGCCTTGGCTCAAAAGTCGTTAACTCTCTTCTTCCACATTCCACTGGCCAAAGTAAGAGAGGGGCAATTGTCCAACTTCAGTCCTCTCTAGCCAAGACCAATATCAATGTGGTGTATTAAACCATGAAAAGAGAAGGGAAAGAAGAAAGAATCATGAGCAAATAATTCACTGTTACAGGGAGAACAGCTGTTTTAGTGGAATAGTGTAGGTAGAACCCAAATGTGAGTGTGTTTTAGAAAAAATGGAAGGAGCAGACATTGGAGAGAGTGAAAACAAAATTTCTTTCAAGAAATTTGTTTCAAAAGACAGCAAGGAATGAGAGTGGGAGCAGGAAGGGGTGAGAGTTTTATTTAAAGGAATGTCCTATTGTTTTGTATAGTGGGGAAAATATCAGTTACTTCTATCCTGATGGAAATGATCCTAAAGATAGTGAAAATCAATGGTCCAGGAAAGATGATGTGGGCATTTCTTGTGTGATAGTCTTGACTAAGCAGGAAGGCAAAAGTGCTGCCATGAAAGAGGATGGGTTACCCATAGAAGAGTGGTTGAGAATTGTATCTATGATAAACAGGAGAACAAAATATGTTCTAATACAGGCAGTTGGTTCAATGTGGTGATGAAAACTGGTGAAAGTCCTCTTCCAATTGTTTCAATTTGCTCAGTGAATTAGAGCAAATGTCATCAGAGAATAAGGATGTCATATGAAATGTTGAAGATTTGAGCAGGCAAGAAAAGGTACAAAGTTTTCATCCTAGAGAACTGGTGAGTGAAAGAATAGAGAAGGAATAGAGAGTAGAGAAAGAGTGAAATAGAGTGAAAGAATAGAGAAAGAAAGATAGGATTATCAATGTCGACTGATACTGAAGAATTATAGATAACCTAGGTACACAACCAGAAGTTATGGCTGAAATAAAAAATATGAGAGATTTCAGCTCTAATAGGTAAAGAATTTGGCCGTCATCACTCCCATCCTGAAGGTAAGAAATTAATGGAAAAAAAAATGAAATTCAACAACCTTTCTTGGACTCATCAGAGAGTTAAATTCATAGGGCAAACTGCCACCCCAATGTCTGATAGGAACAAATACAGACAATCACAGCATTCTATAAACTGAAGTGTTTATAAACTTTAAATCAGAGCTACAGACTGTCAGTTTATGGTAATTTTGACAAATTACTGGAGGTTGAGTGTGCACCACCTTGAGAGTGAGAACTCTCAAGGGCCTCGTCTTACAGGATTCCCACAAATTCAGGGACCCTACGGTTTCTCACAGAAAAGACTAAAGAAAAAATCCTTTGTGTTTATAGCATGGGAAAGAGAAAAATAACCATTTCAAAATATGCCCAGAGTATTCATCATAATGAAGGCCTACTCTCTAAGGGAAAAGATTTTACAAAATCCTTCTATGATCTGGAGAGGGGCAATTGTCCAACTTCAGTCCCCTCTAGCCTTTCTGTTTCACCTTAGGGGAGAAAAAAAGAAACACTAGTGAAGGTCACAGCCCAGGGACACAAGCCCATAAAAAGACTAAGGCTTAATCATAAGTTTCCTTCCTCCACATCTTACTACAACACCAACACATCTCCAGTATAATAGTGGACTACAGCTGAATGAGCTATAATATACAGATTTCTACTTGAGAAGGAACTTCGAGGGAAGCCCAAACACAATAAGTGAAACAAAATAATGACACTAGAGGAAACAGAAGCCTTTGGCACATACAGCTGAAGCAAACATTAAACACATTCCAACTCCCAGAAATATTAACACCGAAGGCCTATTTACCTGTTGTCTAATACATCTCCAATAGCTTTCAACATAAAAATGACAAGGCATGCTAAAAGATAAATACAAACAAACAAACAAAACACAGTCTGAGGAAACAAAGTATTCATCAGAAATGGTCTCAAATATGGTACAGATGTTAGAATCATCAGATAGGGTATTTTAAGTCACAGTGATTAATATGTCAAGGGCTGTCATGGAAAAAGTGGAAAACATGCAACACAGATAGCTAATATATACAAAGATATGGAAAATCCAAGAAAGAATCAAAAGGCATGCTCAAAATAAAAAATAGTCCAACATATTGAAGAATGCCCTTAATGGGCTCATTAGTAGACTATACGTGGTGAAAGAAATAGTGAGCTTGAAGATATATTAATAGAACTCCCAAACAAAAACAGAACATCAAAGAACCATAAAATATTTTTAATGGAGTAACATATATTATTTGGAATACCAGAAGGGGAAGAATTGATCTAATATATAACTGTTTATATCAAATAATAATAGTAACAATGCATCAGGTGATTATATAATATGGGCAAGTTAAATGAATGGCATTAAATGAATGTATCTGTACTTCACTCCTTTTTATGGCTGAACAATATTCCATTAAATGTACATACCACAATTTGCCTATCCATTGATTAATTGTTGGGCATTTGAGTTGTTTCTATCTTTTGGCTATTGTGAATAATGCTGCTTTGAATGTACATGCATGTGTATTTGTTTGAGCACCTGTTTTCAGTTCTTTGGAATACATACCTATGTCATGAGGAAAAAATTGTAAATGCTCTGTTATAAGGAACCTGTACTATACTTAAAGTAGTTTAGTGTTACTTAAAGTGAACTTAGGTTTATTGTGAATACATGTTGCAGACTACCACAATCACTAAAACAATTTTTAAAAGAAGTGTAATTGACATGATGAGGAAGGAAAGAAAACAGAACCTTGTAAAATACTCAGTCCAAGCTAGAGATGGCAGAAAAAGAAGCAAAGATCGTATAAACAAAAAAGAAGGGATGCATGGAGGAGAAAAAAAGGAGCAAAGAACCTGTGCAAAACAGAGAAAACAATTACAAACATGGTACATGTTAATGCAACTCTATCAATAATCATTTTAAATGTGAATTGTCTAAATACACCTACTAACATATAGGGATTGTCAGAATAGGTTTAAAAAAAAAAGGACTCAACTTTATGTTGTCTTTCAATGTCCAGTCACAGATTAATAGTAAAGGTATGGGTTGAGAGTTACTCAATGTTAAACACAGAATCAAGATTTGACCCAGCAATTCTACTCTGTCTTGGTCCATTAGGGTAGCTATTACAGAATACCATAAACTGAGTGGCCTATAAACAACCGAAATTTATTTCACACTTTTCTGGAGACTAAGAAGTCTTAGATCAAGGTACCAGCAGATTCAGTGTCTGGAGAGGGCCCAATTCCTGGTTTATAGATGGCCATCTTTTTGCTGTGTCCTCACATGGTATAAGCAACAGGGACCTCTTTAAAACCTATTTTATCAGTGCACCAATCCCATTCCCGATCTCCCAAGATAATTTGGAGGTCTCATCTCCAAATAACATCAGAGCTTGGATTCCCACATATGAATTTTGGGAGGACATAAACATTCAATCTACAGCACATTCCTGAATATACACCTCAAAGAGTTGAAAACAGGTAGTCAAACAAATGTGCATGTGTGTGCATGCACGTACACAGCAGCACTATTCACAATAGTCAAAACATAGAGACAACCCAAATGTTCATCAATGGATGAACAGATAAACTGTGGTATATACAATACAATGAAATATTGTTCAGCCATAGAAAGGAATGAGGTACTGAGACATGTATGCCACAGTGTGGCAGAACTTCAAAAACATGCAACATGAAAGAAGCCAAAACCAAAATGTCATAGATTGTATAATTTCATTCATCCAGAATAGGTAAATCTGTAAAGAAAGAAAACGGATTAAAAAATTGCCAGGGGATAGGGGGAAAAGATAGTGGTGGAGCAATTGCTTAATAAATACAGTGTTTCCTTTGAGGTGGTGAAAACATTTTAGAACTAGATGGTAGCACTTGCATGACATTGCAGATGGACTAAATGCTGTTGAATTGTTCACTTTAAAATGGTTAAGTGTATGTTATATGAATGTCACCTAAGCATTTAAAAAGACACATTGTGGGGCGCCTGGGTGGCGCAGTCGGTTAAGCGTCCGACTTCAGCCAGGTCACGATCTCGCGGCCTGTGAGTTCGAGCCCCGCGTCGGGCTCTGGGCTGATACTCGGAGCTTGGAGCTTGTTTCCGATTCTGTGTCTCCCTCTCTCTCTGCCCCTCCCCCGTTCATGCTCTGTCTCTCTCTGTCCCAAAAATAAATAAAAAACGTTGAAAAAAAAATTAAAAAAGACACATTGAAAAAAAGAAGAGATGGGGAAAGGTGTACCTTGCTAATGCAAATCAAAAGAAAGTTTGAGTAGTCATATCAATTTCAAAGTAGACATTAGACAAAAGAAATTTCAGGTTAAAGAGGGGCATTATATAATAATAAAGCTGTCAATTCTCACAGAAGACTTAACAATCTTTTTTTAAATTTTTTTAAAGTTTATTTATTTTTGAGACAGAGAGAGACAGAGCATGAACGGGGGAGGGTCAGAGAGAGGGAGACACAGAATCTGAAGCAGGCTCCAGGCTCTTAGCTGTCAGCACAGAGCCCGACGCGGGGCTCGAACTCACAAACCGCGAGATCATGACCTGAGCCGAAGTCGACCGCTCAACCGACTGAGCCCACCCAGGTGCCCCTGAATTAACAATCTTTAACGCATATGCTCCTGACAACAAAGCATCAAAATGTATAAAGCAAAAACTAATAGAACTATGAGAAACAGACCAACTCACTATCATAGTTGGACACTTCAACACCACTATTTTTTCAATTAATATATCCAGCAAGCATAAATATTTCATATTTGAAAATATGAACAAAAATTTTATAATATTAATCTAATAGTGGAAGGAAGGAAAAAGAAAGGGATCAATTCAAGGCTCATAATGTCATTTCTGGCATTTGGGGATTAACATTTAAAGTGTCAAATATACCATGATGTGGAACAGAGATAATAATGCCTAAATTTTTCCCTGTCTTGTTTTCAGAGAAAGCTTACACTGCCAGAGAGAAATTATTAATATAACACTTCCAGGTTTCCTTTCCACTCCTATTCTCCTCATCAAAGAGGAGTGACTCATTGATTTCTAAGCTTGGGAAAGACTTGAGCCAAGACCCTTTATATTCCCAGCAGTCTCCTCCATCCCTATTTGGTCAGTACTCCTCCTTGGATATAAGACTACTGAGCTGCTCTTTCTATGCCTGGTTTGGTAGATCTAAGTATTTAATAAAATATTAGGAAACTCATGGGACTGCAAGTCAATGTCATGAGGCCTGATTCAGCTCTACTGACACTAACACTCATTTCAAGGTCCTTCAATCTGACAGCTGTGTAGGTATCAACAGGTTCAAAAACTCAGACTAAGAAATGGTTTGATTTACTAGCCCCTCAAACCTCCAACAGCTATCCAATAGGGCTGTAAGGAGAATAAAATCAGATGGCATTTATAAAACACCTGTCAAGTACTTGAACTGAAAATTGAAAGAATGATGTGTTGAAGTAAATTTCTGTAGCTAACAAACAAGCCTAGCCTCTTGGTCTGGCAATGATATCTCAGTTGCTGGTATTTTCAGCTACCTGGAATCATCTTTCCAGAATGCTGAAAATGTACTCTTTCACAAACTTTAAGTCATAGATAGAGACTACCTAAACCTGAAGTAAATGCCTAGAGGGAAAAAAAGGTTTTGTTTTGTTTTGTTTTACTGATTGGTAAAGGGGAAGTGTAAAAAAATTCCCCCTGCTCAGGCACCTGGCTGGCTCACTCAGTTGAGCATGTGACTCTTGATCTCAGGGTCATGAGTTCAAGCTCCACATTGGGTGTGGAGCCTACTTAAAAACATAAAACTATAAAAATGTAGACAAAAAATATTTTTAACAAATGTCCCCATACTTCTGCCGTCTTCTAAATCATGGTCTCCTCTAAGCTGCTACTTTTTGGATGAGACACCTTTTGTGTAAAAAAATTTTTAAAAGTTTATAGCAAAAAACCCTACTGTGTTTATAGGCCTCAGAGTAAAAGGTACATTTGAGGACTAAGACAGCCCTATGGAAATTGTTCACAGTAATAAATGAAAGGTATCTATGAAGTTTCAAGAACCCAATGTTGGCAGTAATCAAAAGGCTACCAGAGAAATCTATACATAAGCAAAGTTTATTAGTCTTACCTTAAGAGAGAACTCTTAAAATACATAGAACAAACTGAGGGTTGATAGGGGGGTGGGGGAGAGGGGAAAATGGGTGATGGGCATTGAGGAGGGTGCTTGTTGGGATGAGCACTGGGTGTTGTATGTAAGCAATGAATCATGGCACTCTACCCACAAAACCAAGAGAGAACACTGTATACACTCTATGTTAGACAATTTGACAATAAATTATATTAAAAATAATACATTTATATTTTACTAGAATGTTAACTGTTTTTAAGGATTAAATAGACACAGTAAGTTAAAAAAAAAAGAGAGACAGAACATTGGACAGTCTTAAAAATGTCTCAAAATGAAGAAATTGGGAAATGGTATACATAGGGTTTTAGGTCATGGGCCAAATGATTTTAGGTGAGCTATTCAAATAGGAAAACTCTGGGATTAAGTAGATTTGATGACATAATAGCTTGGTATCAATGAGCACATCCAGGTGAATTTTTTGAATGTGTCTTGTTAAGTAAATAATTCCACTTTATTAAAATTCTTATCTTTCAGGGGCAAGTAATTCCTGCAGGAAGCAACTAAAAATTTTTTTTTCTTGACTGATCCCAGTGTTGTTTCACACAGGGAAGAAAAACTATGCCTGGACTCACTGTGGTTTAGTACATAGCTTAATACAGACATTTTCTTTCTCCTCTTCTCTGCAGGTAGGATAGGTAAGTAGGCAGAAGAGGTGGAAAGAAACCAACGACAAAATTTTTAGGCAGGCTAGCTTTCCCCAAATGGGAAACTTCATTGGTAATTGCTACTCATTCCAAAGTACCCCATGGGGGCATCAAGCTCTCTGCCCATCCTTTGATAGGCCCGTGGTAGGCTGACTGTTGATCCCCAAAATCATCTAGAGCCTAACCCCTGCAAATGTTATATGTGAAAAGAGGTTTTACAGGTGCGATTAAATTAGGAATCTTGAGGTGGGAAGATCATCCTGTATTCTTTAGATGGGTTCTTCATGTAATCACAAATGTCCTTATAAGAGGGAGGCAGAGGGAGATTGACAATGTCATGACTGAAATAAAGTGTTATGCTGATGGCTTTGAAGATAGGGGAAAGTCCCATGAGCCAAGGAATGCAGCTCTAGAAGCTTGAGAAGACAAGGAAATGGATTCTCTCTTAGAGCCTCTTAAGGGAGCAAAGTCCTGCAGACACCTTTATTTCGGCCCAGTGAAACTGATTTTGAACTCTGACCTCTAAAATTTTAGAAGAATAAATGTTTGTTGCTTTAAACTACCAAGTTTGTGGTAATTTCTCACTGCAGCAACAGGAAACTAATACAGAGCCCACTGCTGATAATAGGTGAGCTTCAAATATGAAAGACTCACCAATTCAAGTCAATCACTAGCTTTGTCTACCAACCCACCTCACCTCCCACCTCCTTCTATTCTCTTGGTTCAAAATAAGTAAAAACTTCAGAAGGTAAATATTAAAAAATACTTATAGTAAACCAGCAAGTTTAAAGATTTTTTAAACCAAATAGTTTGTTAAAACAAAAGAACTCAGGGGTGCTTGGGTAGCTCAGTAGGTTGAGTATCCAACTCTTGATTTTGGCAGAGGTCATGATCCCAGGGTCATGGGATTGAGCCCATGTCGGGCTCCGCACTGAGCCAGCTTAAGATTCTCTCTCCTTCTGCTCCTCTCCCCTACTAGGGTGTTCTCTAAAAAAAGAACTCAGATAATTGATTGACTGGACTTTCTCAAACATACTTTCTCTCATTTTTATCAATAGGAATAGCTAATGCCAGAGAATTTCTGGCCTGTTACCTTTGGGAGAATGCAAGCTAGTCAATCCTATTAGGCAAATTCCCTCTGTCTACCTTTTTCTTTTTTTTTTTTTAATTGAAGTATAGTTGACATACAATGTTACATTAGTTTCAGGTGAGCAACATAAGGATTCAACACCTCTATAAGTTATGTTATGCTGATTGTGTGTAGCTACTATCTGTCACCGTACAACATTGACTATATTCCCTATGCTGTACCTTTCATCCCCATGACTTATTCCTTGCATAACTGGAAGTCTGTACCTCCTACTCCTCTTCACCCATTTTTCCCTTACTTCCCCAGCAACCACCAGTTTGTTCTCTGTATTTGTGGATCTGTTTCTGCTATTCCCTCTGGCTAATTTTAAACTTCAGTACCTGAATGGCACATCTGCTTATACAATAAACATCATGTAGGAATTCATTTCTAGAGAGAAACAAAACATAAGATTTTTTTTCAGAACCTATCCCCTATTATGTCCTATTTTTGCTGCATTTTCATGGTCCTGGAAGTAACCTCTTTCCTCTCAGAGATTCATTTCAAAAACCATGGAAAAATTAAAAACAAACAAGCATCTCTTCCTTGCATTAAGTAAATTGAGATATTCCTGTTACCTACTTTTGAAAATCAATCTACTTTAATTTACAGTAAAATAAGCTTTATACCACATTTATGATGCCAACAACCAAATTTGGTGATGTGTTGGTAAGCCAGCTCTCTGGAAGAAAAGAGGAGGAAGAAAGCCTCTGATTTACAGCAATTTCCAATTTCTATTGGAATACTCTTCTCATGGCTAATTTCAAGTTATTAATAGTTTAACACCCAGCTCATGAAATTTCTGAATATTTAACAGTCAGTCCTTATTTGCCAGTTGGTTTTAGCACACCACTGCAAAATGTTAAACTAATGTAATTATGAATGGTACCAAGACTGGTCTTTCTCATTTGCTTTTTGGACAAAGAATAAAATGAGAAAAAAATAGTGAACTATAAACACATATTTATTTTACTTTTGGTTCAGTGTTTCCCAATACAAAGACAGAAGGAGAGGGCACAGACAAGATATCAGATTAAGTCCCTGAATAAAACTCGAGAATGAAAGAACAACTTTAATTATCCTAATTAGACTAATCTCTCTCTATGATCCAAGGACCTAATGCATCACCTATACTAACGAGAAATTAAAGAACTAGAAGAGAGAATGAAACATAAATAATTGAGAAGAGCTGATGAAGCTGAGTGCTAATTCATCACAGAGAGTAGAAAGAGTCTTCTTAGGGTACATCGAGAAGGAACTCAGATGGAACGAACTGGTGTTTAATCTACTTCACTTTTTGAACTAAGAGTTTCTAGTTCTCCCTGAAGTTATTATAAGAAACCTATAGCTGTCTGGGACAGAATCAAATCTCTGTCCTCCAAGGATGGCAATTAAGAGAAAATTTTCAGAGTGCAAGGGGCAGCTAGATCTTATAGTCTTTAATCTCATGTAGGGACAAGGTTGTTATCTCTAGTATTCACATTTCTATGCATGAACTGACCTGACCCTTCCCTTAAATATCAATAGCATAGTTGGACGAGCTTTTGCATTTATTTAAACCAGACTTAATGATTCAGGCTAAAGGAAACAATTCCAGGAAGGCAAATATATTATTAACTGATCTAACAACAGGATGGTGCATCTCCCAGGGGACCACTTAGCCAGCCCACTGCCATGAGGATCAGCTCACAACAACCTCCACTTGGTAGAGACCATCTTTCTATTACCACCAGAGGTTATTCTT
The DNA here is from genome assembly GCF_007474595.2 of Lynx canadensis. Lineage (NCBI taxonomy): Eukaryota > Metazoa > Chordata > Mammalia > Carnivora > Felidae > Lynx > Lynx canadensis. The sequence goes on along the minus strand of NC_044312.2, from coordinate 90,869,430 downwards.
GAACATATCATAAATCCTTAGAATCCAAATCCAAGAAAGGATTGCTCTCTGAAAAGAAAGTACTCCTTCTCTCTCTGTTTGGGACTTACTTTCCAAAACCCCGTTTTCTATCTTAGGATTTACCTCTTTATAAGATGACGAACATCAGAAATACTGATGTCTAGTCTAGCTAGACTTTCTTTGATCCACAGGGATACAGCTTAGACTTGCTTTCCACCGGAACAACTACACACACATCCAAAACCTGTAAGATATCATTTTACTGTGCATTCAACGAGTGTATGAGTGATTTTGAGATCTTCTTTGTTCCTTACTTCTTTCTGGAGATTTCTGCCCTAGTTCTGGATCATCTTGAAATGTTTCAAAACACATTTGTTTTGTGAGTTCTCTAGGAAGCCTTTCTCACCTGGCCAACCATTTGGGAAAAACAGAATAACTTGATCACGTTACTATGGGAATGGGACCTTGTCAGTTGCACTTGGTGCCTTTGGTTTAATTCAGAAAATTAAAACTCTAATAGTAGTATTGAATGCCAGAAACAGAGTGGGCAGAGGGCTCCTGTAAAGATGAATAAAAGGCTCTCCATTGTGAACTTAGTTTTTAAAAGAAAATGACTTGGAAATTGGCATAGGGTAGAGTAAGGGATTATAGATTCCATTTGGCTTAAAAAAAAATTACAAGCTTTTGGGGACTGTCTTCTCCTAAAGTGATACTAAGTAAATGACTTTGATCCTCTGTTTCTCTGATTCCTTATAAAAAGTAAAATATCAATTCTGACTTCAACTGAAGGAACAACAACAGAATCATACCACAGAGAAATTTACATAAGGACCATAAGTAGGAATTAAATCTCTTCAAAGCTAAGGGTGAAAAGTAGTGCCTGGGCCAAAGAAGATAACTAATATGTAAGCTCCGGAACTCCACTAGTAAATTACGGGGTAGAATATGACTATCCCTGTACAGACACCAGTTCTTAGGTTTGCCTTCTGGCCAGACTGGATAAATAGCTCACCTTACCAACATGAAACTGCTCAGAATCTCAGGAGCCACAGCCAAAGGTACTATGTGTATGTATATTTACATCCTCAGTGCCTACAGTATAAAAGCTACAAGAGCGCTTGGCTTCGATCACTGCCAATTCGCATGGAATTCTACTCCTCTGCTGTTGCAAAAGAAGCTGTTCATTCTTTCTGTGTATCTGGGCTAGAAGTCAGTCAAATAAAATAAGGCCATAATCCAAAAGAGAATACACTGTGTGTTTTAAATGTTGTTGCAATATGGTGGCATGCAATACTCAGCAAGTTCTTAGTGAGAGCATTGTTAGAAGATCTGGATGATCTCACTAGTATTTAAAACCAATGCCCACTTTTCTGCAGATACCTAAAACCTGCTTTTTAATCATTAAAACCTCCTTCAGACATTAAATGCATTAACTTAATTAATGCATCTAGTACTATACTGATCCCATAGTATGTGTTGACTAAAAGGCATCACCTCTTATGCAAACTTTGACGGCAGATGCTGGGATGTCTTGGGATAAATGATGTGCTGAGGAAGGAATCCTAAACTTTTCAAACAAAGTTCATTTTACTCTAAGTTTCCTACAGGGAAGTTACAAGGGAAAATATCTCACCAGAATTGAGCAGTGACACACTTGCATTTCCTAATGGCAGTTCTAGAACATTAGTTACGTAGTTTCACCCTCATTATTAGTAACCTCCTATAATCTTTCATCTGCCTAAGAAACCCACATTAGCATGATGGCTGAATAATGTAATAGTAAATCCTTTTGGCCAGTGAAACTCATTCTCACTGCTTTTAAATACTCATTTCACACTCTATAGTTTAAAACCAAAAGTAAGGTTTGATTTGAATGTTTTTTCAACAGAAAGCTCTGTTGAGTACATGTACATGTGTTTTAGATGGATATACACAGACAGATAATTAGATATGAGAGAGAGACAGAGAGAGAGAGGCAGAATATTTATCAGAGCAACTGCACAAGGCTATCTGGTCTACAATCATGCCTTTGCCTTTGAATAGGTTAGATATTCAGATATTATTATCATCTGTTTTTCTAGTTGAAACAGCTAAAATTTACAGATTTTAACTGCTCACAATAAAAATGAGAGTAGAAAGTAGTAGAATAGGAATAGAAACCCATATCTTCTGCTTCTTGACATAATTTGTTTACATTATTAATATATTTCATTTCCTGCATTTCAAAACATTTTTAATCTTAAATATTTTCTATATACAAAAAAAGGTGCAAAAATAGTAGAGATTTCCCATATACCTTTACTCAGCTTCCCCAATGGTAACATCTTGCATCGTCATCATACAAAGATCAAAACCAACAAATTAACATTAGAATAATACTATGAAATAAATTACAGATATCACCAGCTTTACACTAATGTCTTTTTCTTTTCCAAGATCCAACCCAAGTCGCATTTGATTGCATTTGATTTTCATGTTTCCTGGGTCTTTCCAATCTAAGTGAGAAAGGCAAAACTACTTATTAAAGAAATTTGATATTTTGAAAGAAATAATTATTCAACATAGAGCCACAAAATGAGCTAAGTATTAATTAGTGACAATATCTTAGAGCCTTCATATTCATTTTCATTTTATACTTCATAATGGCCATTACACATTTTTCTGTCTATATTCTAAAGGGAAATAACCTGAAATTTATGTATCCCTTTTCCTTCCATCATTTTCCCATTTTTACATGCCAAATGTATGATTCAGTAGTTCTTTTTTTTTTTAATACTTATTTGTTTTGAGAGAGAGCATGGGGGAGGGGCGGAAAGAGAGGGAAAGAAAATCCCAAGCAGGCTCCAAGCTTAGCACAAAGCCCAGTGTGGGGCTAATCTCAAGATGGTGTGATCATGACCTGAGCTGAGATCAAGAGTCGGACACTTAACTGGCTTTCTGTCTTTATGTCAAAGAAGTATCAGAATGGACAAATTAGCAAAGAAGAAAAAGCTGATCATTTGCTATCTGTGTAACCATAGGGAAATTACTTAAGCTCTCTGGATTTCCATTTCTTTGTAAAACTGAAAGCAATAATGTCCATTTCTCAGGGTTATTGCAAAAACTGAATGTAAAGCTCCCAGCCCAGTGTTTAGAATATGATCATGTCCCCCAGTGGGACATTTGGCAATGTTTGGAGACCCTTTTGACCATTACAGTTGTAAAGAGGTGCTACCAGCCTCTAGTGGATAAAGAGGAAAGATGATGCTAAGTATGTCCCAATGCACAGGCCAGTCCCCCAGAACAAAGAATTACCTAGCCCCAAATTTCAATAGTGCTAAGGTTGAAAACCTGTGTTTTAAATGATGACATCAGTTATTCTGCATCCTGCCCTGGGATGTGGTTAAACTGAAGATAATGGAGAAGCAAAAAATACTTCACAAATTCAGCCCTTTCAAACATAAACCAACCAAAGGTTATCTTTAAATTGAAAAGTGAAATAAAGAAAGAAAACCCAAACTACAACATGGACACTCTTTGAAATCTAGGATCTTAATCAATCTTGCTCTGCTTTATTGCCTTCCTTCTCTGGTTTGCCTGATCTTAGACCACTACCAAAAGAGGTAGTGTATAAAAACTAGACATGCCAACCTCTCCTTAAATTAAGGGAAGGGTAAGCAAAATGTTTCCTTACCACCTCCACTAATTGTTTCAGAGAGTTGAGGGTAGAGGTTGGCCAATACTCTCCTACTCCTATCATACATTTCATTTAAGGTATCTCAGAGCCTGGAGCCTGCTTCGGATTCTGTGTCTCCTCCTCTCTCTGCCCCTCCCCAACTTGTTCTCTCTCTGTGTGTCTCTCTTTCTCTCAAAAATAAATAAACATTAAAAAAAAAAGAAATCTCAGTGCTATTATTACTCTTCTCAGCTACCTTTCTCCAGGAATATGACATGTTTGGAGCACAACTCATTTTTCTGCTTGTTAGAAAGCCATATCCTTTTCAACTCTCTGGAAAAGAAATGAACAAATAGGAGATTCAGTAATCAGAAAGAAAAGGCAGGTTCCTTGGATTTAACAAAAGTGAAAGATGAAACATTTTCTATTATTTTTCAATATAAAAGAACATCACAGGAAGTATGATCATAAAAAAAGGAATTTACCTTATTCGTACTGTGGAATCCTGTGACAGCCCAAACACTGCAGTGAATATTAAATCTGAAAAGTTGGGCTGTAGCCAGGGTGCTGGGTACCCTAAATATATAAGTATATAGAGATGGCAGTGTAGGCAGATCCTGAACTCACCTCCTCCCATAGACACTCTGAATCTGCAGCTACAGATCTTTTCCTCTGAAAAGACCTGAAAACTAGCTGAACAGCTCCTTCCAAACAAACAGAAAGGTCACATTGAGAGGGATAGAAAAAGGTCACAAAAAAGTCACATTGAGAGGGATAGGAAAAAAATAATAAAATAGCTAAGGAATGAATTTAACCAAGGAGGTGAAAAACCTGTAAATTGTAAACTATAAGACATTGATGAAAGAATCTGAAGAAGACACAAGTACAAAGATATTCTGTGCTCATGGATTAGAAAAATTAATATTGTTTACATTTCCATATTACTCAAAGCATTCTACAGATTCAATGCAATCCCTATCAAAACTCCAATAGCATTTTTCACAGATACAGAACAAACAATCCTAAAATTTTTGTAGAGCCACAGAAGACCCCAGATGGCCAAAGCAATCTTGAGAGAGAAAAACAAAACTGGAGGTGTCATACTTCCTGTTTCCAAACTACATTACAAAGCTATAGTTATTGAAAGAGTATGTCAGCACAAAAGCACATATAGTTCAGTGGAATGGAACAGAGAGCTCAGAAATAAATCCACACATATATGGTCAATTAATTTATGACAAGGAGGCAAGAATATACAATGAGGCAAGGACAGTCTCTTCAATAAATGGTATTGAGAAAACTGGACAACCACATGCAAAGGAATGAAGCTAGGCTACTATCTTACATCATATGCAAAAATTAACTCAAAATAAAGACTTGAATGTAAGACCTGAAACCATAAAACTCCAGAAGAAAACATAGGTGGTAAGCTCTTTGACATCTATCTTGCTGATGATTTTTTGAATCTGACTCCAAAAACAAACTCAGCAAAAACAAAAATAAATAAGTGGGACTATATCAAACTGAAAAGCTTCTGCACAGCACAGGCAATCATCAAGAAAAAGAAAAGACAACCTACTGAATGTAAGAAAATATTTTCAAATCATGTATTGAGGAGTTAATATCCACATTTTATAAAGAACTTATATGACTCAGTAGCAAAAAACAAAAAATCTATTTTAAAAAATGAGCGGAGGATCTGAAAAGACACTTTTCCAAAGAAGACATACAGATGTCCAACAGGCACATGGAAGGATGCTCAAACATCACTCATCATCAAGGAAATGCAAATCAAAACCACAGTGAGGGGCGCCTGGGTGGCGCAGTCGGTTAAGCGTCTGACTTCAGCCAGGTCACGATCTCACGGTCTGTGAGTTCGAGCCCCGCGTTGGGCTCTGGGCTGATGGCTCAGAGCCTGGAGCCTGTTTCCGATTCTGTGTCTCCCTCTCTCTCTGTCCCTCCCCCGTTCATGCTCTGTCTCTCTCTGTCCCAAAAATAAATAAACGTTGAAAAAAAAAAAAAAAACAGTGAAATACCACCTCATATCTGTTAGAATGGCTGTTATTAAAAAAGATAAGAAACAAGTGTTGGTGAGGCTTGGACAAAATGGAAATGTCACACGTTATTGGTGGGAATGTAAAATGGTACAAACAGTATGGAGGTTCCTCAAATAAATTAAAAATAGAACTACCATAGGATCCAGTGATTCTACTTCTGGGAATTTTTCCAAAGAAAATTAAAACACTAATTTGAAAAGATATATGTACCCCTACGTTCATTGCAGCATTATTTACAACAGCCAAGATATGGAAACAACCTATGTGTTCACTGAAGGACGAATGGATAAAAAAGATGTGGAACACACACACACACACACACACACACACACAAATACCCAGCTATAAAAAGAAAGAACTCTTGTCATTTGCAACAACATGGATAGACCTCCTTGAGGGTATTATGCTAAGTGAAAGACAAATACTGTATGATTTCACTTATATATGTAATCTAAAAAATAAAATCAATTACTAAACAAAACTCATAGATACAGAGAAAAGAACAGTAGTTGCTGGGGGTGGAGGGGGCCACAAAATGGGTGAAGGGAATCAAGTGATACACACTTCCACTTATAAAACAAATAAGTCATGGGGATATAATGTGGTAACTATAGTTAATTATATTGTGGGGGCGCCTGGGTGGCTCAGTTGGTTAAATGTATAACTTCAGCTCAGGTAATGATCTCATAGTTCATGAGTTTGAGCCTCACATTGGGCACAGAGCTCACTTTGGAACCTCTGTCTCCCTCTCTCTCTGCCCCTCCCCCCCCCACTCCATCTTTCTCCCTCAAAATAAATATGTAAACATTTAAAACATAATAATATTTTGGGGCATATTTGAAAGTTGCCAAGAGAGTAAATCTTAAAAATGCTCATTAAAAGAAAAAAAATTCTTTTTGCAACGTTTCATAGTGATGTATATCAACTAGAGTCATTGTGGTGATCATCTCACAATGTATACGACTATTGAATCATTATATTGTACACCTGAAATGAACATAATGTTATATGTCAATTTTACCTCAATCTAAATATATATATGTACTTATAATATTTATCATATGTATATGACATATATATATATGATAGTTATGGCAAGGAAATCTTGTGCCATTGCAGCTTCCAAAAACATACAATCTTGCTTCATGGGAGTTAGCAAGAGAGGGGCTTGAATATAAGACAAAACCTCTTATATTAATACTAATAAAAATAGGAACAGCAAATAATAAAAAATAATACTAGCTAAGAAATTCTGAGAATTCAATATATATATCAGGCAGTAGGCCCATTATCATTTATATCATTTAGGCCCATTACCAAATTTCATTCAAATAGTAAACTGAGTTGTGAACTTATGAACTATTTACTTATGAACTATCATTATCTGCAATTTAACAATGGGGAAACTGAGGCACACTGTCACAGAACTAATAAATGCTGGTTTAAGGACTTGAATCCATACCTATTAGTCAGCACACCAGACGGTACACTTTTGATGAAAGATTGGATACAATCAAACCACATTTATCTTTACTTCATTAATTTGAGCAAAGTAAGGAAAAGATTTGAGCTAAGATGATTTGTGTTTAGCAAACCCCATACAGAGTGCAAAATAATTTACTCACTCTTTCAACAAACATTTGTGAGTGTTTAGTGTGTGCAAGGTGCTCTCTTGGAAATTCTTGGAAAGATAAATCAAATAACAGATTAAAGTCTCAAGGAACTTATAGTGTAGTATGAGATATTAAAAAAAGAAAGAGAGAATCAGATATTTCCAGGAAGCTGAAGGAAAGGATGTTCCCCCCCTATAGAGCTGTATCCAGGCTGTATATGGATCATAACAAGCAATGAATGAATGAGCACATACATAAATGAATGTGTGAATAATAAAAGGGAGCACAGAACTGGGCACAACATACAGCTAGAATTTACACGCAAAAAAAAGGAGATAAAAACATTCAGACAGAGCTACTGGAGAGAATAGCATAAACAATACTTAGCTTATTTGTCTACTGTGTAAAAATGAAAGAAAACAATTTTCCTTTATACAAAGACAATAGACAGGTTTTTGTAGAAAATTCAATAGAGAAAAATATACAGAAGAAATAGGAAAAAAGGGCACCTGGGGGGCTCAGTTGGTTGGGCGTCCAACTTCGGCTCAGGTCATGATTTCAGGGTTCGTGAGTTCGGGCTCCGCATTGGGCTCTGTGCTGACATCTTGGAGCCTGGAGCCTGCTTCAGATTCTGTGTCTCCCTCTCTCTCTCTGCCCCTCCCCTGCCTGCACTCTGTCTCTCTCTCTCTCAAAAATAAATAAACATTAAAAAAATTAAAAACAAAAGAAATAGAAAGAGCCAAGGGGCCATCTGTAAGTAATTAGTGGACCTATAAATCTGAACTAATCAATTTTCCTCATCCTATGTCCATTTATTAAAAAATTAGGACCATTTTACTGCTCTATCATCACTATGTTTTTTTTTTTTTTCCCATGGAGACACTCATGTTTATTATATGGGTGAGAACAAAGATATTTGTTGGACCTCAGACCATGCAAGAAACTACTAAAACAAACAAAAAATGAAAAAGCAAATGTTTGGAAAAATGTCATGTGAAACCTTGGATGAAAAAATGTCATTAAGTGTAATTTTTCATTATTTGCTTAGGAATAAAGACGTCCTCAATAGCTAGATCTCTGGCAGTGGTTGACCCGGGATCTGTTGTTTCCATTTTAAACAAAGGTCAATCAGGGAAAAAAAATCTATCTCCCTCAAATAGTAATAGGAATGCTGAAAAAAGTCATTCTTAAACTTTTCCTAATGTATTACCCATTCCAAAATATGTTTCTCATCCTGCTCCCCCACACTCAATTTCAACTTTGGCAAGCTTTGATAAAGATACAAAGACTTGTGGTACTTTAATAATTGTGTTGTGCTTTTTAAGGCTTCCTTACCTCAAGATTAAGCTCTCAATTCTGTGTGCATTTTTAAAATAAAAAGTTATGACTAAATATCTTTAAGCAAAAGTGAAAGGGAAATAATACAGACAGAGAATGCAGTCATGGCTGCCCAACACCCCAGCTGGTCAACCCATTTGCAAGTAGCAAATTTAATAATTTTTTTAAAAGATTTATTTTGAAAGAGAGAGAGTGTGTGTGTGTGAATCCCAAGCAGGCTCATGCTGTCAGCACGGAGCCCCACATGGGGGTCAGTACCACAAACCTCAAGATCATGACCTGAGCCAAAATCAAGAGTCAGACGCTTAACCAACTGAACCACCCAAGCGCCCTACAAATTTAATATCTTGACAACTGTTGGATTCATTTGAGGGACCGGTTGCAGGATAAGTACCCACTATGTGTTGATGGGGTTCTCAATAAATACATGAAAGGTAATACCTTTTATTGTCCTCCTGGTGGGTTCAAAAGGATTGACCGTCATGTTTAAGTGTTTATAATGTCACCAGAGTGAAGAAACCAGGGTGACCCATGACATTTAAATAAGGCAAGATTCCATCAGACCTCCACTGCCTACAATTCCCATATGCTATTTGATGAAACACACAGACAATCAGATGGAGAATAGAGCCATATACACACCTTATAGCCAATGCATCTAAACCTGAATCTATAAGGACATTGACTTGGAGCATTACTTCAACTTCACATCCCCTCACTGCCCCAATTTCCTAATGTCCTGAAGGCCTAAGAACAAATGCTGAAGCTACATATAAGCCAACTAATAGCTGTAGTATAAATTGTTATTAAAATAAATAGAATTCATGGCTAAAATGAAATGGCCCATGGCAAGGCTCTTGTGTAAATAAAACCATTGTTCCTTTGTATATTAAAATTGTATTTATCAAACACAGAAGAGGAATGAACACAAATTGCATGAAAAAGGCAACTCATTTAGGACAAGATGATGGTGTGTAATAAAAAGATTTATTATGTGACTAAAATGAAAATTAAATTCCTGTTAAAATATTTATGTGGATGTGGCTGAAACACTCTGCTGAGAGATAAATCAGAGAGGCCTTTGGCATTTCACAGATATAATTCCTCTATTCTTCTGCTGCAAATTTAGAGCTTACAAGATGCTAATGGCATCGTGGTTTCCAGGACAGTCTCTGCAGACTACTTTTGCTCAGCAGGTGGTAAGAATTTGCATCCATATTTCAAATACACTTCTATCTCATTACTGGCGTCTTATTTCTTTGTGATTTATATCTCTATAAAATTCCAGCTAGTGAATGGGGAATGGGATTTCAAAAAGGCAAATTCTGCATAATATGAACATTTATCACGTTCTTCTTTATTTTTTTTCCTTCATCTCCAGGGAGATGGGGGGAATGACATGTGGCACTTAAAGGGGGGGGTGTACATTTCTTAAAATAATGCCATATGAAAGCCTTCCAAATTAGGAATATTGTTCTAAATGACCCTTTCTAGTAAGTGGCAATATTATTTGCATAGTTGCCTACATTTAACTGAATTGTGATCTTTAAATAATATATGTACATTAGAAAGTAAACTCACTTGGTAGCTATTAATTTGTAAGAGTCTTAATCACTTAAAATTCAGAAAGTGCTTTTTGTAATAAGTCTGAACATAACGAATCTATTTGGTATTCATGCAGGTGTCACAAGCAATTTCAGAGTTGTTACACTATAATTCTGTGCTACTTAATAGACATTAGGGTGGTAGCAGTTGTGTCACTGTAGATAAGACTCTTTCACAGTTCCTGTGTCAAATTCACCTCTTACTGGTGTTTAGAATTTAGCTAAAGCAAAATTACATGCTTGTGAAACCTGACAGGTTCAGGGATTTAGAGGCATTTTCTGGGGGCGAGAAAGAGCGGGTTGTAGTGAAATAAAAGGCAGCAGGGAGGTCTGCAGGCAAGGTTGTTGAATATTACTAAGATTAAACTTAGATATGTAAATTTTTAATTTGTATGGTAAATTAAAGAATGTAAATCCATGTATTTCCTTCTAGGTCTTCTCCTTTTAGTATTCCATTCCAGAAGAGAAATTAAAACAGTTAGTGAAATTTTATAGGCCATATGCTAGAATAGCAGGTACCAGGCTGTCTATCATATTTAAAAATTTCATTGATATTTTGAGCAATTTTCTCAGTGAAGTTCAAAACATTTTGCCATCTGACTCAAAATATAATTGTTACCTTTAATGAACAGTTATTATGTGTTGAGGTACTCAGACATTTTTTATTTAGATCAACAGGCCTGAACAATAAAAAGAATGTATTGGTTCACATAATTAACATATTCAGACAAGAGGTTTGCTCCCATAACTTAATAATGTCTCCAAAGATCGAACTGTACTTTTTCTCTCGCTCTGCTTCTCAGGACACCAGGTTCTTTGCACGATGGCAGCCAGCAATGACGATGTTTCCACGTTTGCACCCAGCAGGGATAAGGGGAATCTCTTTGGGGAGTTCATGCAAAAGAGTAAGAAATCTTCATTCTCCAAGCCCACAGAAAATGTCCCCTTAGGTCTCATTGCCCCAAACTGAGTTATGTGCCATCTTTAGATCATTTGTGTGTGTGTGTGTGTGTGTGTGTGTGTGTGTGTGTCCAGAAAATGGGATGCATAAAGTAGATTAACCAATGCCAAACTCTGACCCTGGACATGGGTGTCAAATCTGTCAGAACAGAGTGGCTGAGAAATCCATGGGGGGTTATGAAAAGGAATGAAGGAAATGGATGGTGGTGAGGCTACACACTTGTGTGCTCTGGGCACCATGCATTTAAGTTACAGTTTTAGTTACTCCTCAGAGCAATCCCATGTCCTGGATATTGGAGATTCCAAATTTCTAAGGCATAAAGACACTGAGAAACATTATGAAACTCACTCTGATGTAAAGAGTAGAGAAAGGTTTGAAACACAGGTTATTTGAAATCTGGATACTATGATTTAACCATCTTGTTAATCGTGACATTTCCTGGCCTGATCATATTCTTTTCTGCCAGAAGCTTTATTATTGAAGTGAATAATATAAAAGACACGAGAATCACTTATTTTTTTCCATTTAGGAACTAATTATCTAGTGTTACGTTTGGAGACAGAAGCATCTCCCTCCCCCCTTTATTTCTTTGTTTCTAAACAAAAGAGACTATTTCATAGACTTAGAAGGTAAGCATTAATGCTGCCTTCCATACTCATAAGATGTAGTGGAGAATAACATGAAGAGTGCCTTAATGCATTAAAAGATCCACCGAGGCAGGATCTTTTGTGTAATTTTTTTCTCTTATCTACATACCCCTAAGTTCTAGGAACAATGCCTGAGACCAAGTAGGAACTTGACATGATACATGTTGAGTGAATACATGAATAAGAATGAATGAATGTAAAGAGAACAGTTAAAAGTCAGTCTCCCATGATTCTAGGAAAGCTTTGATGGTTGTTGATGGTGGGAAAAGGAGGTTATGGGACTACAATGTTTCAATAGCCTGCAAAGTCTTTCTTTGTCCAACCTGATAGGAACATGACATCGGTCAGTGGGTCTCAGCAGGTGCAAACAAAGAAGCTCAGACCAGAGTGTGCTCTGTAGCCTAGAGCTGTTCAAGGGTGTCAGCCATCTGTCCCCCCACTACACGCCAGCATGAGCAGAGTCCTATCTCCTATCAGGGAGAGCCACATTTATAAGCTGGACTTCCTGGGGGCATTTAAGGACAGCCACACACTATGGGGCAGGGTCACCCAGGCAGAAATAGGTCCATACATTCTTTAAAATATTCTTAGTTAAAAGCCAATCATAAATCAATGTTTTCGACGAAACACTTCCACTTAGATTTGATTGTATGAACCAGCTTTCTATTTAAGGCTTGAGGCTTTATACCCTTTTTTAAATGTTGTTAATGTAATTTTGTTTGTTATTCTTGAGAGAGAGAGAGAGAGCATGAGCAGGGGAGGGGCAGAGAGAGAGAGAGAGAGAGAGGGAGACACAGAATCTGAGGCAGGTTTCAGGCTCTGAGCTGTCAGCACAGAGTCGGACGCGGGGCTCAAACTCACAAACCATGAGATCATGACCTGAGCTGAAGTTGGACACTTAACCAACTGAGCCACCCAGGTGCCCTCAAGGCTTTATTTCTTTAAGAGACAGTACATAACTAAAGAAAAATTAGTTTCAGGACAGTCTACGCTTGGGTAGATCTCAAGATCTGTTGATTTTCCTAAGGATATACTTACCAAAAAAAACAAAAAACAAAACAAAACAAAATGAGTTCCAGAAAATCTTTTAAGGGTATGCAACCCAATTAAATCTGGGTGGTCCCACAGTCCTTCATGAGATAGGGACACATTTTAAAGTACAGTCTGATAGTCAAAGGTAGTCAAAAGTAAACAACTATGTTAATATCACCTCAGCATAGAAATAGAAATATTAGTTTCCAGAAGTCCCCTGTGTGTTCTTATATCAATTATAACCCCTCTCCTCTAAAAATAACCACTATCCTGAAATTTTTGCTAATCAGTTACTTTTCTTTATAGTTTTAAATCTATGTACATATCTCTAAAACAGGATAATTTCTTTGTCTAAGGTGAATTGCATAGATAGATACATACATACATACATACATACACACGTACACACACACACACACACACACACACACACACGTATACACACATATCCTCTTCAGTGTCTTGCTATTTTTCACTCAGAGATACAGGTATATTGATATATAGATACACAAATTTATACATGATTCATTCATGGTATGGTACGTACAACTATAGTTCATTCATTTTAATTTTCATTAGTGTATATATTTACTTGTTTGATTTTGCCATGATTTATTCATCCACTCTACTACTGATGGATATTTAAATTTATTTAGATTTTTCCAGTATGGGGCTCTAACAAATCGCACTGCTATGAACATTCTCCTATATGCACTTGGATACAAATATATATAAGTTTTTCTACGGAATATAGTTAGTATTAGAATTGCTGAACCATAAATGTACCTCTCTCCAACTTTATTTATTTGTCCCCATGTTGCAACTGACATTTCTATACCAGAAGCTGACTGGGAGAGCTTGCAAACTGAGCACCTGTGAGAGATGCCAAATAAGCAAGCTTGAGCAAAATGAAGCTACGGTCAATTCCACAGAGATCCCTGAGGCTATGACTGTCTCAGAATCACTGTAAGTTGAGGCAGTGGGACCAGGTCATTGCATACACCCACTTACCTATTACTAGGTTCAGGCTTCCCCTAAGACAGAGGAGACTTTGTCTGAAGTCTCTGTGCCTGATGGCAATTCCTGCGCACTAGCACCCCTCCAAAGCAGCTTGAGAAAATAGGTCCTTTAGTCTAGAATAAGGATCTGAGCCTGTAGTAAAGTGTCCACTGTGGTAGGTAACACCAACCAGCTTTCCAAAGTGGATATCAAAGGGAGGGAAACATTTTCTGAAAGGCAAACATCCTAAATTTCCTCTTTGCCTTGCCAGAATCACCCTTGCCCCAAAACTCTCTCTCTTCTCCACTTTTCAATCCCAGTGAGGCTTTTAGTGAAAGAACAAGAGGGACACAGAGTTTGAGAAGAACTTCTGATGCATGGAGAGATGGGGAGGCATTTTCTCCACTAACAGAGAGGTTTGGAGAATAAGTAAGGGAGTTTACCAGGAGAAGGACCCAAAATGTAAAAACCCACTTAAAGGACCCAGTGAGAGACCACTGTGAGTAGCATCATTTTAGTACTTCTTATCTCTCTATGCTCAGTCATTGCCTACATCAAGCCCCTGCCCCCACCTCCACTCCAGGGCAAATCTAACCACATGGGTCTAGAGCTCTGTTATAGTTGGTTCTCCATCAGCTTTCAGCACTTTGCCTGTTGATAGCCCAGCAGGAGTGAGGTCTGTTTGCACCACATTTCGTTTTTACTTCCCCTTCACACTTGTCATCCCAAGAAAATGACTTGGGATGTGCATACTTTGTAGAGTAAGAGCAGGGAAGCCCTGGCATTTGGGAAGAGAGAACTGATCTTAAGTAAAAAAAAAAATCCTTGACCTCTGAAAGGAGTGAATGACACTTCCCTTTAAGTCATTATTTTATATTTCAGTGCCTTCTGAATTTTGGATTCATGTTCTACCCTGAACATTACTTTGATGTCAAATGTAAACCTTGACATTTATTTACCCCTTATAAGGACAAAGAAAGAGACTCATACAATTACATTGATGTTGCTATCCTGAAAAGGCAGATAGCTCTCACTTTCAAGCTTGATTTTTATTTTTTTAAATGAATGTATCAAAGGGCCTCTTCCCAAATAATCTTTTAAGGGATTATCGTACGTCTGACATTCCCATAATTTGTCCGTGAAGCATGCAGGAAACTGATACTCATTTCCTCATTTTCTTTCCCAATTAAGAAAGAGCAAGAGAGTTCAAATGACTTGTCTAGGGTCACAGAGCAAGTCGGTGGCAACAACCTGAGTCCATTAATTCCAGTCAGACAGGACGCACTGAGCATTGCTAGTAAATTCAGTTCACTCAGTGACCACAGAGAAGACAGAAGTCAGATATTTGTTACTGAGATGTTCTCAGGGTGAGACCCACTGACCTGCAGAGGATTGATTGAGCCTTCAACACTGCCAAACCCGATGAGGGGCAGCTCACTAGTAAATTAAACCTTGGCTATGGTTTGTCCCTCAGTTCTTAGTAACATCTTGGGATGAATCAGGAAAGCATCATATGTTCAAATATGTGACTAACACAAATATTTTATTAGCCTATATTGTGTTCAATTTCCACAGCCAAGAAGTGGGCTGAAATTTGTGTTCATAATGTAGTTCATTAATAAAAAAAAAATGCCTGTGATCTATATTCGTATAACTCTGTAAGCTTCATAGATTCTGTTTGAAATGGATCGACCCAAGAACTTCAGATGTAGGTGGAATTCTTTTATCAATTCCAAAGCAATGGATAAATACAAGTGTATTGTAAACAATTCTATCATCATGGAAGGACACAGAATAAAATAAGGCAGGCCCATCCTCACATCTCCATGGTTATAATCACTGGAGGTAACTACTTCCAAGTGGTGTCTATCATTTCAGACCTTGGGCTATGAATTTTCATATGTGTACATGTATATAAATGCTATATAAAAATAAGACTATAGTATACTTATTTTCCAGCCCCTTCTTCCTGCAGACATCCCCTTTCTCATACAATAGAACTGTATTCTTCCTGTGCTCAGATCAAGCATCATTTAAGTCATCTAAACTCTTCTCACACCCAAACTGGTTCATCATCAAATCTTACTGCTGCTACCTCAACATATGCCCAGAAATCATCCTCATGCCAGCACTCTGGCACAAGCCACCACTACATCTTGTCGAGGTCATTGTGGGAACCTCTCCAAAGCTATTCAGCTTCCTTTCTTACCTCCTTTAGTCAGTTCTCAGAGTAAGAAATGCTATTATAATATAAAGCAGAACATCTTCCTCCTTTCACCCCAAACCCACAAGTGGCTTCCAATCTCATTCCGCATGAAAGCTAAGGAATCCCCATCAGGAGCTGCCAACACCCTCTGTGACATGGCCCCCTCCCCACTAATGCTATGCCCTCATCCCCTGCTGTTCCCTTACTCACTCCACTCCAGTCTCAAAGCCTCCTTTATGACCCTCAAACACACTAGACACAACCCCACCCAGGAACCATGTCTTGCCAGTCCCTCCTCCCAGACTCCAGGTCTGTATCCACAAGTTAGTGTCACAAGGAAGCCTTTTCTGGCTACTGAATCCAAAATGTCAACGTCTGCTGTGTTAACAGCCCATCCCACACTTCATTTTATTTCTTCTTAGCATGTTTCACTGTGACAGCTTTGTTTTAATTTATTTGGTTTTTTGTATTTCCTTCAAATGAATGTAAGCTATGAGAGCAGGATTATTTTCACCATTTTAGCTGTAGTGCCCAGCAGCTGCATTCAATTTTTGAAGGAATAAAGAAATGAAATTAAAAAATCAGGTATTTTTCACTTCATTATATCATGTCTGTCTTTTCATGGTATTCTCTACAGAAATTTCTATGGCCACATTATGTGGGCATTCAATGTAACTAAATCCATATTTGTGAATTTTCATTTTCAAGTTTTATAGAAGGAAATAAAAAGCATTTTGGGGGGTGCCTGGGTGGCTCAGTTGGTTCAGTGTCCGACATCAGCTCAGGTCATGATCTCACGGTTCCTGTGTTTGAGCCCTGCATCAGGCTGTGTGCTGATAGCTCAGAGCCTGGAGCCTGCTTTGGATTCTGTGTCTCCCTCTCTCCCTATGCTCTTCCTTTGATAGTTCTCTCTCTCTCTCTCTCTCTCTCTCTCTCTCTCTCTGTCACTCAAAAATAAACATTAAAAAAATTAAAATAAAAAAAATTTTAAAAAGCATTTTTTCCATATATCTTTCTGTCATGTACAATTGCATGCCTTTTATGCCTATTTTACAGAGAAGAACTGAAGCCCAAAGATACCACAAGGGTTGCTTACAATCAGGAAGTAAGAAACTGGCAGGGTTGGTACCATGTTGTCAGACTCTGGCCTGGCACTTATTTCCTTATTTGGAGTTGCCTTTCATCAATTGTGTTTGTTATGAGGGTTTCTAATCCCAGATTCCCACCAATTTTATTTTAAAAGTGGATCACTGCAGTCTTCACTGATGGCCAGTGGCAAAGAATGTTATTGTAAGACTGGTCAGAAGCAAAGAGAAAAGAGAAGGGAAGATCAACATTGAAGCCAGTAATGACAAGCAAGAAGGAGTAGGGACTAAGAAGAAATAGGCTTCATAACTTAGGAAAGAATGAGAAGTGTGGGTCAATAATTTATATGAATATGGAAGTATAATGAATGTGTGAGGGGGCACCGTGAGGTGGCTATAAAAAATATTTAAGTAAGCATGAGATAATAAGTTATTCTGAGGAGGAGAAAGTAGTTGGACACTATGATAATTTGAATTACGAGCCTGTGCATGCCTAATAAGAATATCTTTGTGAAATTATACCCTCAGCTAATTAGGCATTGCAAGGAAAACCTAATGATTATGCTACATTTGTCTACAAAGATACATTATGGTTAATAGAGTAACAAAATGTTTCAATGTCCTGAGCTGTCACTCTCATTCACCCTGAGTATGGAAGGGTAAAGAATATGAGCCAGCCCTCACGTGGTCTGTAATTGAGAAAGTCTATCTGTGGTAGTAATATTATTGTTCTCAATTATTCATGCCCTTCCTGACCCTGTTTTAGAATTACCAACCCACATCCTGTAGCATTTGTCTTTGTGGTTCCTTCTACTAAAGCAAGCACCCTCTTCCCATTCCCCATAAAGTTTAGCTATCTGACTTGTTTTTGTCAATGTAAAGTGCGAGGCAGTGAGAGTGTGCTAGTTCTGGGTCTTAAGACACATCGTGTGTATCTGCTCAGATGCTTACATTTCTGTGATCACCATTAAGAAAAGCAGGTCCCAAAGAGCTTCTGACCTTTCAACACAAGCCTCAGAATGAGACACATGGAGACACGAGAAACTAACTGAAGATGAATTAGCAAAAATAAAAATAAAAAAGGCGGGATGGTTGTTATACAGCATTATTGCTGCAATAGCTAACTTACACACTATCCAAAGGACTGCTCTGCCTCTCACTCCCTGTACCTACACAATAGTATAGTCTAATGCTATCCAATCAGCTGCTTTCATCTCTCAGTTCCATCACTTTCTGTCTATTTGACTGTGGGCAAGTTATTCAACCTTCCTGGGTTTCAGCCCTATTATGTGTAAACTAGGAATAGTAATGCCATACGGAGGACTAAAGGAGATGATGTATGAAATGCACATAGTAAATATTTAATAAGTAATAACTGCTTTTGTTGCTAGTATTGCTATACTATTATTATTCCCACCATGATTCAGAAATTCATCAGCCAAAAAATATTCCCTCCTTGGCTATCTATTAGTAATTGTGTACTTTCTGGAAAGCACCCCTCATACCAGCTCCCTTTTCCTGATATGCCCCCCCCATCTTGACAGTCCACCCAGATTCTAAGCTTGGAAGCAACATCCAAAGGTATCTATCAGGCTCATATCACCTTCAGTAGGTAGGAAAGAAAGGGAAACAGAAGAGAAAAAATAGCTACATCCTAGTTTCTGACTCTAAATGGTATTTATTCCCAGAATATTAACTCCACCTGCTCTCAGGTCTTGGTTTCCATTTACCCCTGAGACCCTGGAATATAGAGACGCCCTTTGGGAAACGTCTATGGCTTTTATGGCATCTACTGTCAATTGATCTAACTCAGTTTACTTACACAGTAGATGATGCTGTGTCCAAAATGAAGGGTTCTCAGTAGGTAGAAGTAAATTCTGAAGATGTTTCTTTATCCATAACAGCAAAAACTTAAATGAGGATGTGACTATTAACATTAAAGAAAGCAAACCCCACAGAGCACAGAGTAAAATCCAGAATCTTGGGAGATCAAACTGCTAGATGAGGCTGTAAGTCTTACCAACTCTGGTAAGAGATGGTTTTACTCCCACAGTGACCTCCATATAGGAAGTTATTAGTAGTATCTTTTTACTCCTCATACTGGAGGTCAAGGTCAGGCCTCCCAGGGAAACTGGGAAAGCAACTGGAAGATATGTAGGGGACCTTTGAGTCTCAAGGTCATACAACCCTACTAAATTCTTAAATATACATTTAGGGAAAAGACTTCTTTACCTGCTTGACATCCCCAACTGTAAAGAAAATTCCACAGAAAAATAATTCAAATAAACATTTTAAGGGTCACAAATTGCTTTTGTAGAAACATCAACCCCATAGACAATTCTTAGAGAACAGTGAGGAGGAAGAAGGCCTTTGGCTTTCAATGCACTATTTTGCATTGTACAATTTGACATCTATCTCAATGCTAAGCTCTAAAATAGTGTTTCGCAACCTTTTTGCCTTATCATGCCCTTAAGAAATATTTTTCTACTTTTTATTCCCTGAATTCTTCCCCTCCTCTGAAATGTTAACATGACCGATATACTGCATAAATAATGGATCTATGTCTGTGCTTTAAAAAGGTAGTAATTTTTTTCTTCCTCTCCCCCAATAACAAATTTTTGTCCTCTTAGAAGAGATAGCACCCCCATTGCAAATGCATGTTCTTAACAGAGCTCAATATGTGACTTACATATTTAAACCAAATCAAGTAATAATGGTGAACCAATCTGGAAGATACACTTTACATCATTCTAGAATTCGTTAAGAGCAATTTCGGGATCTTTATGTCCCTTTACTTATAGAATAACAATCTATAACGCTTCCATAACTTACTAATGACATTTTTTGGTGGACTCGAAGCACTAGAACTAAAATTTCTTCATCTCTAAAATGAGGTCAATGCCCTTGGAATCATAATTAGTGACATTTATTAATTTAGCGTAATTTAGTAATTTCTCAGAATGATGAAAGGTGGGATAGTATTGAATGGCTTCATCAATTAGATACTTCTATTGATGAAACTGTCTTATTAACCCTCAGGTTGTAGAGACATTTGTGAATCTGAGAGGTACAAAAAATTCATTCATTTTCCTAATAACACCAGAATTTCCCTATGAGAAACTCTCTCTACCCCACTGTGAGGAGTAAGTAGAACAGTAAATGCAGGTTCCTAATAAAGGTGCTTGCTCTTCTTGCAGAAGTGAGAAAAATCCAATCTTTGACCTCACCTCAAAGGAAAGCTACATGCATGCGGCCAATGAAGCATGTTCTTCTGCAGCTTTAAACCTCAAACAAATAAAACACTAAGAAGAGAAACATCATAAAAAGGGAAACCCTATAGGTGATCCAAAGCAGATTGTTGCAGTTCTGAAGCACTGCTGAGGGAACTACTTTCTAGATTTCTGAAATTATTCTGATCTTTCGCCATTTTACAAGCCCAGGTACTACCTATTTTTAATTTCATTTGCCCACTGTTTCTTTCCAGCACATTATTTTGTGGTTTAAATTTACTGTTGGTTTCTACTTCCCCTCAAATTCTAAAAACACCAGAAATTTGATAAAATATGAATTGATCAGTTACTTTGGTAAGTCTCTGGGGAATATTCTACCACCATGTGTCCAATACAGTAGTCATTAACCACATGTAGTTCTTTAAATTGAAACTTAAATTTAAATGTATTGCTTTGGGCAATAGGGCACTTTCCAATATTAATTCTTACAATCCATGAATATGGGATTTTATTTGTATCTTCTTCAATTTCTTTCATCAATATTTTATAGTTTTGAAGAGGTCTTTCACTTCCTTGGCTGATAAATTGATTCATAATTTTTTTATTATTGCTGCTATTATAAATGGGATTGTTTTCTTAACTCTTCTTCAGATACCTCATAGTTAGCACATAGAAATGCTACTGATTTGGGTATGTTAATTTTGTATCCTTCAACTTTACTGAACTTGTTTATTAATGACTCTGGTTGGAATTTCCAGTATTATGTTGAATAGAAGGGGTATCCTTGTCTTGTTCCTGATATCAGAGGGAAGTTTTATACATAGTTAATGTAATCTCTATAAAAATCCCAATGGAATTTTTCACAGAAATAGAAAAACAATCTTAAGTTCATATAGAACCACCCGAGACACCTAAGAGCAAAAAAAAAAAAAAAAAAAAAAAAAAAAAAAAAAAAAAAAAAACAAAAACAAAAAAACACCTTGGGGGAAAGAAACAAAACAAAACTGTAGGCAGCACACTGCCTGATTTCAAAATATACTACAGAATGACAGTAATCAAAATAGTATGAGATCAGCATAAAAACAGACATATAGACCAATGAAGCAGAATAGAGTCCAGAAATAAATCCATGCATACAAGGTGAACTGATTTTCAACAAAGATGCCAAGAACATACAATAGTGTGGGGAAAATTGGGGAAGATGATCAAAAGGTACAGACTTCCACGTATAAGGTAAAAAAACCTTGGGGATATAGTGTATAGGATGGTGACAATCCCTAATAAAACTATGTTGTAGATTTGAAAGTTGCTAAAAGAGTACATCTTAAAGGTATTCATCCCATGAGAAGAAAATTTGTAACTATTTTTGGTGGTAGATGGTAATTAAGATTATTCTAGTAAGATTATTCTAGTAATCATATATATATATATATATATATATATACACACACACACACACACACACACACACACACACACATATAATCAACTCAAAACTTATTAAAGAGTTTAATATATGACCTAAACTGTAACCTAGTAGAGAAAAACAAAGGGAAAAAGCTTCTGGACACTTAACTGGGCAATAATTTTTTTGGATATGTCCCCAAAAGTACAAGCAACAAGGAAACATAGACAATGGAAATGCATCAAACAAACAAATAAAACTTTTGCATAGCAAAGGAAACAATTAATAAAGAGAAAACCTATGGAATGGGAGAAAATAACTGCAAAACATATATCTGAAAAGGGGTTAATATCCCAAATATATAAAAAACTCAAACAATTCAATAGTAAGAAAACAATCTGATTTTAAAATGGGCAAAGGATCTAAAGACATTTCTCCCCCCGCCAAAAAAAAAAGAAAAATGGCCAATAGGTATATGAAAAGTTGTTCTGTTCCACATTACTAACCATCAAGAAAATACAAATCAAACCTCAAGAAGACATCACATCACAGCAATCCCTATCAAGATAACACTAGCATTCTTCACAGAGCTAGAAAAAACAATCCTAAAATTTGTATGGAGCCAGAAAAGGCCCCGAATATTCAAAGCAATCTTGAAAAAGAAAACCGAAGCTGGAGGTATCATAATCCCGGACTTCAAGCTGTATTACAAAGCTGTAATCATCAAGACAGTATGGTATTGGCACAAAGACACACATTCAGATCAATGGAACAGAATAGAGAACCCAGAAATGGACCCACAACGTGTGGCCAACTGACCTTTGACAAAGCAGGAAAGAATATCCAATGGAATAAAGACAGTCTCTTCAACAAATGGTGCTGGGAAAACTGAACAGCAACATGCAGAAGAATGAACCTGGACCACTTTCTTACACCATCCACAAAAACAAACTCAAAATGGATGAAAGACCTAAACATAAGACAGGAAGCCATCAAAATCCTCGAGAAGAAAGCAGACAAAAACCTCTTTGACCTTGGCTGCATCAATTTCTTACTCAACATGTCTCCGGAGGCAAGGGAAACAACAGCAAAAATGAACTACTGGGACCTCATCAAAATAAAAATACTTCTGCACAGCAAAGGAAACAAGCAGCAAAACTAAAAGGCAACCGACAGAATGGGAGAAGATATTTGCAAATGACATACCAGATAAAGGGTTAGTATCCAAAATCTATAAAGAAGTTATCAAACTCAACACCCAAGAAACAACCCCATGAAGAAATGAGCAGAAGACATGAATAGACACTTTTCCAAAGAAGACATCCAGATGGCCAACCAACACATGAAAAAATGCTCAACATCACTCATCATAAGGGAAATACAAATAAAAACCCATGAGATACCACCTCATACCTGTCAGAATGGCTAACATTAAAAACTCAGGCAACAACAGATGTTGGCAAGGGTGTGGAGAAAGAGGATCTCTTTTGCACTGCTGGTGGGAATGCAAACTGGTGCAGCCACTCTAGAAAATGGTATGGAGGTTCTTCAAAAAATTAAAAATAGAACTACCCTATGACTCAGCAATCGCACTACTAGGTATTTATCCAAGGGATACAGGTGTGCTGTTTTGAAAGGGAACATGCACCCTAATGTTTATAACAGCACTATCAACAACAGCCAAAGTATGGAAAGAGTTTCGATGTCCATTGATGGAGGAGCAGATGAAGAAGATGTGGTATGTACATACAATGGAGTATTACTTGGCAATCAAAAAGAATGAAATCTTGTCATTTGCAACTACATGGATGGAACTAGAGATTATTATGCTAAGCAAAATTAGAGAAAGACAAATATATGATTTCACTCATAGCAGGAATTTAAGATACAAAACAGATGAACATAAGGAAAGGAAAGCAAAAATAATATAAAAACAGGGAGGAGGACAAAATATAAAAGACTCTTAAATGTAGAGAAGAAACAGAGGGTTGCTGGTGGGGTTATGGGAGGGGGGATGGGCTAAATGAGTAACTGGCATTAGGGAATCTACTCCTGCAATCATCATTGCACTATATGTTAACTAACCTGGATGTAAATTAAAAATTAACTACTTAATTAATTTAAAAAAAGATATCACCTCACATCTGTTAGGATGGATATTATTAAAACAAATAAGAGATGAGAAGTGTTAGTGAGGATGTGGAGAAAACAAACCCTTGTATACACTTAGTGGGAATGTAAACTGGTACTGCCATTAATGGGAAACAGAATGGAGGTACCTCAAAACATTGAAAATAGAATCACCATATGATCTTGCAATTCCACTTCTGGGCATATAATATCAGTATCTTCAACTGATATCAGTATCTTCAACTGATATTTGTACTCCCATGTTTATTTCAGCCTTACTCACAATAGCAAAGATATGCAAACAACCTAAATGTCGATCGGAGGATGAATGGATGAAGACAATACGGTATAAAACACATTTATACAAAATATGGCATTTCATTCCACATAATGGAATATTACTGAAAATGAAAAAAAGATCTTGTCATATTGATAAACTTGGAGGACCTTATGCTATGTGAAATAAGCCAGTCACTGAAAGACAAATAACTACATGATGTCACTTACATGTGGAATCTAAAAACGTGAAATTCATAGAAGACAGGGTGATGGTTCCCAGGCATGGGGGTATGGGATACAGAGAAATATTGATCAAGGAGTACCAAGTTTCAGTTATGCAGGATGAATAAACTCTGGAGGCCAAATATACAGCCTGGTGTACAGTTAATAACACTGTATTGAGGGGCACACGGGTGGCTCAGTCGGTTAAGCATTCGGCTTCAGCTTAGATCATGATCTCATAGTTCATGATTTTGAGCCCCGTGTCAGGCTCTGTGCTGGAAGCTAGAGCCTGGAGCCTGCTTCAGATTCTGTGTCTCCCTCTTTCTCTGCCCCTTCCCTGCACGCTCTCTCTCTCTCTCTCTCTCTCAAAAATAAATAAACATTTAAAAAATAATACTGTATTAAAATTTGTTAAAAGAGTAGATCTTAAATTCTGGAATTGTGATACCTCCAGCTTTGTTATTCTTTTTTAGGATTGCTTTGGCTATTTGGAGTCTTTTCTGGTTCAATACAAATGTTAGAATTGTTTGTTCTAGCTCAGTGAAGAATGCTGGTGTTATTTTGGTAGGGAGTGCATAATGTATAGATTTCTTTAGGTAGTATTGGCATTTTAACAATATTTGTTCTTCTGATCTATGAGCATGGAATGTTTTTTTTTTTTCCATTTCTTTGTGTCTTCTTCAATTTCTCTCATAAGCTTTCTATAGTTTTTGGTGTACAGATCTTTTACCTCTTTGGTTAGGTTTATTTCTAGATATTTTATGGTTTTCAGTGCAAATATAATTGAGATTGATTCCTTGATTTCTCTTTCTGCTGCTTCACTATTGGTGTATAGAAATGCAGCCGATTTCTGTACATTCATTTTATATCCCACGACTTTGCTGAATTCTGTATTAGTTCTAGCAGTTTTTTGGTAGAGTCTTTCAGGTTTCCACATAGAGTATCATGTCTTCTGTGGAGGATGAAAGTTTGATTTCTTTCTTGCCAATCAGGATGATTTTATTTCTTTTTGTTTTTTGACTGCTGAGGCTAGGACTTCCAACACTATGTTGAACAACAGTGGTGAGAGTGGACATCTCTGTCCTTTTCCTGACCTTAGGGGGAAAGCTCTCAGTTTTTCCCCACTGAGGCTGATATTAGCTGTGGGTCTTTCTTATATGGCCTTTATGATCTTGAGGTATGTTCCATTTACCCCTACTTTCTTGAGGGTTTTTATCAAGAAAAGGTGCTGTATTTTGTCAAATACTTTTTCTGCAACTATTGAGAGCACCATGTAGTTCTTATCCTTTATTTTATTAATGTGTCATGTTGATTGATTTGTGGATGTTGAACTACCCCTGAAGCCCAGGAATACATCCCATTTGATTGTAGTGAAAATTCTTTTAATTTATTGTTGGATTTAGTTTGCTTGTATCTTGTTGAGAATTTTTGCATCCATGTTCCAAAGCGGGAGTCACCACAATTCCATACTTAAAGCTGTATTACAAAGTTGTAATCATCAAGACAGTATGGTACTGGCACAGAAACAGACACATAGACCAATGGAACAGAATAGAGAACGCAGAAATGGACCCACAAATATATGGCCAACTAATCTTTGACAAAGCAGTAAAAAATATACAATAGGAAAAAGAAAGTCTTTTCAACAAATGGTATTGGGAAAACTGGACAGCAAAATGCAAAAGAATGAAACTGGACCACTTTCTTACACCATACACAAAAGCAAACCCAAAATGGATGAAAAACGTAAATGTAAGACACGACACTATCAAAATCCTAGAAGAGAAAACAGGCAAAAACCTCTTTGACCTCAGCCGCAACAACTTCTTACTCAACATGTCTACGGAGGCAAGGGAAACAAAAGCAAAAATGAACTATTGGGACCTCATCAAGATAAAAATCTTCTGTACATCAAATGAAACAAACAACAAAACTAAATGACAACTGATAGAATGGGAGAAGATATTTTCAAATGACATTTGTATAAAGGGTTAGTATCCAAAATCTATAAAGAACTTACCAAACTCAACACGCAAAAGCCAAATACCCTCATGAGGAAATGGGCAAAAGACATGAATAGACACTTCTTCAAAGAAGACATCCAAATGGCTAACACACATGAAAAGATGCTCAACATCACTCATCATCAGGGAAATACACATTGGAACCACAATGAGATACCACCTCACACCTGTCAGAATGGCTAAAATTAACAACTCAGATAACAACAGATGTGGGTGAGGATGCGGAGAAAGAGGATCTCTTTTGCACTGCTGGTGGGAATGCAAACTGGTGCAGCCACTCTGGAAAACAGTATGGATGTTCCTCTAAAAATTAAAATTACAGCTACCCTATGACCCAGCAATTGTACTAATAAGTTTTTATCCAAAGGATACAAAAATGTTGATTTGAAGGGGCACATGAACCCACTGTTTATAGCAGCACTATCAACAATAAGTAGCCAAATTACGGAAAGAGCCCAAATGTCCATTGACTGATGAATGGGTAAAGAAGATATGGTGCACACACACACACACACACACACACACACACACACACACTGGAATTTTACTGGCCAATCAAAAAGAATGAAATCTTGCCATTTGTAGCAATGTGGATAGAAGTAGAATGTATTATTTCAAGTCAAATAAGTCAGTCAGAGAAAGACAAATATACGATTTCACTCATGTGGATTTTAAGAAACAAACAGATGAACATAGGGGAAGGGAAGGAAAAATAAGATAAAAACAGAGAGGGAGGCAAACCATAAGAGTCTCTTAAATACAGAGAACAAACTGAGGGTTGCTGGAGGGTGGGTTACATGGGTGATGGGCATTTAGGGGGGCACTTATTGGGATGAGCACTGATTGTTATATGTAAGTGATGAATCACTAAACACTACTCCTAAAACCATTATTATACTAGGTGTTAACTAACTTGGATTTAAATAAAATTAAAAACATAAAAGAGTAGATCTTAAGTGATACATGCACACACACAAATAAGTATGTGAGGTGATGGATATGTTATTTAGCTTGATTGTGGTAATCATTTCTCAATGTACGTGTATATGAAACAACATGTACACTTTATTTTTTTTAATGTTTTTTTAAATTTATTTTTGAGACTGAGAGAGACAGAGCATGAGCAGGGGAGGGGCAGAGAGAGGGTGAGACACAGGATCTGAAGCAGGCTCCAGGCTCCGAGCTGTCAGCCTAGAGCCCGACGCGGGGCTCGAACTCACAGACCATGAGATCATGACCTGAGCTGAAGTCGGACACTTAACCGACTGAGCCACTCAGGTGCCCCAACAACATGTACACTTTAAATAGGTACAGTTTTTACTTCTCAATTATACCTCAATAAAGGTAGAAGAAATAAACTTAATTCAATTTAAATTAAATAAAAACAAAAATTCAGTCCCTCAGTTGTACTGGATGCACTTCAAGTGTTCAATAGCCAAATGTAATTAGTGGCTAACATTTTGGATAGCACAAGCTTGGAACATTTCCATCATCACAGAAAGTTATATTAGTGCTATTCTAAAATGCTTATGATCTGTGATGGAATATTAAAAGTAGTATCAAGAAATCCTCAGAGAAAAATAAAATTGGCTTGTGAGTACAGGATCTATCATATCCAGGATTTGCTAAGTGTGATGAAATCTGGTATATATGGGTATATGTCTACTATAGTATCTGATACATGGTAATAGTCAATATGCACTGAATTAATTAATGGCTATGATGATTAATAAACCTCCAGTCTTTGCTATTTCTGCACTTTTTATTATTTGCCTTTCCCATGTCACTTGGAAGAAATTAAGGAAATAGGCAACCCCTCTTAAGTCTGTTACAGAAAAAAAAAACCCTGAAATGAGATTATAAATATGAATGCCTTGAAAAGTACAAGGCTTGAAAGCACGCTGTGTATATATAATGTGTTCTGCAGACATTTAAAGGCATTTATTTTTAATAGGTGAAGGATCCTGGTAATAAGTTAGAGAAACAAAGTCTATGTTAACCAAATGTAGGAGGATAATTTTTTGAGATAGGAACCAGTATCTTTTCCTCCAGACAGTTGGCTTTCTTCTTCCCACTGCTGCACTGCTCCAATTAAAGCTGCTGTTCTTTTCCATGTGCAGTGCCTTAGGGAGGGATGTGGAAAGCAGAGAAAAGAGTTGCAATCCTACAGCTGGCTTCTAAAAGTCTAACTCCTTAGGGGAAAAGCAGGTTTGGAGGCAGAGACAAATGATGTGGGAGAAAAATTAGCAATGAAAGCAGTGCCTATGGTCTTTCCTCCACCCAATCCAAAAAGATGGTTTTCTGGACTAGGGGAAGAAAGGGAGAAAAAAAAAAGAAAACTGGTGAGAGTACAGACATTGGTGGTTTCTGGAAAGAGAGACTCTCAGCCTCAGCCTGGAAAGAGTGATCCCTGTAGATGAAATGTCTGTGCCATTTGCATAGTTAGTGTGTCTCTGCAGAGGACCAGTTACGTGACAGAGAGCTCTCTGTTCCAGCACAGCAAAACTGCAATCAGTCACACTCAGCTTAGAGGGGGAAGAGGGAGCATGGGACCCCAAAGGGCCCAGCTGACTGGAATGAACACTGGTCTGCCATGACTGAATATGTGGCTCCAGGCAGGATGAGGGACATGTCAGAAGACAGTCTGCCTGGACAGATTTCTGAAAGAGCTGATAGCCTTGCCTTTGGGGCAAAAAAAACTCTCAAGCAAAGCAGAGCCCCATGCTGGCTGTTGCTGTCCAGCAAAGGGCTTGGGAAAACATCACTTGCTGCAAATGGGAACTAACAGATATTTTGCAGCTGCAAGAGCCAGGCGGTTTCCCCCACTTTCTCAGCATGGCATGGAGAATTGTGTTTGGGAAGGCACCACTGGACACATCTTGGATCACGATCTGGGACAGGGATCTGCTCTTGCTGGGGAAACTTGTAGGACTTTCACGGGAGCAGCCTTGCAGTCTGGGTGCTGGCTGCTCAGGGAAGAATCATGATAGTTCAGAGAGCCCTGTTTCCTGGGAACATCTTGGAAAACACTCCAAGAAAATGCTTGTTTGATCCAACGGCTTTCTCCTATCCACTAGCTTACATCAAGTTATCAGTGAAACACATTTTTAAGTGGATTTTTTTTTTTCCCCAGAGGGGGGGAAAAAAAAGAAAGGAGTGATTTGGGAACATGAGTCACTGCAACACGGGGTGTGTGCCATATAGGACAGGATATCAGTGTAGAACTAAGCAACCAGAACAGGGCCTGGTGCTTCTTGGATCCTGTGGCGGGGAGTCAACCAGCCCAGAATGAGGATGCAACACAAGAATAGGACCAAAAAGGTGAAAATAGGAGACTTTAGGGAAAGAGATTCTGAGGCAATTTAGAACCATAAAGACTGTGAGATATATCTGTGCTTTAATTAACAAGCTGGAAAATAGGGCTGAATTGTAATTTTTTAAATAATTACATACTTAATATAAAAAAGGGAGGCAATCAGTGCCCGAAGAAGTCGTTTCATAATAAAATGCTATTAAAAGAAAAGCTATCGTTTAAAGTGATGTTTAAGAAAACTCTTATAACAACAGGAAATTGTTCATGCTATATTAAAAAACTTAAATTAGATGTATTATATGCATAGTATAAGTTATGTAAAATTACCAAATACATTGAAAATTAATAATAGTTGTCTCCAAATAGAGCTAGTGTTTGGTTCTTCTACTCTTCTAAATGTTCCTAATGTTCTATAATAACTAGGCATTATTTTTTTATAACGCAAAAATAAACTTTGCTTGAAATAATATCTGCACCCTTCACGGTTTTTGAATTAAGACATTAATTAAACAAAACTAGGTCTGTGATTATTAAAGTTTAACTTTTGAATAATGAACCATTTACCATCCAGGTTATATAATACTAATTACATTTAATTCATTCACTTTCTTTTTAATTTATCCATCCATTTCTCACTCATTATTTCACTCAGCTATTTATCTTTAAAAAATGTTTCATGACAGAGGTCAGAAAATTATCGTCCATTGACCAAACTCAACACACCCTCTGGTTTCATATAGCTTATGAGCTAAGAATGGGTTTTGTTTATTTATTTTTTTCTTAATGTTTATTTATTTTTGAGAGAGAGAGAAAGAGACAGAGCATAAATGGGAAAGGGGCAGAGAGAGAAGAAGACACAGAATCCGAAGCAAGATCCAGGCTCTGAGTTGTCAGCACAGAGCCCAATGCAGAGCTCGAACCCACTAACTGTGAGATCATGACCTGAGCTGAAGTCAGACGCTTAATTGACTGAGCCACCCAGGCGCCCCATCAAGAATGTTTTCTAAATGTGTATAGTTAAAAAAAAAGTGAAAAGAAAAATAACATTTGGTGATGCATGAAAGTTATATGAAATGCAAATTGCTTCTCCAGGTCAGGGTTTCCATATCTCTAAAAGGAAGTGATTGGTCCAAAATATTCTTTGAGTTTCTCTTGATCTCAGGGTTAGAGAGCAAGAAGGCAGCACAGACAGAAGAATGTAGTTCAAGAGGGCTGTACTGTCTAAGATAGCAACAGCTACTATAGCCATCTCAAGGGAAATAAAATATCATTAATTATAAACTCCACCCCTGAAATCACTTACCTAGTGATGTGATGCGACTGAAACATCCCTGGTTTGCTGTACCAAATGAATCAAATCAAAAGAATAACTGCAAGTACATTTATAGTTTTCAAACATGGTACCCCAAGCCTTAACGAACCCACCTGGAACTGCTTTCTACCATAACTACATACTACATGTGCATCCATTTCGGAGCTTTAAATTTCTAGAACAAACCAAGCCAATGATCTTTCAGACAAACCCTCGACTCTCAGTCATTTAGGAAGATGAATGAGAATTTCCTAATGCCCAGCTGCCTACTATATTCAGAAGTGTTTTTTTGTTGTTGTTTTGTTTTGTTTTTGTTTTTGTTTTTGTTTTGTTTTTGTGTGTTATAATAACTCACACAGAAGCTTAAGCACAAGAGTCCATGATGGTTCTCACAATTTCTTTCTAATTGTAGTATCTGTAATAGTATGTTGGGGTAATGATAAGAGGAAATCTTAGATGACAGAATTAAATGCTAAAAGAATTTGGCAGGCTGGGGGTGGACTCAAGTTAACACAATTTACATTTATCAGAGATACATGTGACAATATGCATTTAGGCCTAAATCTACCATGCAGGTCACTTACTTTAACAGTGGTCTGTAGTGAAAAAAAGACATAGGTTTCATGGACAGCATGCCAAATATGTGTTAAACTTTAAAGTCCTTGCATCATACCAAAGGGAGAATATAGTATAGTCCCCAGTAGGAAAGTCCCCACACTTTTTTTTAAGTTTATTTATTTTGATGGGGGGGGGGCGGGCAGAAAGACAGGGAGAGAGAGAATCCAGATGTGGGGCTCAATCTCACAAACCCGTGAGGAGCCGGACACTTCACCTGCTTAACCAATGGAGACACCCAGGCTCCCCTAGGTTTCATTCTCTTTGAAATATCTACTCATGTAATTTAATCCACCTTTCTATGAGGAAATTAGCATTCTCTTTTGTTTTGCACAAGCTTTTACCTATCCTATTTGTTTCGGGGTATCACTTTTAGGTAACACGAGGTGGCATGTAATCCAAAATATAGTGACTTATTTACAGTGGAAATGGAATTCTCTGAATAAGCAGAATAGGATGGATTTGTTTTTCAACCATTCCGTCTCAAACGTTCTCCCTTGCACAATATCCTATTGACATTCTGGGGAAAAAGCAGCATAAAGAAAACATTAAATATTATGAACATGGCCCAGGAAGCAAGGAATACTCATTTAAATAAAATGTGCTGTTTAAGAAACGTGTAGGTGAAGTTCTCACTCTTTCCTGAAGGGCCACTTCACTGCTGGCACACCCATGGTCCACAGCAGAACAGACTGGTCTCTGTACTGCCTTTCCTTAACCTTGCATTTTGCCTTCCAGTAATGTTCAAAAATTGTTAAATAAATTCAAAATACGTAACTCTGCTTAAATACCAAGGTCACAGAAACTGTATTTAAATATGTACAATTTCCTACACCCTCTCTAACCCAAACTGCCAATCTTTTTAAAGTGAGAGTTTCATGGGATTGGGGGAGGGAATAGGGGTGGTGCTAAGTCAGTGAAAGAAAGACTCACCAGGTTGCTATCTGCCTATCACCCAGCATCTTTTAAAAAAATTTTTTAATGTTTATTTATTTTTGAGAGACAGACAGAGCATGAGTGGGGGGGTGGGGAGGCAGAGAAAGAGGGAGACACAGAATCTGAAGCAGGCTCCAGGTTCTGAGCTGTCAGCACAGAGCCCCCTGATGTGGTGTTCAAACCTCCAAACCGCAAGATCGTGACCTGAACTGAAGTCAATGCTTAAGCGACTGAGCCACCCAGGTGGCCCAAACCCAGCATCTTATTTAATGTACAGGCTCATGGGAAATATTCACATAAAATTAAGAAAAAAAAAATTAGTCTCACAGGACAGTTCATCTAATTAATGGCATGGCCTACTGATCCACTCTGAACAATAGGAAGAGCATATAAGCAATGAGAAAACCATACTGAGAAAAGCAACTTCCTTTTTTTGGACACTTAAAGAGAAATGATGATTTAATACAGTACAATTGACTACAAATATGACTTCTAGTTGACACAGCCTCTTTAATCAGAAATAAAACCTAGTCCTTGAGGTGGAGGGCCAAGGGGGCAGGACTACATGGACAGAGATGGCAGGATTTTACTTTTCCTAAATACAAACCCCTTTGTTTGCCAAATAGGATCAGTCAAGAGTTTAGCAATGTATTTAACATTTGGCAGAAAATAGTGAGGTGTAAATCACTTCGAATACATCTATATCTCACCCATCTTTTTAGGGATAATTTATATTTGTTATCAGTTGCACATTTCACTAAAAGCAAGAAGAAAATTAGTAAACTAATAAGAAACTCTTTAATGGTAAGAATTAAGATTCTTTAAGTTAAATAGTTAAGCTGATATTCTTCAATTAATGTAAAATGTCCTCTTTTGTTTTATTTTTTCTTCCTGTTTCTGGAAAACAAGAGTATTCCAGGGAATATAAGAGTTCATAAGCAATAGTGCCTTTCTTCTAATTAATATTGATGGATAATTGATTATGAGTTATCATATAAGATGGAACCATAGTATTATGTAAAAAGTGATATAGAAAGCTAATAACCTCCTAATACAAGGTCATTCAGACACCCCTGTAGTCTGATATAATA
Organism: Lynx canadensis; assembly: GCF_007474595.2. Taxonomy (NCBI): domain Eukaryota; kingdom Metazoa; phylum Chordata; class Mammalia; order Carnivora; family Felidae; genus Lynx; species Lynx canadensis. The sequence continues at coordinate 90,835,676 of NC_044312.2, read as the reverse complement.
GGAGGAAATCACAGAATAATAATATTTAGTGGCTGGTTATGACCTCAGCAATCATCTGGGGTAATTACCTCAAGGAACAAATGAGAAAAAACTCTGACCCAAATATGTTAAGTGACCAGGTCATGGTCATGAATCTAATTAACACCAAAGATTGAAATTGAACTTGGTTATCCTAATAATACATCCAGTTTCCTCTCCACTTCACCTGCTGGCAATCCTCTAGAGACCAGAATATGTCAGAATTTATGCGTTCAACAACTATTTTGATGGAATAAGAAAGCCATTCTAATGTAAGTACAAAATGAATGGAACAAAATTATTAATATGTAGTATAGTTTCAACAAAAAAAGAGAAATATGTAAAATGATATAGTCATCATCTATAGATTAGGGTATTAGAGATGTTTTATTATCTTCCTTACAATTTTCTGAATTTTCTATAATTTATAATTATAACATAACAGTAATGATACACATAAACAATGTCTAATTATTACATATCAGAGAAGATTATATAATTATATATCAGATAGGATACCATATATTATTGTATATTACAAAATATATTATAAGATATATATTACATATAATTTACTAAAATATGCTCTTATACTCTTATAGGAAATTGATATCAGTGTTTCCCAAAACATTATTTGTTTAACACAAGTCTGTTAGGATAACCCTCACAACAAGAGCTTGATGGAGAAGGAATTAGCTTTGAAATACTACAGCTTTGGAACTGGAAATCCTCTACCTCTAATGAATGATTCACAATTTACACTGACATCTGAATAGTTCTGAGACCTATAGTTTTGAGCAAAGAAAGCAACTTACATCTGTTTTGGCCAGCACTTCCCTAACTTACTTGAACACAGAACTGTTAGGAGGTACATGCTGAATAAGATTGTATAGAACACACTTGGGGAAATCTCAAATCTCTTTGAAATTCTAGATCACTCACCCACAGAAAGGTCAATCATTTAAGGCTCTTAACTGAGCATTGCTTACAAATATCTTTATGGTACATTTATAAAATGAACTGTAGGTTTGAAATGTATACATAATTGGACCCATATCTGAAAGGCTCCTTTTTTAAACTGTGAGTCTGATGAAATAGGCAAGGAGAAGGTGATTTCTGTGAGTTATTAATGCAAGTTTTCACATGTTTTGCTCATTGATTTTAATGTTCAAGCTGATAAATTTTAATTTTGCTTCTGCCCCAAGGCTTTCTTACAGAAGATCAATAATATTACAATTAAGAACATCAATTGAAGTAAGGCCAGAGCCATGTCACTTTCTTTATCTTGGTCCAGATTCTTGGGCTTAAAATGGGGTTAGTTCCATGACTTTATCTTCAATCCCAGGGCATCAAACCAGCATACCGACTTAAGAAATCCATATAAATAACCTGAAACATACTTGAATATGTATATCCTTTCCATTCCTCTTCCTTCTTAAAACTCACCCAATATTTAAACTACTTACACTTGAATATTTCCATTTGCCTCCACGGCATGTGTTTCTTAACTTGTTTGTGCCTCACCTTTTTTCATTGTTTAATCTATAAAACAGGAAGGAGACGGAGTGCCTGTGTGGCTCAGGTGGTTAAGCATCCGACCTTGGCTCAGGGCATGATCTCACGGTTCGTGAGTTGGAACCCCTGTCAGGCTCTGTGCTGACAGCGCAGAGCCTGGAGCCTGCTTTGGATTCTGTCTCCCTCTCTCTCTGCTCCTCTCCCACTCCTGTTCTTCTCTCTCTCTCAAAAATAAATAAACATTAAAAAAAATTTTAATGGGAAGGAGAATGGCACTGACCATCAGATTTATGCACAAAATAAATAAGACACTACACGATATGTTCTTAGAACAGAGCCTGACACACAACACCTTCTCACTGTTTGGTATTAATCTGAAACGGGATATAATTTTTTCTCTCCCTCTGTTCCTGTTACTGGAAATACTGTCTTCTCTCAATTACACAACAAGAAAACTATAGCATCATCTTTGCTTTCTCTTTTACTTTTATCTTCTCAACTCTACAAACTGTACACACACATTGTACAAAATTTACTTTCATCATTCACACACACACACACACACACACCACATAACACACACATTATGCAAACCATTTAGAAGTCCTTTTGGTTCTTTGAAATCACTGTTAAATCTATCTCTTTTAGTCCATCTTGTATTCTCACTATGACATCAGGATTCATTCTCTTACATCTGAACTAGTATAATAGCAGAGCACTTAATCTCTCTACTTGAAAACGATTTCTTCCCCAACCTGTCCTGTAAACAATATGCTCTAAAATTTCATTTTGCTTAAGTCAGTTCTCAATTCACAAGCTATCACTAACTTCCTATTTCTTACAGGATTAAAATCTAAACTCTAAAGACAATTCCAGGCATTCTAGAGATAAACCACACATTCTATCCCACACTCCCCAAATGAAGTCTCTATTCCAAATTCCATTTATGTGGTGCCACTGGTGTGAAATAATCAGATCTCTCTTCTCTGTATTTCCAAACGAGACTAACTGATCTTGAAGACCCAGCCCAAATCACATTTCTTTATAAATACTCCCTGAATACTTGGATGTAAACTTTTTACCACCTTCTGAATCTCTTGCAATTCCTTAAAATGACTTAAGATATGTCACACGTTTGGGGGGAAAGGTACATCCTGTTTTGAGCGTATATAATGAATCTCCTCATGTTTTGGCAGAAGTGTTTGGGGAAGACAGATGCATACCTAGAGTAAGCATCTGTTCCAGTAAGAACAAAGCACTGTCCCTTCCATGATGGAAGAGGCAAACAATCTGCCACCAGTTAGCTGGTTGATCTACTTAGGGAATGGTGCCATACTGGAGACTTGGGGTTGGATTGGTATCTCTTGCTGGAAAATAGAGTACTGGAAAATAGCAGTGGCTGTAGCCACTCATCTGGGTAGGTGGAAGTCTATGTTGCTGAGCCCATGCATAACCTCTAAACCAGCCACAATGGCCACTTTATTCATGAGCCCATTAAATAATGTCAGGAGTCAGAAAAGCAGGGTATTCATAGAATAAGCCATCCTACCCACTTGCTTCATAACATTATCCTTTACTGAGGTCACTCACTGGTAAGTGTATACACATAGGATACAAATACTTCAAATATCCTCACATTTTTTGCCTAATCAGAAAGGTCTCTTCACATACCACATTCCATTCCCTTGCAAGAAATTGGCTTACATGATTGTGCGGACTAGATAAGCAAGTCTGAAATCCAGAGGGCAGGCTATCAGGAAGGTGAGGCTGGAACTGTCAGGCAGGGGCAGAAGCTGTTATGCACAAGTGGACTTTCTTCTTTTTCAAGGAAGTCTCACTGATATTTCTAAGGTTGACCAACTAATTAAATCAGTCCCATCTAGTAATCTAGGATAGCTTCCCTTACTTAACTTCAACTGATCATGGACTTTACTTACTTTAGCAAAACACTTTCACAGCCATACCTAAATTGGTATTTACATTTTATTGAATAATGGGGGACTATAGCCTAGCCAAGCCAATGCATCAAAAGACCATCATAATGAAGTTGACATATACTGTGGTAGTAAGACTGAGGGAGAAACTGAAGAAGAAGGTTCAGAGATTTGTTTCTAGACATGCTAAGTTTGGCATGCCTATTAGAAACCTAAGTGAATATATCAAGAAGGTTGTTAGATGTACAAGTCTTGATTTGAGGAGCTAAGAAATACATTTGAGAACCATCAACTATTTAAAACCATGAGACTGAATGAATCACTGAGGGAGTAAGCCCTGAGGTACATTTGTACTAAAAGGTTTGAGACATGAATGATAAACCAGCAAAGAATAGTAAAAAAGAAAAACCATTTCAATCAAATGCAGAAAAATGCAGCATCCTGGAATCCAAGCAGAGAAAGAAGTTCAAGAAGGAAGGAACACCTAGCTGTATCAAAAACTGCATATTGTTCAGACAAAATGAAGAATAAGATTTGAACACTGAATTTAAAAATGCAAATGCTATGTGGCGATCTTGCAGAAGCTAAGATATAGGACATGAAGGGATTGTCCTAATGGACTCATGATAGATGGTCCCATCAAGGCTATGGATTTTAGGTCATTGGCAGTAGATTGGAAAGGAGGAGGTTGAGATCTGGGACTCCTTCACTTCTGCTAATCCTCAAGTAGAGAGTGTATAATCTTATCAGAAACACATGGGGGTTGGCGACGCCTTTTGGATTCCAATGGAAGCATGGAGGCCAAGAAAAAACAAGGTGATTTATACTTGATACCCTTTAAGTGCTAAATGACCTACATGTATTTCTTTTTTTTTTAATTTTTTTAATGTTTATTTTTTCTTGAGACAGAGACAGAGCGTGAACAGGGGAGGGGCAGAGAGAGAGGGAGACACAGAATCCGAAACAGACTCCAGGCTCTGAGGTGTCAGCACAGAGCCCGACGCGGGGCTCGAACCCACGAACTGTGAAATCATGACCTGAGCCAAAGTCGGACGCTTAACCAACTGAGCCACCCAGGCGCCCCCCTACATGTATTTCTAATAGGAAAACAACATTCACTTGAAATTATTTAATAATTATTCAATGTAACTATTAGTTTTAATAATTCCATTATCTATCCTAAAACAATTGCAGAAATTCTTGGGTACTACCACATCAGACATCAGTAACCAAGTATGTTGTAGAATGCCTCTGAAATAATTTTCTTTTTTATTAAAAAAATAACCATTAACTCTGTAAGAAAAATTCTGTATTCACAAATGAAAACAGTTCTTTGAACTTTGTTATCATCTAGCTTAATACAATGTTTCAAGATAACAAACTCATCCAAGGCCTGGAGCACAGAATTGAATAGAAATACAAGATAGAGGCGTGTGTGTGTGTGTGTGTGTGTGTGTGTGTGTGTGTGTGTGTGTGTAGTTGCAAGCACTGTCTCTACTCTTGTTTCTTCTTCTTTAGAATCAGGTGTGTTAATTCAAGCACAGATGATTTAAATTATTAAAGGCCTTGAAATAATTTTGAGAGAAGATAAGATGTCCTGAATTGTCTCTAAGGCATTAGGCCTTAATGTCCTATAGGAATTTATATTATTTTTTTTTATTTTTTTAAATAAATTTCTGCAAATGAAACTGCCTACTTAACACAATTAAGAAGAGCAATTAGACAGTCTCAAAAAACTTTTTTATTGAGCTGAAGGATGACTTATCCCCTACTTTGACCAGTATGTGGTTATCAGCTGAGCCAGCTCCCCTAACAGAGACCTGGATCTGCTTTCTCTCCACCTAAAATGATCCAGAAGGACATATCTGAAGCACCAGCAATGCCATCACAATATCCAAATACTAGTTCTCAACAAATGAGACCCAGTGTAAATATTAGTAAGGTTAGTGACCGTAGAGTAAGAAATCTGTCACTTTCTTGCTTTCTTGCTCATGCGCACATGAGGACCTCAGTGCCTGGGAAGGAGCATGAACTGTCAAGCTGATGTCCTCTCACTCCTTCTCTAGGTTAAATCCCATGATTAATCATTGTCTTCACCCCCTTGCATGCACCTTCAACTCCTTTGCTCATCTCATATCAACATTAATTCTTGGCAAAGCCACAACCTAGGTTAATCCCTGCCTGCCGCCCAGCTGCAATCACACAGCTGACAGAGGTTTTAGAACAGACTGGTGAAGCACTCCACCACACAGACTTGTTTCACTTCCATTTAATGGCAGTGAAACTCAGAAGGGCACTTGGTGCTGTTGATTACTAATTGCACTATTTTCCCCTAGTCCAATCATTCCCTCTCATATTTAATACATTCATCTCTCTCCTCAAACTCTCAACATCTTTTCCAATCTCGTTTCCAGCTGATCACTTAGCCTCCTATTTGACTGGAAAAAATGGTAGCAGTCAGAACATATCCACATACTCCAAACACTGCATTTACCTACCTACCACCATGGGGACCCCCAGTCTATCCTCCCACACAACTGCACAGATGAACCACCCATTCTCTTATCTGAAATGGATGCTTCCACTTAGGTACAGGCCCTGTCACTCACTCAAGCACATCTCTCCAGAGATTCTCCTGTTCTCTCCTTAGCATCAAATTTTCACAGCCTATTGGATTGTTCCCATCCACATCCAAACAAACTGTAATTCTTCCTGTCTTAAGTTTTTCTGTTCCTCACAAGATATTGCACAGTGTCACAGCAACACTTCAGGGAGTGTTCAAGGAAATACATCCTTGACACTTGAAGAGAAATATCTATACTTGCTTTTCCAATCATCGTTCTCCCGTCCACTCTTAAAACTATTTCACTGCAGCTTTCACCCCCACCACTGTACTGAAACGGCTGTCAAGATGCCCAGGGGGTTCCACTTGGATCAGCAGCATTTGACACAATCAATCACTCCTTCTTCCTTGATGTACATTCTTCAGCTGCTTCCAGAGTATCAGAATATACTCTTCCAGGTATCTCCTCTTTTTTGGTTCTCAGTCTCTTTTTCTTGTTCTTCCTCTTGTCCTCACACTCTTGATGTGGGAGTGCCTCAGTGCTTAGTTTTTGGTCTTCTTCCCTTCTCTATTTCCCTTCCTTGGTGATCTTGGCTTGAAATCCTTGGCATCATTCTTGGTGCCTCAGTTTGTCTTAGTGGACCAATCAGAAGTCTCTTGGCCTTAATTTATTATTTTTTTAAAATTTTTATTTATTTTGAGAGAGACAGAGAGAGAGCACAAGCAGGGGAGGGACACAGAGAAAGGAGAACAGAGGATCTGAAGTGGGCTCCATGCTGACAGCTGACAGCCCAATGTGGGGCTCAAACCCATGAACCATGAGATCATGACCTGAGCCAAAGTCAGACACTTAACCAACTGAGCCACTCAGGCACCCCTTTTGGCTCTACTTTAAAAATATCTACAGAATTTGACTGCCTCCAAGTCCTCCACTTGCTATTTTCATTGATTTTGTCATTATTATTTCTTACCTGGATCACTGTCCCAGAGTTCTCACTTATACTGTACTTCATACCTTTGTCCCTAGAGTCTATTCTCAACACAGCTGCCCAAAGACTCCCATTAAAACAGTGATCCAACAAGGTCTGTTCCTGGATTAAAAACCTTCAATGGCTCATTATCTCACTCACAGTAAAAGTCCATACAGTGTCCCAGAGTCTATTTGTGTCTTTAACTCTACACTTACCCTCTAGTACTTTTTGCCATCACTCATCCCACTCTAGCCTGGCATTTTCTCAGTCGCACCAAGAATGGTCTTGCCTGCCCCTTGGCACTAGCTGTCCCTGTGCCTGACCCATTTTACTCCAGATATCATATTGCTAACTTTCTCACCACCTTCCTGACCTCCCCTTCACTTTCAGGAGATCACTCCTTTTTCTGGACAGTCTATACCTGCATATGTTTCATTATATATGTTTCTGCCTTCTCTTTGAGACTGAGAGTCCCCCCAGGATCTGTATCCCATTCCTCTCTGTACCTCAGCACAGCACCTGGCCAGCACCTATGTACATTCAGTTAAAATTTGTCACATCAAATTTATTAAGAAGGAATTTTTTTTAAGAAACTTTATAGGTATGTGATAGAAGGTTGGCAAAAGTTCATAAGACCAGAGGAAAGGATAACAATCCTGTATCCTTATTACAAAAAAGGTCAGCATTTTGGCATCTATCCAATTGTTTTTCCATGCAAATTTTGTATGTTTGTTTCAAAGACTTTTTATTTAGTTAAATGCATACTTAGTAGCACACTTCCAAACCCTGACCCTCAGCCTTACTGTAATGAGTCAGAATATGGAGGTTTAATATTGTTTTAAATGGATATATTGTATTTTCCTAAGTGAAAGAGAATGCTTCTCCACTATGGTTGAACGTTTGGATAATTTCCATCTTTTTCAACCAACTTTAAAGGGCTCTACTCAAGCTATTCCATAGAGATAGGCAAACTTCTTGACCATGTGGGCAAAACTAAGGAGTTGCCAAATTTTCCAGTTAATTTAATAAATGGCACTACCCCAGTCTCACAGCATGAAAATATGGATTTAATTTAACACAAAATGAACCACGGGAGAAGGTGCCCCCTTCTCCCAAACAAATGCAAGTTTTAGTTTAAGACTATAGAGGCTGTTTTCAATACAAATTTCCACATTTCTTTTAGTAAATTTCCATCTGCCATCCAAAAATATCTCAGATGTTTGCAAAGGCACAGGATGCTTTGCATGTTAAGAAAATATGCTTCCAAGTGCCTTTTTTCCCCTTCTACCAGGTCTTTCTATGCCAGGAGGAGTAAGTGACTTGTGACCTTTACTTTTTGACACAAGGGTCATATTCATAACTGATTCAGACTCTTGGGGGGTAGCTGCTAACTGAAGTTCCTGCAGAAATACTGCTGACACCCCTCAGCGCCTGAGGCTGTTGTATCTACAGGCCTGGAAGAGGAGTGAGCTCAGTGTGATTTTTTTTTCTTTGTTACCCTTGGGTTCTATCCTATTGCTTCTGTAACAGGAAGTTCAATTTGAAGTGAAAATTCAATCTTGCATTGTGGTACTTTTGCTTAATTTAACATTTCTACAGAAATATGCAGTAAAATCTGAATGTGAGATTTTTCTTAACCCTTCCAAAAATAATTGATCAAATTAGCTAATAACAATTAAGATATGAATTACTAAATTGAAAGCGTACAGATTGGTTTTTCTACTAAACTGTCAGGTTGTACCCATGAGGGAAACATGAGGAAGTTGTTCTGTTTCCTATAAATGAGACATAAGTGATTTTTTATCGTCATATTCAAGGCAACTAGGAAGTCCATGTGGCATATATATACAATGGAACACTACTTAGCCATTTATAAAAGGAAATCTTGCCATTTGCAACAACACAGATGAAACTTGAAGGCATTATGCCTGGACTTGCAAGAAAGGTAATTTAACTTTAAAGACTTGTGATACAATATCCAAAACAACTACAAAACTGAAGTCATTAGGCAATGATGGTTTTGCTCTATTTCCAAGTGACTTACCTTTATTTTCCTTGTTATATGACTATATATAATAGTAATCGCTATCACTTATTTAAAACTTTCTATATGCCTAGTACCATGATAAGCACTTTAAACATTAGATAATTTATGTAACTCAATAGCAAAACAACACACCAAAAAAACCTGATTAAAAAATGCCCAGAAGATCTGAATAGACATTTTTCCAAAAAAAAGATACACAAATAGCCAACAGGTACATGAAAAAGTATGCAAAGTCAGGGGAAAAGTGCTCACTAACCATCAGGAAGGTCCAAATCAAAATCACAGTCAGGTATCTCCTCAAACCTGCCAGGATGACTTATATCAAAAAGACAAGAAATAACAAGTGTTGGTGGGAACATGGAGAAAAGGGTGCCCCGCACGCTGTTAGTGGGAATGTAAACTGGTGCAGCCACTTTGGAAAACAGTATGAGCTTCCTCAAAAAATGCAACGTAGCACTACTGTATGACCCAACAAGTCTTCTGGATATTTATCTGATGGAAATAAAAACACCAACTTGAAGAGACATGTGCATCCCCAGGTTCACTGCAGAATTGTTTACAATAATCAAGACACAGAAACAACCTAGGTGTCTATGAATAGATGAATAGACAAAGACCATGTGGCATATACATACAATGGAACATTAGTTAGCCATTAAAGGAAATCTTGCCATTTGCAACAACACATATAAAACTTGAGGGCATTATGCTAAGTGAAATAAGTCAGAAAGACAAATACCATATGTTCTATGTGGAATCTAAAAAACAAACAAATAAAAACAAACTCATGGATACAGAGAACACATTGATGGTTGCCAGAGGTGGGAGGTGGGGGAGTGAGTAAAGTGGGTGAAGGAGATTAAAAGGTACAAATCTCCAGTTATAAGAGACAATATATAGGATTATATATGTTTTAGTTATGAGGACTATAGCTAATAATACTGCATTTTATGTATGAAAGTTGCTATGAGAGTAGATCCCAAAAGTTCTTACCACAAGAAAAATTGTAACTGTGTGTTGCAACGGATATCACGTAGTTTTACTGTGGTGATAATTTTGACGTACATACAAATACTGAATCATTGTGTTGTATACCTGAAACTAATATGTCAATTATCTCAATAAAAATTAGACAATTTAATTTTCTTAATGACACTGTGAGGTAGATAGTATTTTACCCATTCTACAGATCAAAAAATTAAGACCAAGAATTTAACCTACTCCAAATCACACTGATAAAAATGCACATGGAACTATTATTCAAATGTAGGCCAGGTAAGTAACCACAGTGCTCTTCCCTTCACTTCTATCTCCATGTCACTCTGTCTCTTGTTTGATCCTTTTGTACTTTTATTTTAATCTCTTAATAACACCTCATAACTCTCCCTTCCCTTGTATACTTACTTCTCTTTCTAGTTCCTTAAACTGACCATGACAGAGACGAAAAATATATTTTAGCTATACTTTTTGTTACTGGGTTTTATGTTTTATATTCTAAATTTTAAGTCTGTGATTAGCATACTTTTAGAACTTGAAACAATGTGGCTTCCCCAACACTTGGTCTGACCAGAAAGCTAGAGAGGACAAGGAAGAGGAGCAATGCCCTTATCGGAGGTGGGATAACGCTCTACTAACTAGTTCTTTGTTGTAGAATACACTCTGGGTTTATTTTAAAATGAGTCATCTTCCCTTTTCTTTGCCAGGGCTGTGAAGGGCTCTTTCTCAAATTCACCATGAGATGCCAGTAGGGTTCCTTGTAAGGTTCATGAAAGTGTGCTCTTCACCAACCACTGTGGCCCTCAGGAGCTTCTCATAACCATGCTAGTCCACACTCAATAGTTTATCAAAACTATCATACACATATTTCTGTTTATGGCTCCAGCAACTTTTGCTCCAGGGAATCAGATTCAGTGGTTTCCTTAGATATTTTCGGGTGGTGGTATGCTCTCCAACCTCAGTCCTCTACTGGGTCTGCAAGAGTTATTGATTTTTAGTTTGTACCACTTTTTTCTTGTAAGAGGGATGACAACAATTACTTCTAGTTTCTTTTATGTGGTAACTAAAACCAAAGTCCTTCACTTCAATTTTGAAAAAAGGATCTTAAAAATTTTACTCAACTGACTCATAAATATGGAGAACAAACTGAGGGTTGCTGGAGGGGTTGTGGGGGGGGGATGGGCTAAATGGGTAAGGGGCATTAAGGAATCTACTCCTGAAATCATTATTTTACTATATGCTAACTAATTTGGAGGTAAACTTAAAAAAAAAAGTAAATTTAAAAAAATTTAAAAAATTTTACTCAACTGAACTTTTTCCAATTGAGGTAACAATTTTTTTTTTAAATGTTTATTTATTTATTTTGAGACAGAGACACAGAGAGAGAATGTGCATGAGCAGGACAGGGGCAGAGGGAGAGAGAGAATCTCAAGCAGGCTCTGTGCTATCAGTGTTGAGCCTGACATGGGGCTCGATCTCAGGAACTGTGAGATCACGACCTGAACCGAAATCAAGAGTCAGATACTCAACCGACTGAATGACCCAGGTGCCCCAAATCTTTCATATTCTTGTGGTCTTATGTTCTTCTGATGATAGAGGCATTTAGATTTATTTTATTGGAAACCATAGCACTCGTCTCTCTTAGTTATCCTCTAAGTGACATATCCAAAATATGCCATTCTATCAACAATACATTTAGGTATATTTATTCTTTTCAGTGCTGCTGAACAATAGCTGATTATTATAATCAAATGGGGCTATGTGTTAATTTCCTGATTTTCATTATAGATAACTTCTGTTCAAGAATGTAAGTTATAAGTTAGTAGGAAAACTCTAGTCTGTACTAAATTCTGATCAACAATGAGGGGTTAACTGGGAAACAGAAGTTACGGGAATTTTGCAGGCAAGTTCTTATATTAAGGTCAGGATGGAGAAGGCTCTAAAGAAATAGATGTGTACATGGAATTAGAAAAAAAATTTTTAAAGGTTTAGTGCTGGAAGCCGAGCTATCCAACCGGCCTGATGGCAGGGCCTGGGCGGTGGATGGATCGGGACTGCTGGGTGGCCCACAAACAGAGAAGCTTCTTGTACTCTGCTTGTATGTAATTTGGCCTTAATAAAAGTACCTGGGGAATTGTCTGTTGGGGAATTGCCCTCGACAGGCCCCCTGGGAAAAGAACCACTGGGAAAGAAATAAGGTCCCGCAAGGAAATTGTGTGGCCCTACATTTAGCCCTTGCCACCCCCTATAAAGACTCCTCTACCTAAAGGAAGGATAGCCTCATACATTTGCCAGCAAAGGAGAGATAAATTGATTTAAAAGCCCCACTCCGGCAACAATCGAGTGTTTCTATGGGCACCAGTTACTCCAACCCCTAGACCCACTTGGCCCCCAGGAGGCATTCCAGATGATGATTGAACCTAGTAGGTTAAGGTACAGAATGGTTCATTAGTTCCTAGGTGCATTGTCTCTCTGGGAATGCATAAGGCATGGGTTCCTAAGGCCCTCTTGGCCCCCTCCTGACACCTCAGACCAAGGCGAACACTTTTGTTCCTCAAACCACAAATGGTTCAGGGAAACAACTAAGAAGTCGTGTCCCTGTAACTGTTCCACTTGAGGTGTTAAGAGATAAATGACCTTTCATGAAAACAGCCAAGCAAATGCTTTATAGATTATAGATAAATGTAGATACATAATGAAAATAATGTAAGAAATTAATCAATAAGCAAAGGGCAGGAGGGAATGTTATGAGAAAATAACCATGTTATTCCTTAAAAGGTGCTTACACATAGGAACATTTTTAGAATTAGGTAATGCTAGAAAACATAGATGATGTATGCTACAAGGAAATTGCTAACAAATATAATGCCACATTTGCCACAATAAAGCGGCCAGTTCAACACACTGCTGTTGTTTGTGTCCGTTTTTATTTTTGTTTTTGTTTTTTTTTTTTTTCACTTTTTCGCTGACGCCGTTCATCCTTTGGGAACCCCTGGACCTGCTGGGGCTGGACTCCGGCAGTTTAGAGAAGGAGTGGGCCAAATTGCACAGCATGATATCCAGAATGTGGTCGATGGCTAAACAGAACTGAGATGCTCTAAAAGGCAAATGACCAATTTAGAATATGGCCAGCATGATTGTGAAAGATGCTGACATAATTTTCTGGAAAACATTTAAAGAACAGAGATATATTGCCTAGAGAAGAGAAACCCAGGCAACAGAAGAGGTATCTTTAAGTATTAAAGGGTGGCAGTGTAAGAGAGTGCATTTAGTACGAGTCCAAGTGCTAGCAACAGGACCAATAGTTAGAAGTTAAGGGAAAGGTGAGGAACATCTCAATAGTCACAAAAGTTCAAAGATAGAATAGGCTATCTCTGGATTTAGTGAATGCTTCAACGTAAGTGACTTCAAAGTCAAGGTAAGTAAGAATGTCTTATTTGTTTTGGAGTCACTTTAAATCCTTCCTGAAAAAAGTAAGACAAAGTACTGTACCAATAAATTAAATATAGTTTTGTCTTGATGTCCTGCAATGGCTAGTACATTGCTTTGAACATGATGGTTCAATATCCATTGTACCAATTCAGTTAATAGACAAATAACCACTTGGGGAAGGGGAGCAAAATTGCAGAGGAGATTCAAGCTTTGGAAGGAGGGCTAGATTGAAGAGCCCCAAGTCCCTCTAACTAAAAGATTCCATGATTGTGTCTATTTATGTGAATATTATTTAGTAATAAAATAACAGTGGCCACTCTGCATTTTTGTATAACAGCTTTTGACTTAACAAAGCTCTTTTACATACCTGTCCTACTTTACCCCCATACTAGCTCTCTAAGGCACAGAAGAAGGTGAGGGAGCTGAGATCAGACTGTATGGGTGTTTTGTCAGTGTTACATCTGATAAACAACAGATGCTGGGTGTGGACCAGGATATTCAACTTCTTCTTTATCAATAAAATAATTCCAGCTTCATTAGCGCTTTGTCAATGGTCCTGGTTTTAAATCTTTCCCACAGCTACTTAAAGAGCACAATTAGTCAACTATGGAGAGTAGAAATAATACTTTTGAGACTTTTCATATTAATTATACTGATTATTGATTTTGATGGACTATAATGTTATCATGTGGTTACATAATTTGCATGGACATGGCATTCTGAATAATTAAAATAGTTGCTAAAACTAATATATGTAGTCATTATAGTGAGGGAGGTTCAGCAGCAATGAAAATTCTGAATAGATTTTTAACACTTACAGCATCTAGATAGCAGCATACATTATATGTGTGTGTGTCTATCTATCTGTATATATAAACAATATCATCTATATATAAATTAATATATAGTATGTAGATGTATCTATATCTATATGGCGAGAGAGATACAGATAGTTTTAGATCCCTGAAGGTAGAGAGACAAAAAGTATCAGGGTAAAGTCGAACATAGGCTACATTAATCTGTCATTTTGCTGATGTGGGAAGTACAGACAGTGCTCAGACATGGTTATTTCCAAGAGATTATATTTATAATCTACCACTTACCCACATATATATTCCTTGCATAAATATTTTGGCCAAGGGTCTGGCATGGGACCTTGAAGGCCCTGTGAGGAGCCATGAAAAGCAAAATGCTTCCATTCCTCTCACCATACTTCTTATTGCAATTTCTTCAGAGATACACTGAAGATACTACTTGAGCAAAATTACTTGACTCTAAAATTGTTTCCAGATAAACTTGGTTGTAAACATGTGAGAATAGAAAAATAATAACAATCCTTTGTATAGAAGAGGTCTTTGCAGTCCAAGACCATCCCCTGATTTGAAATGTCTATGAATCAACAACCCCAAATCCAAATTTAGCTTTCCCTTCCCGTACTTAATGTAGTCTTCGGCAAGGAAGAAATTTTAAGTTTGCATCTTATCTGTGTTTGCTAATCAGGGTAAGGTGACCTAAGTATCGGCCAATGTATGCAATGTCCTTTCTAGCCCTTAGTTTTCATCTCTGTAAACAATTCTGCTCTTTGCAGTTCCTATGGATGGTTGGAAGTGGGGACTTAGACACACAGGCCACAGAGGTTCTAAGCGAGTAAACTACGATTGCTTAATAAAATGTAGGCTCAGTAGCAGGAAACACAAATCTAGCTTTGTGGCAACATAACACTGATGTTGCTGAACTTCTGAACGTGTGGCATAATTTAATTTAATACAGTAATGAAAAATGTCAGAATTTTTTTAAGCCAATTATGCATGGGAAAGAAAAAAAAACTTTTAAGTTGAGAAAGTTGTTTGTTATATACTCCTTTTGGTTAAATCCAAAGTACAGATTGGGCTAAAGAACACAGAATATGGCTTTGGGGCCATAATATTCTAGTTGATAGATGTGATTAATAACTGCTACTTAAAGGCAGACTCAGAATATCCTACCTTCGAGAAGTGTTCCATCAGATGAACAACAACAACAACAACAACAACAAAAAAAGGCCTTCAAAGATTTAAACTCACTGCTGAAGATTTTGTATAGACTCAACTCACCCAAAGCACTGCTTTAATCCTGATTGGGTTTTTTTTTTGTTTTGTTTTTTGGGGTTTTTTTTTTTTTTGGCTAATAAAATAAAAATCCTTTCTGTGCTCAAAGGCACAGAGCAAATCCCAAGGATTAAGATTTAAATGAGTGAGCAATCAAAGCAGGTGTTCTGACAGAGGTTTAAGATGGTAAAGGAGATGGACACATTAGCACTGAAATAGATGAATATGAGCTTTTAAAAATATTCATACTTGATTTTTCTCTAATATAATAATGGTTCTGACTTATAAAGTTATAAAAAAATCTCTGTGTGAATAAAGTGATCACCGGGAAAACTGAGGCACATATTCAAATTTCAGTGTGTAAACAGAATGTCAACTTCACTCTTGGTTTACTTTCACATATTTTATTGCAAGTACGATTTGCAGAATACAGTAAAACTTCTATAACCTGACATGTACCACAGCATTGGTATTAGATCATTGAATTCCATGGCTAATGTAAAACTCATTGACTAAGATGTTTGAGTTTGGGTGTTTTGTTTTTTTCTATAAATACTAAACACTGCATTAAAAAATTAGCTTATGGGGCATCTTGGTGGCTCAGTAGGTTAAGCATCTGACTCTTGATTTCAGTTCAGGTCATGATCTCATGGATAATGAGTTCAAACCCCACATCAGGC